>NW_024044904.1:0-301854 GCF_015852505.1 Tachyglossus aculeatus
ACATATTTATTACTCTATTTATTATTTATTTATTTATTTATTTTACTTGTACATATCTATTCTATTTATTTTATTTTGTTAGTATGTTTGGTTTTGTTCTCTGTCTCCCCCTTCTAGACTGTGAGCCCACTGTTGGGTAGGGACTGTCTCTATGTGTTGCCAACTTGTACTTCCGAAGCGCTTAGTACAGTGCTCTGCACACAGTAAGCACTCAATAAATACGATTGATTGATTGATTGATTGATAAAAGCAAAACAGGTTGTGAAGAATCCAAAGTGAAAATAAATTTATTCATACGGAGGACAAAAATAGGAACAGAATCATTCATTCAATACTATTTATAGAGTGCTTACTGTGTGCAGAGCACTGAATGTAAGCACTTGAAAAGTACAATTCAGCAAAAAATAGAAACAATCCCCGCACACAGCGGGCTCACAGTCTAGAAAAGGGAAGACCGACATCAAAACAAGTAAACAGGCCTCAGTAGCATCATTATAAATAGATGGAATTATAGATATATGCCAATCATTAATTAAAAATACATAGAACCATAATGATAAATATGCACACACACACACACACACACATATATATAAGTGCTGTAGGGTGGGGAGGGGGATGGAGAAAAGGGAGCGAGCTGGAGTGATGGGGAGAAGAGGAGGGGCAGAGGAATAGGAGGGCTTAGTCTGGGAGACCTCTTCTATTGCTTATTCCGTGTTCAAAGGACACCTGAGCAAAGCACAGATGTTTTTGATTTTGTAGCGATTTCTTCTGTTCGTGCATATAACCATTCCCGTTCCTGAATTTGCGTTGCAAGTTACAGTAATGGTTTCGAAAGCTTTATTCCTGGCTGAATTCTCAGGTGTCGCAAGATGCCACTAGGGCCATCGATGTCTCATAGCAAGCTGCACATAGCTCCTTCATTTCTGGGTCATTTGCATCGTACCACTCTTGATGATTTCTCTTGGCCTTGTCCAAGGTCTAAAAAGTTGCCTGCAACAGCTTCACCAAGTAATTTCCATTAACTGTGTTGGTTGGTATTTGTGGTTTGATTTATTTTTTCAGCAGGGTTCCTAGCAGGATAACTAGCTAGAACCTGCTAGAGTTCCTGGCTGCTATCTTCTTCCTCTTGGAGTTTAGTGGTTTGCAGACCAGTTTTTGGTCAGTGTGAGTGTGGAGCATATGAGTTGATGGTCCATCCAACGTTCTTCTCTGTACATGGTGGGTTCTGTGATCTGGACATCTTTGAGGTCCCTCTCATGCACTATAATGGAGAAAGTACAAAGTGGCCTTCAGGAATCCGGCCAATAATGTGAATGGTTTCTGAATATATCTGAAGAGGAGACATTTTTCTGTGGATTAAAGAATGTTTCTTGCTCCTCATAGACTCAGAGGAGTGGAAATGACCTCAGAGAATTCACTTTAGGCAAATCACTACTAGATGTCTTGGTTTCCTCAACTGGAGAATCAGTATCTTTTCTCCCTCCTGTATTTACTGTCAGCCCCATATGGGATAGAGACTGTGTCCGACTGATTAACTTGTATCTACACCAGCACTTGAAACAGTGTCTGACACATTCGTTCATTCATTCATTCATTCAATTGTACTTACTGAGTACTTTCTTCATGCACAGCACTGTACTAAGCACTTGGGAGAGTACATTGGTAAGCCCATAGTAAGTACTAAACAAATATCATTCATTCATTCATTCATTCAATCATATTTATTGAGCGCTTACTATGTGCAGAGTAATTCGGCAACATATAGAGATGGTCCCTATACAACAACGGGTTCACAGTCTAGAATGATATCATAAAAATATAATATTTCCCCCTGCCTATGAATATTATCAAAATGCACTGGGGATAATAAGAATAATAATGACAAAGGCATTTGTTAAGCGATTACTATGTTCAGAGCACTGTTATCAGCGCTGGGGTAGATACAAGGTAAGGAGGTTGTCCCACGTGGGGCTCACAGTCTTAATCCCCATTTTACAGATGAGGTAACTGAGGCACAGAGAAGTTAAGTGACTTTCCCGAAGTCTTACAGCTGACAAATAGTACAGCTGGGATTAGAACCCACAACCTCTCACTCTTAAGCCCATGTTTTTTCCTCTAAGTCATGGGATCTGTGCCTCTCTGGAAAATATTAGGGAAGAATTCTCAGTCAGCATTATTGCCTAGTGGCTCTCACTGTCAGGAAATTATTTTTCAAAAGCAATTTAAATATCTTGGGATGGCTTTGAGGCCCATTCTCTTATTCTTTTTTCAAGGTATATCAAGAACAATTTATCACCAACCTGTATGTAAGAGCCATTTACATATTTGAAGAAAATAATTAGCTCACCTTAGTCTTCTCCAGTCTGAATAATCCCAGTTCCTCAGTCTTTCCCCATGGGTGTTTTGGTTCCTATACCTATATCTTTATGCCACTCTTCTCAACCTTTCAAGTTCTCCACATCCCCTTTCAAATGCGGAGGCCAAAAGTGTATTTGAATTAATCAATCAATCAATAGTGCAGTGCTCTGCACAAAGTAAGCGCTCAATAAATACGATTGAATGAATGAATCAATCAATGATACATTTTGAGTGCTTATTGTGTGCAATACCATAGATTTGGTGGAAGTCTTCCCTGCCCACAAGGGGTTTACAGCTTGGGGGAGGGAGACAGATATTAAAATAAATTATGAATATGTACAGAGGTATTGAGGGATGAGGGTGAGGTGAATATCATGTGCTTAAAGAGTTCAAATCCTATTGCAAGAGCAAAACAGAAAGGAGAGGGTACAGGGGAAATGAGGGCCTAGTTGGGGAAGATATCATGAAAGAGTTACAATTTTAACAAGGCTTTGAAAGTGGAGAGACTGGTAGTCTGTCAGATTTTCAGGCCAAGCCAGAGAGAGGATGTGGTCAAGAGGTTAGTGGCTAGATAAGTGAGATCGAGGTACAGTGAGAATGTTAGTATTAGAGGAGCAAAGTGAGTGGATAATGTTGTAGTAGGAAATCAGTACCTCTAAGACATATTCACATGGAAGACCAGCTGCTACCTTAAACTCAACATATCTAAAACTGAACTCAACTTCATTCCCCAATCCACTCGTCCATTCAACTTTTTCAGAACAGTTGAGAACACCACCATCCTCCCCATCTTTGAAGCCGGCAATCTTGACAATGTCCTGACCCCTTTCTCTTTCATCTCTCACATTCACTCTGTCAATAGCTCCTGACATTTTGCCTGCTACTACATTTCCCAAATCTGCATCTTCCTTTCATCAAAAATGGCCACTACCCTGGTCTCGACACATGACAGATTCTGGCTAGACATCAGCCTCCCCACTAATCTCCCTCTGTCAGTCCAGGCCCTAGCCTTCCTAGTCCATAATTTACTCTGCTTCCCACATCATTTTTCTGCATGTTTCTTCACTCCCAATAAAATCTGAGTACGTGTTCCTCTACGCACCAAGTAAAACCTTCTGACCACTTGTGTAAGGCTCTACTCCAGCTCAGGCCTTCTTATAATAATGATAATTGTGGTATTTATTAAGTGCTTTCTATGTGCCAAACACTGTATTAAGCGCTCGGATGGATTCCAGAACATCAGGTTGGACACAGTCCCTTGTCCCACGTGGGGTTCACAGATTCAATCCCAGATGACACAACTGAAGCACAGGGAAGTTAAGAGATTTTCCCAAGGTCACACAACAGACAAGTGGCAGAGCTTTGATTAGAACCTATGACCTTCTGACTCCTAGGCCCATGCTCTATCTACTAGGTCATACTGCTTATTTATCAAGACTCTTGCTCAGCTACTCCCCAGACTTCCTTCCAAGAGAATCTGCATCTGGGAAGATGCTGAATGTGAGGGCACCTGAGAGTGTTTCTGTTCCTTCAGAAGATAACTAATCATTTCCAGCCCCATGAAGTTTATTTAAGTAAAACTCACTTACATCCCTCTTTCTTGGATACCTGTTGAATATCGTATATGTCTCAGGATATTTTTGGTGCCTTTAAATATTATCAGTATTTATTCTACTTTGTATTCATTTGGATGAACTTCAACCACAACTTCATTTTAAAACTAGTCTTCCCAGAAGTAACAAGGGCCCAATTTGGGGACGATAGGTCTGAAAGTATCCTCCATGATCATGTCAATTGTGGTCGAAACCCATGGACATTAGCTTTAACCAAAAGATTTTACTTGAGGGGTTTAACTGATAAAACAGGATTCTGCTTGACTTTATTCATCCCTCTTACTATTGGCATCAGGAGGACATGGACTGGACCACTTCTTCTTTGGGTTAGAAGGAACTTGGTAAATACTCAAAAAAATGAATCACGAATCAAGAAAATAACAGTACAGCACTTATGAACATACCTTTTAAATTATATGTTAGAAATTATGTATTTACATTAATGTCTGTCTCCCCATATAGACTGTAAGCTCATTGTGGGTAGGGAACATCTTTGCCAGCTCTGCTGTATTTTTCTCTTCCAAGTGCTTAGTACAGTCCTCTGCAAATATTGTGTTCAATAAATAGCATCATTAATGATGATGATGATGATATTAATTAATGGAGAAGGCCAGCATATCTTTTGGGAAATTTGCTTAGATGAAGGCAATATGACATTAGAATTCAGACCGAAGTGATGATTTTCAACCCCCGCAAAGCTGTGTCTGTTTCCTTGAGCTCTTCCATTAGCATCACTTCATGGAGCAAAATGAATAACAACCAAGATATCCTGATTAACTTGTATTTACCTCAGCACTTAGAACAGTGCTTGGCTTGTAGTAAATCAGTGACTTCCTAGCTATACTTGCTCGTAAGCTAAGTAAATTAAGCTCTAGCTAGCAAGTGATTGACAAAAACACAATTAATGAATTATATCTAAGTCACTGCTGTTTGGTAGGTTCCTTGAAGGAGCAATGACCCTGCTACTTGGCCAAATCCTCCAAGGAAGCTTGTGGATCAATCATTTAGCTCCTTTATCATGCACACCCTGGAAATACATAGGGGAGACATTGTTATAGTGTACTCTTCCAAGTGCTTACTTCGGTGCTCTGCACACAGTAAGTGCTCAATAAATATAAATGAATGAACGAATGACTTTCTCGTCTACTCCCCTTATACATGGACACGAGTACATTCTTGGACATTTCTGTCCTTTGTGTTTATTTGGCTATTACTGTCAATTGAATAGTGATCCCAACCATATCCCATAAGAGGCTAAGTCATCAGCTGTAAAGCTGCTGGGATTCTGCCATCCCAATTATGATTTTGTTTTTATTTCTCTAGACAGTGGAGTTAAACACCTGAAGAATGGCTGGAGCAATTCCTCTCTCACTTCCAGGAGCTGTGTGAACTGACTACTAATAATCAACATAATCATAATGGCCTCGAGTATGAATGACAAATATATATATATATATATATATATATATGTGTGTGTGTGTGTGTGTGTGTGTGTGTGTGTGTGTGTGTGTGTGTTTGTGTGTGTGTATGTATGTATATGTATACATATGCACATAGATTTTCTCGAATGTGAAAGAGAACAGAAAGAAGGATCATTTAGCAGAAAGAGGAAACTTGAACTTTTGTTTCATGGGACTAGCATCAGAATCTTGCTCAAGTTACTTGTAAAATGCAAATAGTGGTGACCCATCTCTGCCTCTCAAAAATGTACCAAGAATAAATGTACTGAGCTAATTAAAGCAAGTTGTTAAAAACATTCAAATATCCATTTTCATAAGAACTTCCTTCTGAAACAGAATTTTCCAAATGACTAAGTTTGCTATTTTAGGTCAATAAATGATATTCACTGAGAGCACTGTACTAAGTTCTTGGGAGGGTACAATACAACAGAGTTGGAAGATACAAACTTCCAGTCTAGAAGATCTGCCCTTCTGCAGGTACTTCTGGGCATGAATTAAGCCTATAAGAGTCCATCATCCCTATCTCTCTCCACCTGAGCCCCAGGCCCTGCCTCCTCTCAGGTTGCTGCTTCCATAGAGGGAGAGGTTTTCGCATTCAGTGCTTCAGTTCTCCTCCCGGCACAAATTAAGGTCTAGCTAGCAAGTCATAAAAAGGACAGATTCAGAAGGGACAGAAACGTTTCCTCAAACATTTGACCGAGACAAAGCCCGGTGTAGATACATTTTGGCAAATGTTCTTAACAGGGGAGATTAGTCATTACTCTGAGAGACTGAAAATTGGTACTTAACTAGGTCTCTGAACCTTGAATAAGATAAAAACATCTGTTGTGAGGAGATGGTTAGAGAGCTGATGGTGACAAAAAACAGATTGGGCTTTCCTTGTTAGCATAGGTTTTACTCCAAATGGCAGGGCAAGCTTCCTCCTGGTTTCTGAGGACAGTGAGATGTACCAAGGTCTGATCAGACGTTCAGGAAATAACTGGATACAGTTGACACAAGTCCACTTAGGACACAACGTCCTTTAAAGTCAGTGCCTGAATTGAGTGGTAATCTTGACTTTCTATCCCGAAGGTGGACTGGTACTTTGCAATCTGAAGTTGTTCAGTACCTGAGAGTCAGAGCTGAGAAGAAAAACCAACTCAGACACAGGACATAATCTACTGTCAGAATGCAGCAAATGTAAGATTTGAATATTGGCTTATCATAGGGAGCGGGGGAAGGCGCTGAGCAAGGAACAAACAGGGAACAGGCAGTATGTGCACACAAACCGTACCCAACGGCTCAAGGCCAAACAGACTCAACAACAGGAGATAAAGAGACCAGGGCAAGAAAAACAAGCTTGCACCTGCAAGGCTCGGAGGCAACCTCAAGGCCATATCCGCAGCCAGCGATGGTTGGCAACGGGTGGCTGGGGGCGAGCCAGAGCAAACACTTCGTGACTGGACAGAGCTGTTGCTAGGCTAGTGACTGGAGGGCGGCGTGTGCTACATGGCAAAGCCTCGATACGCCGTTCCCCGAGAAAACCCTGCCCCCGGGCAACGGAGGGTATAAGAGACGAACAAGACAAGGGGGGGCGCGCCCTCCCGCTCTCTCTCTCACTCCCTCTCTCACGCTCCCTCTCTCCCTCTCTCTCTCTCTCTCTCTCGCTCTCTCTCTCTCGCAACCATGTAACCGCTCATAACAAATAAAGGGCAACCAAGCTTTGAACCTCTGGCTGACTCTTCCTGGTATGAACGTGCGGGCCGCGTCCGGAGACGTCCGAAGACCCGGAGAGGGTAAGAACCCGAGAGTTGCCCCCGAAACCACGGGGAGCAACGAGTGGAGCCCAACGTGGGGCTCGGGTACCCCCATTGAGTGCCCCGTAGGCCAGGTAGCTAAAGGTCAGGCGGGAAGATGGGGACGGCACGATCGTTGCCCATATATAAGCCAGAAGATAAGGAATTGTACAACCGGCACTGTTACAAGATATTGAGAAGTAAGGGGGTAAAGATTGAGCTGAAAACAATAAAGGAATTTATAGGGAAGATAACTATGACCTCCCCGTGGATATTTGATTCCGGGATCACGGAGGAGCGGTGGGACGTTATTGGGGAACAGATGACGGCCTATGAAGACTCCCACCCGGGGGAGCTAAAGGACGTGGACTTCCTTATACACGGTATCCTCCGTGCAGCCTTTCAAGGGCCAGAGAGACTCTCCTGGCAGCCATCCAAGAATTGGGCCGTAAACCCCTTAATTGGGACTCCTTTCATGGGATGGCCCAGAATGAAGGGGAAACCTCTGATGACTTTTTCACTCGTCTTAGTGAGAGAGAAGAGACGATGGTTAAAGGAATTGTGTGTGTATGAAGGTTAGAGTAAGTGTGTCTGAAGGAGAAAGAGAAGAGACACGAGGGAATTTTAGTCGAATGTCGGTCTTCCTGTAATACTCCTGTGTTGCCTGTGCGAAAACTGGGCTCCCCTCTGTCCCATCGGTTAGTCCAGGACTTGCATGCGATGAACTCTTACGTTTTGCGCATGCATGCAGTGGTTCCAAGTCCCGTGGCAGTAATTAGCTCCGTGAGTCCCAGAGCAACCTATTTTACTTGTACTGATCTAACTGGTGCTTTCTTTACTATCCCGATGTCCTGTGAGAGCCAGTACCTTTTCGCCTTTATCTGGGAAGGTCGTCAACTAACATGGAAGAGACTTCCCCAGGGTTTTGTTCACTCCCCAACTATCTTTTCGAGAGAACTGTGCAGAGCCTTATCTCCCCTCATATTACCCGAAGGGATCAGTATGTTCCAGTATATGGATGATATCCTTATTGCTGTGGACACGAAGGATCTGTGTCGGTCAGGTTCCCTCCAGGTCCTAGCATGTTTGCATCAGCTTGGTCTTAAAGTTAGTAGCGAGAAACTGCAGTGGTGTCAGCCCCAGGTAAAATATCTTGGGTTCATGTTGCGGGCGGGAGAAAGAGCAATCGCCCCCAAGCGAGCAAGCCTTATTCAATGCATGCCTCGCCCCACTACTAAGCGAGCCCTGAGAGGTTTTCTTGGTGCGGCTGGGTTTTGTCGAGCTTGGATTCCAGAATTTGGGTTGTTAACCAGACCCCTTTTTGAGCTCCTGAAAATGACTTCTCCAGAGCCCCTGGACTGGACTCCCGAGGCTGTAGAAGCCTTTCAGACACTAAAATCATGCCTGAGTTCAGCCCCTGCCCTGGGACTCCCTGACTACAGTAAGCCGTTCTATTTGTACATTCATGAACGCCGCGGAGTGGCCTCAGGGGTTTTGTGCCAAACTCCCCGTCCTCACTATCGACCAGTAGCCTATTATTCAGGTGTCCTTGATCCTGTCATTCTAGGTCAAGTACCTTGTATCCGCTGCATAGCTGCGGTGGTAATGCTGCTTGAAAAGTCTCAGGATATCCTCTTGGGACATCCCATTGTTGTTCGGACTCTGCATGAAGTTGTGCGCCTCCTTCGTGGAGCAGCCACCCAAGCCTTATCTGTGGCATGCCTGACTAAATATGAAGTTGCTTTATTGGAAAATCCGCAGGTACATGTGGAGCGCTGTGGCTCCTTGAATCCAGCTACCCTGCTTGAGTCCTCTCCCATGACTGACCAAATTCACGATTGTGACGAAGTAGTTCGGGAAACTGTCGCTCCTCGATCTGACCTTCGCGATGAGCCTTTGTCCTCTTCTGATCTAACTTTGTTTACAGATGGCTCCTCCTTTATGGACCAAGGGGTGCGCCTCACCGGCGCTGCTGTTGTTACCCTAACCTCTGTGCTGTGGACCGGCTCACTCCCAGCTTCTTGCAGTGCACAGGCAGCTGAGCTTGAAGCCCTTACACAGGCATTATTACTCGGTAAAGGGAAGCGTGTGACCATCTATACAGACTCTAAGTATGCCTTTGGGGTCTGTCATGCTACAGGTGCCCTGTGGCAAAGTCGGGGGTTCCTCACTTCAGCGGGTCATCAGGTTGCTAATGGGGATTGTATAGAGTGCCTATTACTCCTCTTGCTCCCGGCCGAGGTGGCCGTCGTGCATGTGCATGCCCACACCCGAGGAAGTGATTCCCTGAGTTTGGGCAATCGCCTAGCCGACGAGGCCTCTCGTTGGGCAGCTCGGTATGCCCCCCTTGTATGTGTAGCTCCTGTTATGACCCTGGCCCCCACGTCTATGCCTGGCACTCTGTTGCCCTCCCTGATTACTGATAAGGAAAGAGCTGAGTGGCCTCGGCAATATGAGGCACTGGAACGGGACGGACTCTTTTGGGTCCCTGATGGATGCCCTATTTTGCTCGCTGCTGCACTGCGACCAGTTTGTCTGGGTCTTCACCAGGAGACTCACTTTGGTGCAGATGCCTTGGCAGCCACAGTTCTCCGAGTTTGGTTTGCCCCAGGTATCCATCCTGTTGCCAAACGTGTCACAGCCAGTTGTGCTACTTGCCAGAGCTTCAATACTCACCCTGGTCATCGGGTTCCCTTGGGGGGGACGCCCTTGGGTCTATTCCCCTTTTGAGGGTTTGCAAGTTGATTTTGTGACACTTCCGAGGGCTGGTCGTTTCCGATATTTACTAGTCATTGTTGATCACCTGACTAGGTGGATGGAGGCTTTCCCTTCCTCCCAAGCAACTGCTCTTACGGTGGTGAAATGTCTCTAGCGGGAAGTCATTCCCAGGTTTGGGCCACCTGCTGTTATTGATTCTGATCAAGGATCACATTTTACTGAGTCTGTTCTATCTGAAATTTATCGACCTGTCTCTATATGTTGCCAACTTGGACTTCCCAAGCGCTTAGTACAGTGCTCTGCACACAGTAAGCACTCAATAAATACGATTGAATGAATGAATGAATGAATGAATCGACCACTTGGAATTGAATGTTCTTTACATGCACCATACCAGGGCGATGATGCCCTGCGAGCCTATGTTTTGTCTCTCCGGGCAATTCTAGCTGAGCTGCAGGCTGCTGGAATCCTTCATCAGCGCATCCCTCTCACGGATCATCTGCATCCGTTCATCGCTGGAGATTGGGTTTGGGTTAAGCGCATGGTCGGCAACGGTTCACTTAAGCCATCCTGGGAGGGGCCCTACCAGGTTCTCTTGTCTTCCTTTTCTGCAGTTCGTGTTGCCGAGCGCCCCTCATGGATCCATCACTCCCAGGTGAAGCCAGCCGTTTTTGATGCTTCGCCTCCTGATTGTACTCCCCCATCGGTTTCTGCTGACTCTCAAGATTCCGAGCCACCCACTGTCCCAGCTTTACGGCTGCGTCGAACTTCTACCGGATGGGCCTCGGTCCTGTGAGATTTTGTCTGGTTGCTTATTTGTGTGTCTTGCCGCTGGTTTGTTTTTTTTTTTGCTGTGCTGTGTTTTTCAGCTCCTGAGGGCCTGCCTCCGACGCGCTTCATCTACCCTGATGCTTCTACAAACCCCGACCACACCCCTGTCCAAAGCTGAAGTCACAGACATGCAGCGCCGTCTGGACGCTGTGTTTCGCTGAGGAGGGGGATTGTTGTGTGTGCTCAGTTGTGCCTGGATTGTTTTGTGTGCTCAGTTGTGCTTGAATTTTTCTGTTGGATTTTTCTATCTTTTCTTTTTGCCTGGATGTTTTTGTCTTTTCCTTATCCTTTACTTTAGGCGCCGGCTTTGCGGAAGACCTTTGTTATCCCGAGGAGGGTCGTATGTGATCCTCCCGGTGGCCATGGGCCTCGGAAGGATCAAAGGGGGATTGTTGTCCACAAGCAGACTTGAAAATGACTGACTCCATTTTGTGTATGTTAACAGTAACCCTCCATTTTGCACAGGCCGAGAGAACAACTCCTTTTTGTATTTTATGCAAGGCTCAGCAACAGATGTCTTCAAGGCCAGTAACAAGTATCTATGCAAGGCCATAGGGCAGATAACAACCTGCACAAGGCAGTGAAAACAGAGAATAATGAGAATTTATAGCATCCTGTCAGTCCTAATTGGATTACACAGTGAGAATGGGATTGGGGCTGCTTGTCACTCGTACCTCTCCCGGGAGGTGAACGGGCAGGTAGTCACTTTCCTTCTTTACTGCTCTATCTGAACTCATGTCTCCGAGTCATTTTTCCTATCTGCATCACCACCCTGGGTACAAGGACCCTGAGGCCGATTTACACCGATTAACCTATTTTGTACCCTACTTGTCGATAACAGTAACTTCTTTGGCGACCACGAAGGGACCCTCGTGCTGTGATCTGGATAGGAACAACCTCCGTGGGTGAGAACGGCTGACTCCACCGAGCTCGAATAATCCATTGGAATCGCCTTAATCAGGTGCGGCAGACTCTTCCTGGCCGCCAACGTAACCGGCGAGTTACAGGAGCTGTGCCACCTTATCGACGAGCTCAACGCCCAGTCACTGCACTTCTCCAAGGCTTGGGACGACCTCGACCGCGGGGAGGACGCGGTGGAGGAACTCTGGGACTGGATCAAACGCGTGACGCCAGGGGGATTGGCCCCTTGGCTGGTCTCGATCATTGCCGCCACTGGGGGGGGGTCTTGCTTTTGCTCATGTGCCTCCCGTGCCTCCTTCGTCTCTTTTGCTCCATTGTTGCCCGGGTGGTCCGCGAGATTAAGGTCGAGGTGCTCCCATTGCGCGGACGCCCTTAGCGGTCCCCGCCATAACGAGAGGGGGACACGTAGGGAGCGGGGGAAGGCGCTGAGCAAGGAACAAACAGGGAACAGGCAGTATGTGCACACAAACCGTACCCAACGGCTCAAGGCCAAACAGACTCAACAACAGGAGATAAAGAGACCAGGGCAAGAAAAACAAGCTTGCACCTGCAAGGCTCGGAGGCAACCTCAAGGCCATATCCGCAGCCAGCGATGGTTGGCAACGGGTGGCTGGGGGCGAGCCAGAGCAAACGCTTCGTGACTGGACAGAGCTGTTGCTAGGCTAGTGGCTGGAGGGTGGCGTGTGCTACATGGCAAAGCCTCGATACGCCATTCCCCGAGAAAACCCTGCCCCCGGGCAACGGAGGGTATAAGAGACGAACAAGACAAGGGGGGGCTCTCTCTCTCTCTCTCTCTCTCTCTCTCTCTCTCTCTCTCTCTCTCTCTCTCTCTCTTTTAACCATGTAACCGCTGATAGCAAATAAACGGCAACCAAGCTTTGAACCTCTGGCTGACTCTTCCTGGTATGAACGCACGAGCCGCGTCCGGAGACGTCCGAAGACCCGGAGAGGGTAAGAACCCGAGAGTTGCCCCCGAAACCACGGGGAGCAACGGCTTATGTTTGCTTTTTATTTCTCAAAAACAACTCACAATTTTTTTCTTTGTCTTAAATCAATGCAAAGCAAACACCATCAAATTTGCTCTTGTAATCTATTGTTAAGTGTGAATATTATTACTAATTGTCTGAATGGAGATACCCAGAGTGGGCTCTAACATACAGTTACCTCATCTGTAAAATGGGGATTGAAACTGTGAGCCCCACTGGGAACAGGTAATGTGTCCAAGATGATTTGCTTGTGTCTTCCCCGTTGCTTAGAACAGTGATTGGCACATAGTAAGCACTCAACATAGTCATCCCACATGGGGTTCACAGTTTCAATCTCCATTCTACAGATGAAGTAGCTGAGGCCCAGAAAAGTGAAGCGACTTGCCCAAGGTCACACAGCAGACAACTGACAGATCCAGGATTAAAACCTATGACATCTGACTCCCAGGGCTGTGCTCTATCCACTATCCCATGCGGCTCCTCATCTCACCTTTAGCCCCACAGCACTAATTATTAATTTATTTACCTATTTTAATGTCTGTTTCCCCAAATAGATTGTAGGTTCCTTGTGGGTAGGGAATGTGTTTAGCAACTTGGTTGTATTGTGTTCTCCTAAGCACTTTAGTACGGTGCTCTGCACATAGTGTAAGTGCTCAATTAGTATGAGTGATTGATTGATTATTACTTTCTTACATTCCTAATCTCCCCTTCAATATAACTATGTCCCTCTAGCAAATCATTCTGACCTGTTCATCCACACATTAATTCGAACCTCCTGAACCTACCAATTTTTTCCACAGCTTTTCTTCATGTTACAGTGAACAGTTACAGAGAAGTACCTTGGCCTGTGGACAGAGCATGGTCCTGGGAGTCAGAGGACCTGGGTTATAACCCTGACTCTGTCACATGTCTGCTCTGTGAACTTGGGCAAGTAGGTCCACTCCTCTGGGCTTCAGTTACCTCATCTGATGAGATTGTACCTACAGGCTCGGTACAGGGCCTGGAACATGGTAAGTGTTTTAAAAATACTGTTGAACAAAAGAAAGTACAGTGAAGTGCAAATGCTCATTACTGCAGGGTGAAGTGTTTTCTTTTGTTTGGTTTGAACCGTCCTCCCAATGCCTTGAAGGTGTCACCTTCTCCTCATGTGGTGTTATTTGCTCCCCCCTTCTAGACTGTATGCCTGGTGTCAGCAGGGATTGTCTCTCTATATTGCTGAATTGTACTTTTCAAGCACTTAGGACACTGCTCTGCACAAAATAAGCATTCTATAATTACAACTGAATGAAATGAGTAAATAAATTAATCAGTGACTATAAATTTCAGATTTGCTCTGTCTGCAGCCTTCACAAGTTTATTGACTTTGATGATACCACTTCTCAGATTTGAGCCTTAATGTTTTAATTCTCTCTTCACAAGGAAGCTTCGTCACCTCCGATCATCTCTGTTGCTCTTCGTTGGTTCTTCTTCAGCTCCACTTTATCTTTCTTAAAATGGAGCAACCAGATCACAAATCAACAGTTACTTTGAGATTTATTCCCTAAACCATGCTTGATAACTCTGAGTCCGTTATCATAAAATTGTAATTTGGATTGTTTCTCCCTAGATGGATCATCTTTTCCTTGCTCACCTGAAAGTGCTCTCTCCCTTTTAAAATACATCAACCATTCTATAGACTAGTAAAATATCTGTGACCTTCTTCCTCTTCCCGTTGCAGTAAAAAGGCTAAGAATATTTCCGAAGGACATACTATTCCTGTACACCTTTACATAAACAACCTAGTGTATTTGGGCACCTTAAAATGGTTCACTATCTTTTTGAACATGTATATATCCTCTAGATTGTGAGCTTATTGTGGGAAGGAGCATGTCTAACAACTCGTGTTATAATCTCCCAAGTGCTTATTACTGTGCTCTGCACACAGTAAGCACACAATAAATATGATCTGATTGATTGATGTCTACTTTTTCTTTCTCTTCTTTTTCTGTAATGCTCATTGTGCCTGACCCCCCCACTAGGCTATGCCCTCCTTGAGAGTGAAGATTATGTTTTAGAAATCTGTTTTACTGTCCCAAGTATTTAGCAAAGTGATCTGACAAAGAAGGTGCTCAACAAATACTTATGATTGATTGATTGATTGATTGATTACCTACCATCAGGTAGTGATGGGAATGCCTTTTAGGTCTAGCACATCTAGATTATTGATTATCTGGATTTTTTACTAACTGGATTGTATTTAGATCTGAATAATCAGAGATGCAGCACAAGAAGATAGTAGATAGAGCACGAATCTGGGAGTCAGAAAGACCTGGGTTTTAATACTGGCTCCACCACTTGCCTGCTGTGTGACTTAGGGTAAGTCACTTCACTTGTCTGTACCTCAGTTACTCCATCTGTAAAATGAGGATTAAGACTGTGAGCCACTTTTGGGACATGGACTATGTCTAACCTGATTAATTTGTATCTGTCTCAAAACAGTACAGAGCTCGAACATAGTAAGTACTTAACCAGTTCCATAAAAAAGGATCCAGTTTATGTAAAGTGGTATTGTAATGCACATTTTATTTTATGTATTTATGGTACCTCCTTGTTAGATAGAAAACTCTTCAAGGACAGGAAGTGAGTTTTCTCCTCTCGTCTTCTGAACAGAGCTGTCGCTTAGATAATCATTGCTGCTATGTGACTGTGCAGTTAGAAGAGTTGAAACCTAGAGGTCCCTTTTAGCCTAATTATTTTAGAAATCTGTCAACAATGCAGCAGTAGAGAACCTTCAAATGTCTTCTTATTTGGTCATTATGATTCCAATATAGATCAGATTTTTATTCTCTTTCCAGATAAACCACCTCTTACCCACCTCCTTCATGGAAAACATGTGACCAAATCCATCCTCCTGGGTTTTACTCAAGGTCTGGGGGTTCAGAGAGCATTCGTTGTCATTTTTCTCTTATCCTATCTTGTCACCGTGATGGGGAATCTGCTTATTGTCATAACCCTAAAGGCCAGTCAAACGCTGGGCACCCCCGTGTACTTTTTCTAGCCTTTTTTGTCCTTCATAGATGCCGGCTATACATCCTGTATGGCTCCCAAAATGATTATAGATTTGCTGCAAGAGAGGAAAATGATCTCCTTCAATGGCTGCATGTCACAGCTCTTTGCACGTCATTTGTTCACCGGTGCCGAGATTGTCCTTCTTATGGAGATGGCCTATGACTGCTACGTGGCCATCTGTAAGCCCCTGCACTACATGGCCATCATGAGTCAACATGTGTGTGGCCTGCTGATCGGGGTGGCCTGTAGAGGAGGCTTCCTTCTCACAACCGTCCAGATCCTCTTCATGGTCCAGTTGCCATTCTGTGGCCCCAACATGATCGATCACTTCACCTGTGACTTGTTCCCTTTGTTGAAACTTGCTTGCACTGACACCCATGTCTGCAGCCTGTTCATCATGGCCAACAGCGTGGCGATGTGTACATTAAGTTTTCTCCTACTGGTGTTTCCTTACGTCTCTTCTGGCACTCCCTGAGGACTCAAAATTCTGTGGTGAGATGGAAAGCCCTCTCTACCTATGTCTCCAACATTCTGATAGTTGCTTTGTTCTTCTTTCCATGTATTTTCATTTACATGAGGCCCATTCTCCCTGTTTACATGAGGTGCATTCTCCCTGTGGACAAGTCGGTGACTATATTCTACACTATCATCACCTACATGTTGAACCCCACCATCTACACTATGAGAAACGTGGAGGTGAAAAATGCCATGAAGCAGCTGTGGAGCAGGAAAGTGAAATGAATTCTTTCATTTATGCAAATGGTTGGGTGATGAGAGGGTTGACCTGGGAGATTGAGAAGGGACAGGAATTGCTTGCTGGATCCAGATCATCTGGGGCATGAACATAAACGTCTGGGCTCATTCTGGGCACAGATACAGGGGGAAGAATAAATAAACCCAAATCTCTGAATGAAGGCTGGGTTGTCATGCCACAAGCCACTTACATCTTCTCCTGTTGGTGTAGTTAGGAACACTACCATGAAAACTGTCTCTTCTTGGGGCCCAGTTCGTGCCCTCCCCTCTCCTCCTCCCCCAAGATGCCCCCAGGAATCTAGCTAGGGCCACCAGATTGGAAGCTGGAACAGTAATGTTCTTAGTCTTTATAAGGAGGGTTGGCCATGCACTCCTTTTCATAATGGGGCCACACTAAAGGCTCCTGTAATATTATCGAAGTGTTACTGGCAAGACATGTAGGCTCAGACCTCTGTAAGATTGAACCAGACCATCCTGTGCCCTATAGCTTAAGGAGCTCCGTAATAATAATAATAATAATAATAATAATAATAATGGTATTTTGTTAAGCGATTACTATGTGCTAAACACTATACAAAGCACTGGAGTAGGTACAAGATGATCAGATTGGATCGTCTAACACCAGTTTACTTGCTGTGTATTGATCTTGTCTATCTCACCTCCATCCCTTTTCCCATGTTCTGCCCCCCGCCTTTCCCCGTTGTCCCCCTCAAGTTTGGAACTCCCTCCCACCTCCAAATTTGCCAGACCATCACTCTTTTCACCTTCAAAGCATTAATAAGGTCACATTTCCTCCTAGAGGCCTCCCCTGGTTAAGCTCACTTTTCTCCAACTCTCTCTGCCTTCTGCATTGTCTAAGCATTTTCGATCTGAAACCTTTGAGCATTTGATATTCACCCCACTCCCAGTACCAAAACATTAAATTATAGATTATAAATTATCTATCAATAATAATGTCTCCGCCCCTCTCATAGACTGTAAGCTCGGTATGGGCTGGTACTGTGTCTACGCTATCTATTGTGTCTGAAGTATTGCACTTTCCCAAGCAATTAGGACAGTGTGCTGCACATAGTAAGCACTCAATAAATGCTACTGATGATGATGATGATTACGATTATGCTGGGGCTTCTTTCCTGACCTGTCCTAGGTCAGTCGGGCCAGAAAATACTCACACACCTGCAGTAATTCTTTCACAAATTATAGAATGTTGAGAATGCTAAGGAGGTTGCTGTGGTTGTGATTGTTGGTCTCTGAGCCAGGAGGAGCCAGTAGCTCTGCTTCTCAAAGTACAGTACTTACTCTTGGGAAATTGCATGTGAGGCTGAGGTGATGGGCTGGAAAATTCAGCAAAACAGAACAATCACAACTATCCCCTATGATTGACTTAACCACATCACGCAGTTTCTGAATTTTCTCAGTTGTCTCAGTGCTTTAATACAAAGACTAGGACTCTATTATGAGATAACATGCAATATAATTTGTACATGATCACAAATACGTTGGAAACTATATCGTTATTAGGATCAGAACACTCAATCGTACAGCATGAGAAGAGCTAGGGCCCCGTGTGCATCACACACTGAGTTTTTCATGGCATTTTGGATCCTCGCAGCGGAGACCAAATCAATCAATCAATCAATCAATCGTATTTATTGAGCGCTTACTATGTGCAGAGCACTGTACTAAGCGCTTGGGAAGTACAAATTGGCAACACATAGAGACAGTCCCTACCCAACAGTGGGCTCACAGTCTAAAAGGGGGAGACAGAGAACAGAACCAAACATACCAACAAAATAAAATAAATAGGATAGAAATGTACAAGTAAAATAAATAAATACATAAATAAATAAATAGAGTAATAAATATGTACAAACATATATACATATATACAGGTGCTGTGGGGAAGGGAAGGAGGTAAGAAGGGGGGATGGAGAGGGGGACGAGGGGGAGAGGAAGGCAGGGGCTCAGTCTGGGAAGGCCTCCTGGAGGAGGTGAGCTCTCAGCAGGGCCTTGAAGGGAGGAAGAGAGCTAGCTTGGCGGAGGGGCAGAGGGAGGGCATTCCAGGCCCGGGGGATGACGTGGGCCGGGGGTCGACGGCGGGACAGGCGAGAACGAGGTACAGTGAGGAGATTAGCGGTGGAGGAGCGGAGGTTGCGGGCTGGGCAGTAGAAGGAGAGAAGGGAGGTGAGGTAGAAGGGGGCGAGGTGATGGAGAGCCTTGAAGCCCAGGGTGAGGAGTTTCTGCCTGATGCGCAGATTGATTGGTAGCAGTCGGTCAAATAACTTTCACCCACCATTGTGGACAGGAACTACCAACTCTGTTTTATTGTAGGCTCCCAAGTGCTCTGCACACAATAAGCACTCAAGAAATGCAATTGATTTATTCTTCTTATTCTTCTTCTTCTTATTATTATTGTACTTGTTAAGCGCTTACTATGTGTCAGGCACTGTTCTAAGCACTGGGGTATGTACAAGCTAATCAGTCATCCCACGTGGGGCAGGATCTCCCACTCATGACTCCCACAGCATCAGTATGTAAAAGGTGTCCTTTATACAGAAACAAGCACTGTTTATACAGAAATCACAAACCAAAAATGCCCCAGAGCAGAACCACGAAATTTTTTTTTCACACTTTTGGCATTTAATGTTTTATTTCTTGTCTCTCCCTTATATCGGCCACTGAACCACTGGGGGGAGTATCACGTGTTTCCAAAAAAGTAATTTGAATACAATTCTAGCACATTAGAGCTAAATGGCTAGGGATATCGATTTTATCTCGATCACTTGACTAGAGGAAAACACGGTATGACTGGGTTTTTTTGCAAACTTCACTCATGGAGGACACAAGTCTATGACTCCATGAGAGGCGGAGGGCTTGGTTCATCATTAGGGGCCCAAACCTTAAATGGAATCCCTTATGAATAGCTCTTGTAATGGGAGGAGAAAAAATATGCCCAACTATTCAATCTCCCCCTCCCCATCCCCCCCCGCCTTAACTCTTTCCCCTCCCCACAGCACCTGTATATATGTAAATATACATTTGTACGTATTTATTACTCTATTTATTTATTTTATTTGTTCATGTTTATTCTAATTATTTTATTTTGTTAGTATGTTTTGTTTTGTTCTCTGTCTCCCCCTTCTAGACTGTGAGGCACTGTTGGGAGGGACCATCTCTATATGTTGCCAACTTGTACTTCCCAAGCGCTTAGTACAGTGCTCTGCACACAGTAAGCACTCAATAAATATGATTGAATGAATGAATGAGTGAATGAAATTAAACTGAAGGACAGACACTTCAGAAGGGTGAATCCGGTGAGTTATATAGGGGAATCTCCGGCTGAAGGTGAAGCTGCTGAACCGTCAGCAGGGCACTCAATAGAACTATTTCCAAAGCGATCATGGGATTTTTAAGGGCAAACTCTTGAGCCACTGTTATCAATCAATCAATCAATCGTATTTATTGAGCACTTACTATGTGCAGAGCACTGTACTAAGCGCTTGGGAAGTACAAATTGGCAACACATAGGGACAGTCCCTACCCAACAGTGGGCTCACAGTCTAAAAGGGGGAGATTATTATGGGGAGAGATTGGTTATACAGGGAAAATGCACTAAAATCCGCTGGAGGTTTCTGAAAATCTGTACTTCTGGCTTTCTGGCTGGAATTCTTTTCTTTCTCTATTGTATCTTGGGTTTTCTCAGGCCTTGTTGAAGAACCTCATCAATTTAGCCAGGGCAGCAGCGTGGTCTACGAGAAAGACCATAGGGCCGGGAGTCAAAAAACCTGAGTTCTAATTATCGATCTGTCACTTGCCTGCTGTGTGACCTTGAGAAAGTCATTTAACTTCTCTGTGCCCTAGTTCCTCAACTCTAAAATGGGGATTAAATACCTGCCCTCACTTCTTTTTAGACTTTAAACTCCATATGGGACAAGACCTTGTCTGACTATTATCTTGTATCTACCCCAGTGCTTAGTACAAAAATGCGCTTTACAAGTACTATTGCTATACTTCTTATTATTGGTCATGTAATCAACCTTTCATCTGATATGAGCACCCTAACTGAGCTAATCTGCACATTTTTTACCTTCAACAAAGAAATTTTTTTCCATTCCTATTTCACTGAAAGAAATTAAAATAATACATTTGGTTCTTAGTTATCTAAGTCTTCATCCCCATTTTATATATGAGGTAACTGAGGCACAGAGAAATTAAGTGGCTTGCCCATGGTCACGTAGCAGACAAGTGGCAGAGCAGGGATGAGAACCTCTGTTCTCTGTCTTCCAAGCCCCTGCTCTTTCCACTGTGGAGAGCCAGCTATATCCTGCTTAGGCCTTTGCAAGGCAAGGCCATCTAAGGATATGATAGAACGTGGCAAGGACCCGCCCTACAGCTGCACTCCAGATCTTGGAGAAGAAAACAGAATGTTCTTTCTTAATGTACTTTGTCCTTATCATTTAAGAGCTAACGGAATTTGAAAAACATGTTTGTCTGCGACTATAAAAGACAGCTACTTGTAAATAAAGTCAGTCATCTTTGGTGACTCGCCTAGCCCCAAACATTTCTGTTTTCATTGCTTCACCCGACACAAGCGCCGAAGCTGGCATTTGGCACCCAAACAGGGACCTGAAAAGAGATGAAGTAACGTCTTACCAAAAAGAACGAAACTCCGGAGTACTCACGATTACCGTAAAAGGATTATCACTAGGCTTATCGGGGGATGCTGAAGATGGGGCAGTTACAGTTCAAAGATTTCAAGGATAGGGAACAGTATCTGCAAGTGCTAAAGAAAGTAGTGAAGGAGAGGGGTTCTTATATAACAAAGGAACAATTGGAGGAATTTTTGACTTATGTAGAGCATTGCTGTCCGTGGTTCCCTGAAGAAGGGACCATAGATTTGGAACGATGGGAAGTGGTTGGAAAACAGATGAATGAGAGGTTAAAAGAAGATGGGCCGCAGAATTTTCCCATATCCGCTTTCACAACATGGAACATTTAAAAAATTTGTCTCAGCCCAGAAGGCAAAGTTCCCATGGTACAAAGAATCATAAAAAATGATATAGGAGTAGGTCCGGGGGGTGGTGATGACTCAGAATCAGAAAATGCGAAGGATCTGGGGATCCCCACAGAGTCGATCAAAGCTTGTCAATTTCGCAAATTTACTTCCACTTCCCCCTCAGCTCCTCCTATGTATGCTCGCCCGTTGCCGAAATCCTCTGTACAAACGGCAGTACTAAAAGCTGTGGAAAAGGGGGAGGATATTCCCTTGGAGTTTGTGCAGGCTCTTCCCATCTTAAAGGTACCTGACCCCAATAATCCTGGTCAACATCAAAGGATTCACCAAACTCTTAATTTTAAAATTTTAAAAGAATTAAAACATGCCACTGCTACATATGGCCCTACTGCACCATGTGTAATGGCAATGATTGAAACTTTAGCCACGGATGTGTTGTGCCCATATGATTGGTATACCATTGCAAAGACTGCTTTAGAAGGAGGGGATTATTTATTGTGGAAAATGAATTATCATGATATATGCATGGATCAGACCCGAAAGAATTTTGCAACGCAGGTTAACATATCGTGTGAAATGCTAACTGGTACGGGACCATTTTTAGAAGTAGGAAACCAATTGCAGTGGAATCTACAGGCTTATCAGCAAATTGCTATGGCAGCAAAAACAGCCTGGCAGACGTTGCTGGCAAAAGGAGAATCAAATATGAGTTTTACAAAGGTATTGCAGGGACCCTCAGAACCTTTTGAACAATTTGTTAATCATCTTTCTATGGCCATTCAAGGAATTGTTAGCGATGCTACTGCAGCGAACATTTCAATAAAACAATTGGCTTATGATAATTGCAATACTGATTGTAAAAGGGCGTTAGCAGGATCTAAACGGACCATATCTATTACAGATATGATTAGGAAATGCCAAGATGTGAGAACCGCCTCTCACAATGCCAATCTTGTTGCTGCCACAATGAAATCCGAAAGTGGAGAGAAAAGAGGGGCTTGTTTTAATTGTGGAAAACAGGGGCACCTAGCTCGAGATTGTAGAAAACAATCAGCGGGACAAAATATGTGCCATAACAATAACCCTCCGGAGATCTGCCCAAAATGTAGAAAGGGGAATCATTGGGCATCTGAGTGCAGGTCACGTTTTGATAAGAAGGGGATGATGATATCGTCAGGAAACCAACGATGGGGCCAGCCCCGGCCCCAATAAACAATGAGGGCAATGATGGAACACAACGACCATCCCTTTCCGTTGCCGACCGTTTCAGAGCAACCCCCGGAAGTGCTGGACTAGACTTATATGCTAAAGATAGAGTCGTATTAACACCAGAAATGGGGGTCCAAAAAATAGCTACTGGAACGTATGGACCCTTACCCACTCATACGTGCAGATTAATTACTGGAAGAAGTGGCTATACCATGCAAGGGTTAATTGTTATCCCAGGAGTCATTGATGAGGATTTCCTAGGGGAAATTCAGGTTCTGGGATGGAGCATGAGGAAAGTGGAAATACCAAAGAATAGTAGGGTAGCCCAAATTTTAATATTGAATTACATCCCTTTAGGAAGACGAAGTGGAATTCCTATTCGTGGGTCAGCAGGTTTTGGTAGCACTGGACAACAGACATTCTGGGCACAATCTATCTCTAGCTCTCGCCCACAACTGACCATCTATATACAAAAGAAAAAAATTACTGGGTTAATTGACACTGGGCCGGAAAAATCCGTAATCAGATTACCGTTATGGCCCAAGAAATGGCCATTACAACAAGGAGAAACTACATTAACAGGGGTAGGTAGTGTTACCTTGCCATTAAGGAGTACACAAACGTTAAGATGGGAAGATATGGAAGGAAGAATGGGATTTTTTCAACCATATGTTTTGGATAAACTAACCATTAATTTATGGGGAAAAGATATTTTAGAGCAAATGGGAGTGCAACTGATTGCTGGTAATACAGTTCACACACTCAACATAGACCGCCCTTGGCAGGATTTTCTGTAATGGCCACTGTTCGTGTTTCTCTACCCACTGCTGATGCAATTCAATGGATCTCCGATGATCCTGTGTGGGTAGAACAGTGGCCTTTAAACAAAGAGAAACTTGATGTTCTTTCCCTTTTAGTAAAGGAACAAGACCAGGCAGGGCATATAGAGTTTTCCACAAGTCCATGGAATTCACAGGTCTTTGTAATAAAAAAGAAGTCAGGAAAATGGAAGATGTTACATGATTTAAGAGCAATTAATAAAACTATGGTAACGATGGGGCGGTGGCAACCTGGCCTGCCGGCACCGACCATGGTACCCCAAGATTGGCCCCTCATAGTAATCGATCTTAAAGATTGTTATTTTACAATACCATTAAAGAAACAAGATCGCTCTCGTTTTGCCTTTACTGTTCCGTGCATTAATGCTGAAGCACCTACAAAACGATATCAATGGAAAGTACTCCCGCAAGGGATGAAGAATAGCCCCACTATGTGTCAAAATTTTGTGGCTCGGGCCTTGCAACAAACTCGGATTTTATTTCCTCAAGCAAAGATAATACATTATATGGATGATATCTTGTGCAGTTGTGAACATGACAAGATCTTAGCAGATGTAGTTGTTCAGGTGCAGAAATCCTTAAAAGAGTGGGGTCTTATTATTGCACCTGAAAAGGTTCAACGACATCCACCTGTGTCTTATTTGGGCCAACTGATATATAGCAAACAGAATCGCCCTCAAAAAGTGCAAATGCGGCGAGATGGTTTAAAGACGTTAAATGATTTTCAGAAATTGTTAGGGGATATTAATTGGTTAAGACCTATGTTGCAAGTCTCGACCCACCAACTATCTAGCCTCTTTTCCATACTAAGAGGGGACCCTGATCTGAATTCCCCATGTAAATTATCCCAAGACGTGGAAAAAGATTAACAGTTAGTTGAACAAAAAATTGCTGAAGCGCAACTTACTCGTGTTCAATAGAAAGAGTCTATCCAAAGGGCTATATTATCCACCCCGCGTATCCCCACGGGTGTCCTATTTCAAAATGCTGAATTAATAGAATGGCTTCATTTACCACATCAATTTGTGACTTCTCTGACTACCTATCCTGTAATGGTCGCGTTACTTATTCGAAAGTTGGCTCATCGCCATTTACAATTGATACGACAGCCATTGTTAATCGTCCATCAGCCATACACACAAAAGCAAATAAAAGATTTGATTATGAACAATCAAGAATGACAAGTAACAGTGGCCACTTATCAGGGAAGTTTAGACAATCATAGGCCCGCATCAAAATTTTTTCAATTCGTTGAAGACCACCCGATAAGTTTTTCCAGTAATTACTGTTCATTCTCCCCTCTCACAGGCACTTACTCCCTTCACTGATGGGCATAGTACTGGAAAAGCTGGCTATTACATTGATAACGCTAGATATCGAGTAATACAAACGACGTGTACTTCAGCCCAACAGGCTGAAATGGCAGCACTTGTGTTGCTGCTACAAGATGTTTCACAACCTCTTAATGTGCTTCCGGACAGTCGATATGCTGCACATGTGTGCCAAAATATTGAAACGGCAAAGTTAAAACATACATCTACAGACAACCTATACACGTTGTTTTTTTAAATTGTAGACCCTCTATCATCACCGGCAGTACCCGATTTATGTTACACATATCCATGCACACTCTAATCTCCCTGGACCGTTATCCATGAAAAATCACATCATAGATTCTAAACTACGAGAGGAACCTACGCTTCTTACCTTTAATGTCCATCAGGCAGTAAAGAATCATCGCCAATTTCATCAGACTGCTAATTCGTAGTGACGACAATTTCACAGTACCCGGGAACAAGCAAGGCAAATTGTAAAATCCTGTCCTGAGTGTGTAATACACATCCCTGTTTCTGTTATAGCAGTTAATCCCAGGGGTCTTAAGTCAAATCATCTTTGGCAAATGGATGTCACTCATGTACCATCTTTAGGTAAATTATCGTTTGTACACGTGTGTGTGGACACGTATTCTTCATTTACATTTGCCTCCCCGCAAACAGGAGAGGCAGCCAAACATGTGATTAATCACTTGCTCCTTGCCTTCTCGGTCTTGGGCACTCCTAAGCAAATAAAAACTGATAACGCCCCCGCCTACACCTCCAAGACCCTTCTCTCCTTTTGTCAGATGTTCCAAATAGCTCTGTTCACGGGCATCCCATATAACTCTACGGGCCAAGCTATAGTTGAACACAAAAATAAAGACATAAAGATATAGTTGGAAAAACAGAAAGGGGGAGTAGGTATTAATACTCCTCAAAGAAGATTAAGTAAGGTGTTATACACGTTGAATTTTCTAGTAAAAGGAGATGGTGAAACCACTCCAGCGGAGAGGATGTTTCAACCAAAAGAGAAACCGACAGTCAGGGTTATGAGGAAGGACCCGTTAAGTGGAAAATGGGAAGGGCCTGACCCTTTACTAACCTGGGGAAGAGGGTTTGCTTGTGTATTTCCAGAAAAAGCAACAAAACCTATTTGGATACCAGAAAAGAATGTCCGGGCGTGTACCACAACTGACCAATGCAATGGGCAAGCTTCAGATCCAAAGGAAACGGTGAGGATTGAGTCAGACAACCAGGAAAATGGAGTTACCGACTTGGGGACAAATCAAGGCCCTATCGACTAAATCTATGACAATGGTAGCTACGCAAGGGCATCCTACGTCCCCGGACTTAGTGTTTTTAGTGATGGTTGCATTGTTGTCAACCCAGAATACGGAATGTGGTCCTGAAGCCACTAGCAACGTCAATACACGAATTGAGGTTGATGAATAAAAAAGGGGGAGATGTGGAGAGCCAGCTATATCCTGCTTAGGTCTTTGCAAGGCAAGGCCATCTAAGGATATGATAGGACGTGGCAAGGACCCGCCCTACAGCTGCACTCCAGATCTTGGAGAAGAAAACAGAATGTTCTTTCTTAATGTACTTTGTCCTTATCATTTAAGAGCTAACGGAATTTGAAAAACATGTTTGTCTGCGACTATAAAAGACAGCTACTTGTAAATAAAGTCAGTCATCTTTGGTGACTCGCCTAGCCCCAAACGTTTCTGTTTTCATTGCTTCATCCGACACAAGCGCCGAAGCTGGCATTCCACTGTCACAATGTGTGTGTGTGTGTGTGTGTGTGTGTGTGTGTGTGTATACATATATATCTTTAGTAAAGTCCACAGTATTTGATTGAAGGCAACTGAATAGGATTGGTCAATATGAATTATAAGTGTTGCTGATAAAACTGCCATGATTTTGGATACATCAATCAAATTGTCTGAATCTCTGTGTCCACACCAGCCAAAATGGGAGCAGTAATGCTTATCATTCCTCTACTTTTCAGCCCTGTTAGTTTTACCGATAGTGCAAATAGTTGAAGATTATAGTACATATTGATATGGTATTTATAACTCTCATTCTCTTTTCAGGTAAAGCAGGTCTCATCGCAGCACCCAAAACTTCCCTTATCCTGAAGAGATGGAAAATCGAAACTAAGTGAAAGAATTCATTTCATTCATTTCACAGAGCCCCGATAAGCAAAAGTTACCCTTTGTTGTGTTTCTCAATGTGTACATTGCTTGTACTTCCCAAGCGCTTAGTACAGTGCTCTACACACAGTAAGTGCTGAATAAATTAATAAATTAAATTATTACTCTATTTTACCTGTACATATTTACTATTCATTTTATTTTGCTAATATATTTTGTTTTCCTGTCTGTCTCCCCCATCTAGACTGTGAGCCCACTGTTGGGTAAGGACCGACCATCTCGATATGTTGCCACCTTATGCTTCCCAAGCGCTTAGTACAGTGCTCTGCACACAGTAAGCGCTTGAAAAATGCAATTGATTGAATGAATGAATGAATGAATGAACTGTGGTGGGGAATCTGCTCATTGTGGTAACAGTAACCTCCAGGTCGACTCTGGGGCGCCCTAGGTAGTTCTTCCTCACCTACCTGTCCTTAATCGAAGCCTACTACTCCACTTCCACCACCCTCAAAATGCTCGAAGATCTGCTGTCTTTGAGGAATACATCTCCTTCAACCGATGTATGGCTCAAGTCTTTATAATAATAATAATAATGATGGCATTTATTAAGCACTTACTATGTGCAAAGCACTGTTCTAAGCACTGGGGGGATAAGAGGTGATGACGTTGTCCCACGTGGGGCTCACAGTCTTGATCCCCATTTTAAAGATGAGGTAACTGAGGCCCAGAGAAGTTAAGTGACTTGCCCAAAGTCACACAGCTGACAAGTGGCAGAGCCTGGATTTGAGCCCATGACCCCTGACTCCAAAGCCCGTGCTCTTTCCACTGAACCACGCTGCTTCTGCTTTATTGAACATTTTTGTGCCACGGCTGAGATTGTCCTTCTCTTGGCCATGGCCTACGACTGGTATTTGGCCACCTGTAACCCACTGCACCACATGACCATTATGAGGCAGGCCATGTGCAGCCTGTTGATGGGGGTATCTTGGGGGTGGGGGCTTTCTTCACGAAATCCTGCAGATTCTCTTCATGTCGCCTTTACAATACTGTGGTCCCAGTGAGATTGATCACTTCATGTGTGATCTGTTACCTTTGCTGAATCTCGCCTGCACCGACACCCACATCTTCAGTCTGCTAGCCGTGGCCAACAGCAGAGCAATGTGCACATTGATTTTTTTTTCCTTTTGGTCGTTTCTTATGTCATCATCTTCAGCACCCTGAAAACTCAGAGTTCTGCAGGGAGAGGCAAAGCCTTTTCCATTCGCGTCTCCCAAATCATTGTTGTGATCTTCTTTTTCCCGTGCATTTTCAGTTTCCTGAGGCCCGTGACCACCTTCTCAATAGATGTCAGTAGCTGTATTTTTTACAGTCATTACCCATATATTAAGCCCCATAGTTTACACCGTGAGGAACGCAGAGGTGAAATATGCCACGCGGAGGTAATGGAGCCCTAAAGCGACTTCAGGTTGCAAATAGATGGCCTGGGTAAAAATGACTGTACTTACTCAAGTTGGAAAATTTATGTTGGTATTTTTAGGAAAATGGCAAATATTGCTCACTTGTAATTTGCCTTTTCGTGCTAATAAATTTGGGGCTGCAGTGATTCCCAGAATCAGCGCACCAGGTGTCTTCTCGGGTATGTTTTGGCGAGAAGCAGGGAGGCTTAGTAGAAAGAACATGGGCTTGGGAGTCAAAGGCCATGGGTTCTAATCCTGGCTCTGCTAATTATCAGTTGTGTGACTTTGGGCAAGTCACTTGACTTCTCTGTGCCTCAGTTACCTCATCTGTAAAATGGGGATTAAGACTGTGAGCTCTACGTGGGACAATCTGATTACCTTGGATCTACAACAGTGCTTGGTGCATAGTAAGTGCCTAACAAATACGGTTATTATTGTTATTATAATTCTCCTCATGCTGTTAGCTGATAGATTCCTTAGCATCACTACTCTTCCCAAAAATCTGAACTAAATTCTGTGATGCAGTTTTTCATAAATATCCAGTTGAGCTTGCCAGTCTTCTTCAGTATGTGGCAAATCAACTAAAAGCCAGAAAAAGCTTCGGTCTGCTTATCCTGAAGGAGGTGGTCCAAAAAATGGCTGGCATTGAGATTACAGAAGAAATGACAATGGAGCAACTAGAAGCCATGACTGGTGGGGAACAGTCAAAAGCCGAGGGTGGCTACTTTGGACAAATTCGGAACAATAAGAAGTCCTCCCAGAGATTAAAAGATGCATTACTGGATCATGACCTTGCCCTTCCTTTGTGTTTGCTTATGGCTCAGCAGAGGAATGGGGTTATCTTTCAGGAAGGAGGGGAGAAACACTTGAAGTTAGTAGGAAAGCTAGATGACCAGTGTCATGATACTCTGGTGCAGTTTGGTGGGTTTTTAGCATACAGTGTCAGCACAGAAGATTACATAAAGCGAGTGCCTTCGATTGATGTACTGTGTAATGAGTTTCACACACCCCATGATGCTGCATTTTTCCTGTCACGGCCTATGTACGCACACCATATTTCACCCAGCCCGCACCCTGCGCTCCTCTGCCGCTAATCTCCTCACCGTGCCTCGTTCTCACCTGTCCCGCCGTCGACCCCCGGCCTATGTCATTCCCCTGGCCTGGAATGCCCTCCTTCTGCACATCCGCCAAGCTATCTCTCTTCCTCCCTTCAAGGCCCTACTGAGAGCTCACCTCCTCCAGGAGGCCTTCCCAGACTGAGCTCCCTCCTTCCTCTCCCCCTCCTCCCCCTCCCCATCCCCACCACTTCACCTCCTTCCCCTCCCCACAGCACCTGTATACCTGTATATATGTTTGTACGTATTTATTACTCTTTATTTATTTATTTTATTTGTACATATTTATTTCATTTATTTTATTTTGTTAATATGTTTTGTTTTGTTCTCTGTCTCCCCCTTCTAGACTGTGAGCCCAAGCCCACTGTTGGGTAGGGACCGTCTCAATATGTTGCCAACTTGTACTTCCCAAGTGCTTAGTAAAGTGCTCTGCACACAGTAAGCGCTCAATAAATACGATTGAATGAATGAATGAATAAATTCAGATCTCCTTCACATCTCTTCCCTGACCAAGCTCTCTTTTCTGCGACTCTCTCTCTCTTCTGCTTCCCCCAGGCACTTGGATCTGTACCTTTTAAACACTTGATATTCACCTCACCCTCTGCTCCACAGCACTTATGTCCATATCCTTAATTCATTTTCATGTCCACCTCCCGATCTAGACAGTAGGTTCCTTGTGGGAAGGGAGTGTCACTTCCATTTTGTACTCCCACAGATGCTTAGTACCATGGTTTGCATGCAGAAAATATTCAGTGAATGTTCTTGATCGATACCAAGCAAGACCAGATAGCAAAGATGACTACCTGCCAAAGAGAGAATATCCATGCATTGACTGAGCAGTCAATAGCATTTATTGAATGTCTACTGTGTGCAGATCTCTGTACTAAACACTTGGGGGAGGGAGGTTTTATTCATGAAAATAAATTACAGATATGAGAAAGAAGGAAAAGAGGTATAGGTACAAGGGTTAATGCTTAAAAAATAGGGCATATATGAACAAGTACAATGAGAAATGGAGATGAAGTGCTAAAGTTGACTAGGAGTGCTGAAATGGCTTTTGGGAGGGTATATATCTTCTCAAGAGAGAGCCGGGACTCAACCCATGCTGCCGTCCTTTTGTACTTCGTCATCCTCTATGACGGCCTCTTACCAGAAAGAGATTTGTTGTCCCTCCTCCCATCTACATTGTCCAATTTTGGGGGGCAGGGACCATGAGAACTACATCTCACCCACACCTCCAACTACACAATTCCAGAACACAACTCCTTCTCTTCCTTTTCAAACCCAGACCTGACACTTGTTTTCTTTCATTCATTAATTCAATCGTATTTATTGAGTGCTTACTGTGTGCAGAGCACTGTACTAAGCGCTTGGGAAGTACAAGTTGGTAACATATAAAGACGGTCCTTATCCAACAACAGGCTCACAGCCTAGAAGGGGGAGACAGACAACAAAACCAAAATATATTAACAAAATAAAATAAATAGAATAGTAAATATGTACAAGTGAAATAGAGTAATACATCTGTATAAACATATATACGGGTGCTGTAGGGAGGGGAAGGAGGTAGGGCGGGGGGACGGGGAGGGGGAGAGGAAGGAGGGGGCTTAGTCTGGAAGGCCTCCTGAAGGAGGTCAGCTCTCAGTAGGGCTTTGAAGGGAGGAAGAGAGCTAGATTTGGCGGATGTGCGGAGGGAGGGCATTCCAGGCCAGTGAGGAGGTTAGTGGCAGAGGAGCAGAGGGTGCGGGCTGGGCTGCAGAAGGAAAGAAGAGAGGTGAGGTAGGAGGGGGCGAGGTGATGGAGAGCCTTGAAGCCGAGAGTGAGGAGTTTTTACCTGATGCATATGTTGACTGGTAGCCATTGGAGATTTTCTTCATTTCTTTCTTTGGTTTTTCTAATACTGGTATTTCTTCTTAAGCGATTGCTATATGCTTGGGCTTGTTATTTCTACTTAAGCACTTGCAATGTGCCAGGGAGTGTTCTAAGCACTGAGGCGGATTCAAACTAATTTATTTGGACACAGTCTTGTCCCACATGGAACTCACAGCCCTCACTTTCCTTTTTACAGAAGAGGTAACAGAGGCCACCAGAATTTATTAATTTATTCGCTCATTCATTCATTCATTCATTCAATCGAATTGATTGAGTGCTTACTGTATGCTTTGCACTGTCCTTAGCACTTGGGTGAGTAATCAATAACAATAAACAGACACTTTCCCTGCCTACAGTGAGCTCATAGTCTAGAGGGAGAGACAGAGGTTACTGTATAGAAATAAATACAGAAAGAAAAGAACAAATGAATAAATCAGTAAATTAAAGAGAGTTACATATCCACAGGGTCACCATGTCGAAAGCCAGTCTTAAAACTCTACCCTCTTAGAGTTCTATTTTCCATCACCCACTTAGAGTTCTATTTCCCATCACTGTAGATTGTACCACTTTTCTTCCTGTCCCACAAGCCTGATCCTTTGGGGGAGTGTTTGGCTCAGTCAGCCAGAGCCATTGAGCAATTGAGTTGGCTCATTCATTTCTCTGTTCAAGGTCTTCAGTGCACAAACACACCACCCTCTGCTCCCTGCTCCACAATTCCTTGTTAATTGCTGTGAGTCTCAGAATGGGGAGGGACAGAAAGTGGTTTGCTAAAACTAGATTTTTCCTTGGCCCATCGGACGGCTTTCTGCAGAAAGGCTCTGGGAACGTTACGCCCCTCCTCAAAACTCTCCAGTGGCTGCCTGTCAATCTACGAATCAAGCAAAAGCTCCTCACCTTCAGCTTTAAGGCTCTCCATCACCTCGCCCTCTCCTACCTCACCTCGCCTCTCTCCTTCTACAGCCAAGCCCACACCCTCCCCTCCTCTTCTGCTAACCTCCTCACTGTACCTCTTTCTCACCTGTCCCACCGTCGACCCCTGGTCCACGTCCTTCCCATGGCCTGGAATGCCCTACCTCTACACATCCGCCAAGCTAGCTCTCTTCCTCCCTTCCAAGCCCTACAGAGAGCTCACCTCCCCCAAGAGGCCTTTCCAGACTGAAGCCCCTTTTTCCTCTCCTCCTCCCCATCCCCCCCGCCCTACCTCCTTCCCCTCCCCACAGCACTTGTATATATTTGTACAGATTTATTTCTCTATTTTACTTGTACATATTTATTATTCTATTTATTTTGTCAATGATGTACATATAGCTTCAATTCTATTTGTTCTGACGATTTTGACACCTGTCTACATGTTTTGTTTCGTGGTCTGTCTCCCCCTTCTAGACAGTGAGCCTGTTGTTGGGTAGGGACCATCTCCATATGTTGCCGAATTGTACTTCCCAAGAGTTTAGTACAGTGCTCTGCACACAGTAAGCGCTCAATAAATAGGATTGAATGAATGAATGAAAGGCTCACCACATCCGACCCAAGCAAGAGACACTGTGCACAAGAAGGTCAAAAGCTACTGGGGACCGTGTGATTGTTGACCAGATTTCCTCATCCATGACCTTTCAGGGAACTCATATGCACAGCAATTGGACACCAGCAGCCCGGTAGACCCTGACCAAGGTCACACTTGCCCTCACCCGCGATGGCCCCTCGATCTCTCTGGGTGTTTGGGGGTGGGGGAAGGGAGAAGCTGCGGTGCCGTAATGCGAGTCCCATCCCTTTGCCGCCCGGTCGACTCGTGGAGGCCACCCCGCGGCCTTCCGAGGAAAGACCCTAAAATGACAAGTTTCCCCCGTCCCCCGCAGACAAAAAGCGGCGGCGCCTCGAGCCCGCGGTCAGCCCGCTCTCCGGGAGGGAGGTGCTGCTTCCAGGCGGCGGTCGCTAGGGGGCGAACGCGCGGCAGTGGGAAGGGCGCTTCGGGGGAAGGAGCGGAGTCCCAGACGAAACCTGCCCAAGGACTCTCCGAGCCTGGCCAACGGTGTGAGGAAACCACTAGTGGGAAGAGGGGGAAGGGGGAAGGCCTGCTGCCGGAACAATCCGAGACTCAGGCCGGGCCTGTGGAGAGGGATTCAACCTAGGGACCGGTGGGTAGGGCTGAGGATAATGAGGGAGAGGCGTTACAAGCGGGGGACAGGTGGGTGGGGCCTAGGCTAATGAGTGAGAGGGTTTAGACCTCCGCATAGGTGGGTGGTGCTGAAGATGATGAGAAAAAAGCATTACAGCTCGAGACCTTTGGGTGGAGCCGAGGATAATGAGGGAGAGGGGTTGAACTGGGACCCAGTGGGTGGGGCTGAGGATAACAAGGGAGAGGGGCTGCAGCTGGGGACCTGTGGTAGGGCTGAAGATCCTGAGACAGAAGGTTTACACCCGGGTACCCCCGTGGAAGGGGCAAAGTATAATGAGGGAGAGAGTTGATACCTAGGTTTGTGAATGGGGTCAAGGATAATGAGAGAGAGGTGTCTCAATTGGGAATCAGTGAGTGAGGCTGAAGGTAATGAGGGAGAGTGTAATGAGGAATCCTGAAATTTAAGTGGGCATCTGGCCGGGGCGGTAAAGCGGTTTGGCAGAGCTCCGAAGACATTTCATTCATTCATTCATTCAATCGTACTTATTGAGAGCTTACTGTGTGCAGAACACTGTACTAAGCGCTTGGGAAGTACAAGCTGGCAACATATAGAGACGGTCCCTACCCAACAACGGGCTCACAGTCTAGAAGGGGGAGACAGACAACAAAACAAAACATGTGGACAGGTGTCAAAATCGTCAGAACAAATAAAATCAAATTTAAATGAACATCATTAACAAATTAAATAGAATAGTAAATGTGTACAAGTAAAATAAATAGAGGAATAAATCTGTACAAACACATATACAGGTGCCGTGGGGAGGAGGAGGAGAGGAAAAATGGGGCTCAGTCTGGGAAAGCATCTTGCAGGAGGTGAGCTCTCTGTAGGGCTGTGAAGGGAGAAAGAGAGCTAGGTTGGCGAGTGTGTGGAGGGAGGGCATTCCCGGTCAGGGCAAGGACGGGGGCCGGGGGTCGATGGCGGGACAGGCGAGAACGAGGTACAGTGAGGAGGTTAGCGGCAGAGGAGCGGAGGGTGCGGGCTGGGCTGTAGAAGGAGACAAGGGAAGTGAGGTGGGAGGGGGCGCGGTGATGGACAGCAATGAAGCTGAGAGTGAGGAGTTTTTGCTTGATGTGTAGGTTGACAGGGAGCCACTGGAGATTTTTGAGAAGGGGAGTAACATGCCCAGAGAGTTTTTGCACAAAGATGATTCAGTCAGCAGCATGAAGTATAGATTGAAGTGGGGAGAGTCAGGAGGATGGGAGATCAGAGAGGAGGCTGATGCAGTAATCCAGTCAAGATAAGATGAGCGATTGAACCAGCAAGGTAGCGGTTTGGATGGAGAGGAAAGGGCGGATCTTGGCGATGTTGTGGAGGTGAGACCGGCAGGTTTCTTTGACAGATTGGATGTGAGGGGTGAACAAGAGAGCAGAGTCGAGAATGACACCAAGGTTGCGGGCTTGTGAGACGGGAAGGATGATAATGCCGTCTACAGTGACGGGAAAGTCAGGGAGAGGGCAGGGTTTGGGAGGGAAGATGAGGAGTTCAGTCTTTCACATATTGAGTTTTAGATGGCGGGCAGACATCCAGATGGACACGTCCTGAAGGCAGGAGGAGACCCGAGCCTGAAGGGAAGGAGAGAGAGCAGGCTCAGAGATGTAGATTTGAGTGTCATCAGCATAGAGATGATAGTTGAAGCCGTGGGAGAGAATGAGTTAAGCAAGGGAGTGAGTGTGCCCCCTTCCTTACCGCTCCCATCTCCGCCCACTGGGATAGTTGTGGAAGCCGCCCCCGACCCGTTCCCCGACCGCGGAGTTCCTAGTGTACTTCTCCGGGGAATGACTGCAAAGTCTCTAGTTACTCCCCAGCAGAAAAGATTCAGCAACTACGCGAGCCCACTGCCCGCCCTTTCTCGAGGGCGTGGGTGGATCAATCAATCAATCAATCATATTTATTGAGCGTTTGAGAGAACACAACAAACCAATTATCAGACACGTTCCCTGCCCAGAACGAGTTTACAGTCTAGAGGGGGCGAGACTCTTTAAAATGGATAAATAGGTAATTTATAATAATTTTAAGATACATGCTATGGGTTTATGGGAGGGGCGAGCATTAAATGAGTTGGTGGGTGGGGGGAAGAAATGGAGCTGCTATCGCTATAAGGCAACAGCGTGGCATAGGGCGGGCTGGAGGACTGAACGAAACAGGCCCAGGGCCAATGAAAGGCTGACCACCCGTGTGAGGAAATCACTGCCGGGGGCCCAGCAGCCGGAGCAATAATAATAATAATGGTGGTGTTTGTTAAGTGTTTACTGTGTTTCAGGCACTGTACTAAGCGCTGGGGTGGATGCAAGCAAATCGGGTTGGACACAGTCCCTGTCCCACATGGAACTCACCATCCCACTCAATCTGACAGGCAAATCGGAAATGTGGAGAGGGGTTACACCACTGGACTGGTGGTTGGGTCTGAGGATATTCAGGGAGAGTGGTTTCACTTGGGCGACACCAAAATTTCTCTGGGCGTCTGGGGAAGAAGGGGTGATTGGGCCGGGGGGCAGCGCGGGCACACTCGAGTGGCTGCACCCCGTACCCCACCCCCGGGCCCTGTCTCTGGCGATGCCCAGGCCGGCTTGGGTACCACACCTGCCACCCCCATATCACGGTGCCACAGCATGCCCTCCACAGTGACCCAGAAATTTCACTGGAAATCTCAGGGGTGGGAGGGATGACAGCACCATGCTCCGGTGGCACACTCCCTCGCCTCAACCTCCGCATCCCAGGCCGGCTAGAGATCACCACCCGTCGTCCCTGGATCACATCGCCACGCTCACGGCATCCGTGAAGACGCGAAAATTTCACTGGACATCTGGGGTGGTGGGAAATGTGGTGGTGTCAGGTTCCAGAGCCACACTCCTCGCCCCGCTTTGCAACTTCCCGGGCTGGCTCGGGGATGCCGCTCATCATCACTGGACAGTCGGGATCCAGCTGTTCCTCCCAGGTATAGAACTCAAAATGGAAATCGAGTTTACCCCCACACTCCTCAGAAAAAGAGTGGCGGCGCCGTGAGCCCACCTTCACTCCACTCTCAACTCGGGAAGAGAGACCAGCAGCTCCCCTAAGTCTGTAAAAGGGCAGGCAGCCACACCGTGGGCTCTTGGATCCAAAGGACCAGTGTCTCCCTCTCCAATTACAGTCCTAGGACAGCTGTGTTTCCTCCCCACTGTAAGTAATAGGAGAGCTGAAGTTTCCGACCCTCTTACAGTCCCAGGAGCGCTATGTCTATCTCTCCTCCTACAGCCGAGGTGTGCTTCTGCTCCCCCACATTCTACAGCCCCGAAAGGTCTGAGGCTCTCACCCCGATACAGTCCCGGAAGAGCTGTGTCTCCATCTCCTTCTCTACTTGCAGGAGAGCTGCAGCTCCCTCCCCTTCTACAGACGCAGGAGAGCTGAAGCTGCCTCCCCACCTACTGTTCCAGGAGAGTTTTGCTTACATCCCCTCCTTCAGTTCCAAGAGAACTGTGGCTCCCTTCTCTTCTACAGTCCAAGAAGAGCCTTAGTCCCTCCCCACCTAGAGTCCCAGGAAAGCTGTGGCTCCCTCCCCAAATTTACAGTCCCAAGAGAGCCATGGATCACCCCAGCCCCTTCAGTCCCAGGAGACCTATACCTCCCTCCCTTTCTAATGTCCCAGGAGAGATGTGGCTCCCTCCACTACTGCCATCCCAGGAGAGGTGTTGCTCCCTCCCTTCAAAACAGTCGCTGAAGTGCTGTGTGTCTCTCTCCACCTACAGTCCTAGGAGATCTGTAGCTCCATCCCCCACTAGAGTCCCACAAGTATGTGGGTCCCACCCCTTGTAAGGCTCCAGGAGAGCTGGACTCTTCCCTCCTCCCCGCCCTCCACCTACAGCCTCTCCCCTCCTACAGTCCCAGGAGAGCTGTGGCTCCATAGAACACTAGAATCCCAGGAAATATGTGGGTCGTACCGCTCCCATAGTCCCAGGAGAGAGGCAACTCCCTCCCTTGCTTCAGCCCCAGGAGAGCCACAGCTTCATCGCACCACCTACAGGACTAAGAGAGCTGTAACTCCCTCCCCTCCTACAGCTCCGGAGTGCCGCAGATCTTTCTCCTTCTATATTCCCTGGGGAACTGTGGCTTCACCCTGTTCTATAGGTCCAGAAGTGCTGTTTCTTCCTTCCCTCCTAGAGTGCAAAGAGAAATGCCGCTCCCTCCCCTCGTACATTTCCAGGAGAGCTGCGACCTCCCCTCCTGCAGTCCCAGGAGAGATGTGGCTCCTTGCACTCCTACAGTCTAAGGAGAGCTCATTCTCCCTCTACCTGCCACAGTACTAAGAGAGCTGCAGCTCCCTCTCCACTCAAGCCCAGGAGAACTATGCCTCCTTCCCCTCCTACTAGGAGTTCTGCAGATCTTTCCCCTCCTACATTCCCTGTAGAACTGTGGCTCCCCACAGTCCTACAGTTTCAGAAGTGCTGTTTCTCCCATCCCTCCTGCAGCCCCGAAAGAAATTCGGATCCCTCCCCTCCTACAGACCCGGAAAGCTATGCCTCCTTTCTCTCCTACAGTCTCAGGAGAGCTTCTGCTCCCTCCCCTCCCACAATCCTTGGAGGGCTGCAGTTCCTTCTATTTGTATGGAACCACAGGGCCACGGGAGCTGCAGCTCCCTCCTCTCTTACATTCTCAGGAGATAGGCCAGTACCTCCTATTCCACAGTACCAGAGCACTGCGGCTCTTTCCACTCCATAATCCCAGAAGAGCTGCCTCTATCTCTCCTCTTACAACACTGGAGAGCTGAAATGCCTTCTCCTCCTACATTACCTGGAGTGCTGTGCCTACCTCCCTTTCTACATCCCGGGAGGGAGGTGTCTCGTTCCCCCCACACCCTACAATCCCAGGAGAGTTGCTGTTCCGACCACCCTCTAACAGTCCCAGAAGAGCAGCAGCTCCTTCCCCTCTGACAGCCTGAGCAGAGCTGTGGCTCCCTCCCCTTCTTCAGTCCCAGGAGACGTTTGGCTCGCTGCCCCTCCCACCCAACACACACAAATTCTTGGGAGAGCTGTGCCTCCCTTTCTTCCTACAGTTCCAGGAGACCGTTAGACTGTAGACTGTAGACTCTCTAGACTGTACACTCCACTGTAGGCTGAAAGCTCCTTGTGGGTAGAGAATGTGTCTGTTATATTGTACTCTCCCAAGTGCTCAGCACAGTGCTCTGCACATATTAAGCTCTCAATAAATATGATTGATTGACTGATTGAACGACCTGCGGCTCCCTCTCTACACACTGTCCCAGGAGAGCTGCTTCTATTTCCTCTCCTAGAGCCCAGGAGAGCTAAGGATCACTCCACAACTGCAGCCTCAGAAGTGCTCCATTTCCCTTCCCTCCTACAATCCCAAGAGAAATATAGCTCATACAGTCCCAGTTTAGCTGTAGCTCACTTCGCACCTACGGTCCCCGAAAAACTGTTACTCCCTGCCCCTCTACACTCCCAGGAGAGCAGGATCCCTTTCAAACTATAGCATCTGGAGAGCTGCACCTATCTCCCCTCCGACATCCTAGGAGAGCTGCAGCTATCTCACCTCCTACACAGAACTTCGCCTACCTCTTAAGCGCTTAGTATAGTGCTTTAAACACAGTAAGTGCTCATGTAGGATTGAAAGAAAGAATGAATGAATGAATACCTCCCCTCCTACGGTCCCCGAAGAGTTACAACTTTCTCCCCTTCCACAATCCCAGGAGAAATGTGGCTCCCTGTCCTTCTACAGTCGCAGAGGAGCGGATGTTCCTTCTTCCTGCTAGCCTCAGGACTGCTGCAGCTTTCTCCACTCCTGAAGTGCCAGGAGAGCTGGGGCTCCCATCCCTACTACATTCCCAGGAAAGCTGCATCACAAGAGATCGCAAATAATAAATATCAAAATATCACAGGTGAGCAGTAGCTACATCCCTTTTTATAGCCCCATTAAGATATGTGGCTCCCTCCATTACTACAGTCCTAGGAGATGCGTCAACCCCTTCCCTTCAACAGTTCCAGAGCAGCTGCAGCTCCCTCCCTGCTACTAAAGTCTCAAGAGAGCTACTGCTCCTTCCCTGCCATACAGTTCAAGGACAGCCAGCAGCTGTCCCAGAAAAGATGTGACTCTGTGTCACCCATCGCCCAGGGACGGGTTCTTTCAGGAATTGGTGCAGCGAGAGAGAGGGGGGCAGGGACAGAAAACCCGAGTTTTATACAAAATTTATTCCACGGGGTGAATTGAATTCTTTAATTTTTTGGCACAGTAAATTGAACTTCCCTTCCAAGAGGAATGTGATTAATTAGTAATATTAGAGCTACCCTAACGGGAGGAATACACTTGTACGTTACCTGTACGTGGTGAGGTGACTAGCTCTCGCCATGTACTTTCCCACACGGGTGGAATCCACTTACGTTACCCGCACATGCTGAAATGGCTAGCTCTCACTATCTGCTCTTCCTACACGGGAGGAATCACTTATGTTACCTGTTCGTAGTTGGGCACCTGGCTCCCACCCAAGAATGTTCAGCGAGACACTCACCATCCCGCGACCATTTCTTCAGTGGGTTGGTCCTACTTGCATAATGGGCATCTGGAGGTCTGAGCAGAGAAAGACACCTGGGCCGCTGTTGTTGTTGTTGTTGTTGTTGTTGTTGCTGCTGCTGCTGCTGCTGCTGCTGCTGCTGCTGCTGCTACTGCATGTCTCGGTCTTCTGCCCAGAAGGTCAGAGGCGACAGCTATTTATTACCTGTGGCTTGGGCTGTCCCGGCTTCTGTCCATGCTTGCTCAATCTCTGCCCCTTTCATCCCCCATACCCTATCTGGTCGGCATGGAGGTGAGGGACACTTATCTTTCCTCCCCACCCGCTCCGGCCAGAGATGTTACATCACTGATAGTATTTTGACCTTGGGATAGCCGGTGCCCAGGGTCACCTTGGCACGCTCTCTCACCACCTAGTCCATGGAGAGCTATGTCTCCCTCCTTTGCATTATCCTTTACTCTTTTCTATCAGATTGAATGACTATTCAGTCTATCATTAAATCCTGTCTGTTGACCTTCACATCACTAAAATCCTCCCTCTCCTCTCCATCGAAACTGCTACCACGTTAAACCAAGCACTTAACCTACCATATGTTCATTACTATATCAGCCTCCTTACTGACCCCCTGCCTCATTTCTCTCCCCACTCCAGTACATACTTCACTATGCTGCCCAGATCATTTTTCTGCAAAAATTTTCAGGTCACACTTCCCCACTCTCAAGAACCTCCAGTAATTATGCATCCATCTCCATATCTAAGGACAACTCCTTACCATTGCCTTTAAAGCACTAAATCACCTTCCCCCCTCCTACCTCACCTCACTGTTCTCAGCTCGCTCAAGTCACTCCTCTAATTCTAACCTTCTCACTGTCCCTCAATCTTGTCTATCTCACCACCGATCTCTTACCTACACCCAAATTCTGCCCTGGAACACCCTCCCTCTTCATATCTGACAGACAAGTACCCTCTCCAACTTCAAAGCCTTATTGAAGACATATCTTCCAGATGCCTTCTCTGACTAAGCCCTCCTTTCTGCATCATCCTGACTTGCTCCCTTTATTCATCCCCATTCCCAGCCACAGCAGTTATGTACATAACTGTAATTTCATTAATTTATATGAGTGTTTGTCTTCCCTGCTAGAGTGTAAGCTCGTTGAGGGCAGGGAATGTGTACATTACATTGCTATATTGTACTTTCCCAAGCGCTTAGTGCAGTGTTCTGTACACAGAAAACACTCAATAAATACAATTGACTGAATGCCATCCTATTATCCCAGGAGGGCTGTGGCTCCCTCTTCTCCAAAAGTCCCAGGAAAGCTGTAGCTCTCTCCCCTCTTACAGTTCCAAGAGAGCTGTACCTACACCCCTTTTACAGTCCCAGGAGAGCTGTCTCCCTTACCCTCTACACTCCCAGGACAGTGGGGTTCCTACTCTTTCTACAGTCTCCAGAGAGCTGTGACTCACTTTGCTTTTACAATCCTAGGAGACCTTTGGCTCCCTGTCCTGCCAAAGAAAAGTCCAAGAAAAGTCGCAGTTCCCAGCCCCACCACAGTCTAGGGAGAGCTGTGCCTTCCTCCTCTCCTACAGTCCTTGAGGAGATGTGGCTCCCTCTCCTCTTACAGTCCCAGGAGAGCTGCAGTTCCCTCTCCTCCTACAGTTTCAGGAGAGCTGGTACTCCCTCTTCTACCCTACAGTTCCAGGAGAGGTATAGTTCTCTCCTGTCGTACATTCTCTGGTGAAATGCAACTCCCTCCCCTCCTACAGTTCCAGAAGTGCTGTGACTCCCTTCCTTCACACAGTCCCAAGAGAAATACGGTTCCCTCTCCTCATACAGTCCCAGGCGAGTTAATGCTCCCTCCCCATCTACAGTCCCTGGAGAGCTGCGGCTACCTCCCAAGCTAAACTCCCAGGAGAGCTGTACATAGCTCCGTTCCCGAAACTGTGGAGAACTGCAGTTCATTCTCCTCCCACAGGTCCAAGAGAAGGGCATCTCTATCCTCCATTACAACCCCGAGAGGGCTGCTCTTCCCACCACTTTCTACAGTCTCATAAGAGCTGCAGCTCCCTCCACACTTGGAGTTCAAGGAAGGCTGTAGTTCTCTCCCTTACAATCCCAGGAGACTTCGTGACCCCTGCCCTCCAACAGTACACGAAATCCTTGAGCTGTGGAACCATGTCTGGGGAGCCACGTGGGTGGGATCTTCCAGCACTGAAAATGCTTTCACCTTGCAACTCTTCCAAGGCAACAAACTGTTGCTTGTTTCTAACCTCAACCCTAATCCTAACTCTAAACCTAACACTAACCCTAACCCAAACCCTGTCAATAACCCTTACCTTAGCCCTAGCCAGGCCCTAAACCTACCCCTACCTCTAAACCTAACCCTAACCCTAATTCTAAACCTAACCCTAACCCTAAACGTCATCCTCAGTCTAGCCATAATCCTAAATCTAACCCTAATTCTAGCTCTCACCCTACCCCAAATCCCTGAGGCTATGAAATTGTGTCATACGGTTTGTGTGGGTGGGCTCTTCCAGCCCCCAAAATGTCCTTCACCTTGAAACCCTGCCAACAACAAATTGAATTAATCCCAAACCTAACTGTAACCCTAACCCTAGCTCTAAAACTAACCCTGACCCTAAACCTCACCCTAATCCTAATCCATACTCTAACCTTAAACCTGTCAATCAATCAATCAATCGTATTTATTGAGCGCTTACTGTGTGCAGAGCACTGTACTAAGCGCTTGGGAAGTACAAGCTGGCAACATATAGAAACAGTCCCTATCCAACAGTGGGCTCACAGTCTAGAAGGGGGTGACAGAGAACAAAATCAAACATACTAACAATATAAACTAAATAGAATAGATAGGTACAAGTAAAATAAATAAATAAATACAGTAATAAGTATGTACAAGCATATATACATATATACAGGTGCTGTGGGGAAGGGAAGGAGGTAAGATGGGGGGATGGAGGGGGGATGAGGGGGAGAGGAAGGAAGGGGCTCAATCTGGGAAGGCCTCCTGGAGGAGGTGAGCTCTCAGTAGGGCCTTGAAGGGAGGAAGAGAGCTAGCTTGGTGGATGGGCAGAGGGAGGGCATTCCAGGGCCGGGGGAGGACGTGGGCCGGGAGTCGATGGCGGGACAGGAGGGCTGAGTAGGTGCGAATGAATGTCACTAAACCTCACCTTAACACTAATCCTAATCCTAATCCTAACCCTATCTCTAACCCTAATTCTAAACCCAAGCCCTCGACTTGTTTTAAGTCTACAACTAAACCTAACCCTAATCCTAAACCTAAATTTAGCCATAGCCATTAATCTAACCCTATCCCTAAAACTAATCACAATCATAACTTTAATCACAGCCCAAAGTCTAACCCTAAACCTAACCCAAATCCTAAATTTAGGCCTAGCCTTAAGGCTACCACTAACCCAAAGACTAACCCAATGACTGACCCTAACCATAACCCTAAATCTAAATCTATTCTAAATCTTAGCCCTACCCCAAACCTATCCCTAATACTAACCCTACTCATAACCCTAAACCTAAACTTAACCTTATCTCTAACCTTAATCCCGGCACTAGCCACAGACCTAGCCCTAACCCTAACTGTAACACTAACCCTAGGCCTAGATCAAGCCTACCACTGACCCGAAGCCTAACCCTAAATTGAAACCTAACCCTAGCCATAGGAGTAGGTTTAAGTCTACCACTAATGCTAAACCTAATCTGAACCCTAAATCTAGCCTTGGGTCTAGCTCTAAACCTAAGATTAATCATAGCCCTAAGCTTAGCCTAAAGCCTACCACTAACCCGAAGGAAAACATGTGTGGGGCCCATGTCCATGGACACTGCCAACCCCGAGAATGCCATTAAACTGGTTAATCTCCCAGGTCAACAAAGTGTCCTAATCCTATCCCTAGCACTAGCAGTATCCCTAACTCTAATCCTAACTTTAACCCTAACCCTAACCCAAACCCTAACCTTCATTTTAGCCCTATCCCTGACTTAAACCATAACCATAAATGTAACCCTAACTCCAATCCTAACTGTTATTGTAACCCTAGAACTAACACTAACCCGAATCCCAACCCTAGTCCTATGAACTACCTCCTTTATGATAGCATTTATTAAGCACTTACTATGTGCAAAGCACTGTTCTAAGCCCTGGGGAGGTTACAAGGTTATCAGGTTGTCCCACGGGTGGCTCACAGTGTTCATCCCCATGTTACAGATGAGGTAACTGAGGCGCAGAAAAGTTAAGTGACTTGCCCAAAGTCACACAGCTGACAAGTAGGGGAGCCGGAATTTGAACCCACGACCTCTGACTCCAAAGCCCGGGCTCTTTCCACTGATCCATGCTGCTTCTTCCTTCTTCAACCTTCTTCTAACCCTAACCCTAAACATAACCCTATCCCTATCCCTATCACTAACTCTAACCCGAACCCTATCTTAAACCTAACCCTAGCCCTAAACAAAATTGTAACCCTAAACTTAATCCTAATCCTAATCCTTGACCCGGCCCTAGCCCTAGCCATCACCCTGACTCTTGCCCTACTCATAGTGCGAATGCTAAACCTAATCCTAAAATTATCCCTAGGTGAGGGCCTAATCTAGGTTTAACCCTATACCAAATCTTAACCCTAACCTCAACTTTATCCTGAACTCCAACCCTAGTCTTCACCCTAACCTTAAACCCAACCTAACCCTAACTTTAACCCTCACTGTAACCCTAAAACTAACACTGAACATAACCCAAACCCTAACTCCCCGGATTGACATAAACAAGTCTGGAGGCTACTGAGTCTGGACTCTTCCAATCCTGAGAATGTCTTTCCTTGACAGCAAATTGTTCTAAATCTAATCCTAGCTCTAAACTTAATCCTAACTCTAACCCTAACCTAAGACTTAACACTAGCACTATCCTTAACCTGAGACTTGACCCTAACCCTAAACCAAATCCTAGCCCCAGCCCTATTCCTAACCCTACACCCAAAACCAACCCAAGCCCTAGACCTAGCCCTAAACCTAACCTTAAACCTACACCTACACTTAAACATAAACCTACCTCTAACTCTAGATTTAACCTTAACCCTAATCTTCCCTATAATCCTAACACTATCTCTAACCCTATACCTAATCCAAAACCTAGCCCTAGCCATAAAAGTAATTCTAATCCTATATCTAACCCTTACCCTAAACCTAAACCTAATCCGAACCCAAAAGTAATAATGATCCTAACCCCAACCATGAGCCTACCTTTGACTTAACCTAAACTTTCACCTAACCATTGCCCTACTAATAGTGCTAACATTAACTCTCATATTATCCCTAGGCCCAGGCCTAGTCCTAGACTCAACCCTAATCCAAACCCTAACTCTAACCCTAATGCAAACCTTAGCCCAACAAAAGCACTAACCCTAACCCTAAACCTAGCCCTAATCCTAACCCTTACTCTCACTCTAACCTTTGCCTTAACCATGATGCTAACATTAACCCAATGCACATCCTCATCCAAGACCTAACCATAACTCAAACCTTAGCCCTAGCCCTAACCCTAACCTTAACACTAACCCTAACCTTAAGCTCAACCCTAACCTAGCCCTAGCTCTAACCTTAATCCTCATTCTAACCCTAAAGCTAACACTAACCCTAACGCACCAGGACTGCAGAAGCAGACCACGGGGCTCCTGTGGTTAGGCCGTTTCATCCCTAAGAATGCCGTTCGATTTATAACTTTCCCAGGGCAACAAACAGTCCTAAACCTACTCCTAACCCTAACCCTAATCCTAAACACTGGGGTAGATTCAAACTAATCTTGTTGGACACAGTCCTTTCCCACATGGACTCACAGTCTTCACCGTCCCTTTAACAGATGAGCTAACCGAGGCCCTCAGAAATCATTCATCTATTCGTTCATTCATTCATTAATACAATCATATTGATGTTGCACTTACTGTATGAAAAGCACTGTCCTCAGAGATTAGGAGAGTAACCTCTACCAATAAACAGACACATTCCCTTCCCAGACTGAGTTCACAGTCTAGAAAGGGAGACAAAGATTAATATACAGAAATAAAGAAGGAAAGAAAAAACTTAATCAGTAGATTACAGAAAGGTGACTTGCCCGCAGGGTTACCTAGTGCACTGTACAAAACTCTTGGGGAAAATATAATCCAACAATATAACGGACACATTTCCTGGCCACAAGGATCTTTCAGTCAGTAGTGAGAGAGAGACACCTAAAGGGAAAATTGGATTCCTGGTATAGACAGAAGTGCTAGGGGGCTGAGGTTTGTGGGGAGCAGATCAGCAGATGTCGGCGCCACTGGAGCGTCACTCACCGCCGCTCTTTGCCAGTCTGAATATCGACCTCCCAACAACGACCCTAAGCCCAAACGGGACTGGTAGTTCCATAGGCAGAAGCGAAAGCTGTCCAGAGCAAGCGAAAGACTACAATGCCCAAAGGTCGTTGGGCCTCAAGCCTCCACTAAAAATCCTATGACAGAGTATGGATGTCTGGATGGCTGCCTGGGCTGGGCTATATGGGAACCCGACGAGAGGGTGGGAACCACTGAGGGTTCGGTCGTGTGGGAGGATCTTGAGGAGGGCCAGGGGCAGCTGCCTGGACCAGCTCAGAGCGGGATCATTCCACTGAAAGGATGATGCAAATCCCCTCCCGTTCATTCCTTCATTCATTCAATGGAAATGATTGAGTAATTAATGTATGCAAAGCACTGTCGTCAGTGCTTGGGAGAGTAAACTATTACAATAAACACTTTCCCTACTACAGTGAGCTCACAGGCTAAGGGGAGAGAGAGAGGAAAGAAAGAAAGAGAGAAAGAAAGAGAAAAAGAAAGAAAGAGAGAAAGAAAGAAAGAAAGAAAGAGAGAGAGAGAGAAAGAAAGAGAGAGAAAGAGACAGAGAAAGAGAGAGAGAGAGAAAGAAAGAAAGAAAGAAAGAAAGAAAGAAAGAAAGAAAGAAAGAAAGAAAGAAAGAAAGAAAGAAAGAAAGAAAGAAAGAAAGAAAGAAAGAAAGAAAGAAAGAAAGAAAGAAAGAAAGAAAGAGTAAATTACAGATAGGTGACATACTCACAGGGTAACCTTTTCGAGTGCTAGTCTTAGAACTCTAACCACTAGGTCAAGCAGCTTTCCCATCGCTCTAGATCATACCACTTTTTTCCCGTCCCAAAAGCATGATTCTTTGGAGGTATCGTTGACTCAGTCGGTCGCTCAATCGTGTTGATTGAGGGCATTCTGCATGTAGACTTCTGTCCTAAGCTCTTGGGGCAGGACAGCACAGTAATATACCAGACAAATTGTGAGCCCACTGTTGGGTGGGGACTGTCTCTATATGTTGCCAACTTGTACTTCCCAAGCGCTTAGTACAGTGTTCTGCACACAGTAAGCGGTCAATAAATACGACTGATTGATTGATTGATTGGCCATAAGGAGCATTCAGTGTCCAGGGAGAGAGAGATATCTTAAGGAATAGATGGATTACTGGTAAAGACGTAAGTCCTGGGAGGCTGGGGTTGGTGGGGAAGGGCTCAGCCGACCCCAGCGCGGCCGCAGCTCCAAGCTGAATATGAGCTTCAGTCAGCTTCTGCACACCTTCGCCGAATCGGCTGTGAGCCCTTTCGAGAGGCACGAGGGGACTGGTATTTTGGTAAGCGGAGACGAAAGCTGTCCACAGCGAGCGAAAGACTTTGGGCTTCGAGCCACTACTGAAACCCCTATTATAAGGTCTGGATGTCTGGGTGGTTCTGGGGGCTGGGTTACATGGGAACCTGATGGAGCGAGGTGGGGAGACTAATCAGGGTTTGGTCCTGTGTGAGGATCTTGCGGAGGGCCAAGGGCAGCTGCTTGGAACAACTCAGAACGGGATTATGCCACTGAAAGGGTGATGTAAAACCCCGCCCGTGTAAGAGGCCTTCCCTCTGTTCGAGGGGCCGCTTAGTGTTCTCAAGGTTGGTTGTTTGGTAAACTCTCCCAGGAGGGAATGGGATTAAAGATGCTTGATTTAGAGTAAGTTTGGGGTCTCTGTGTTCTCTTCGATACACTACGCTACACCTCATTTGGAGCTCCGTCCAATGGCTGCGGGCACCGCTGCAGGAAACCTTAGAGGTGGTAGTTCTTTAGGCAGAGGTGACAACCCTTTTTCTGGCATTTATTAAGCGCTTACTATGTGCAAAGCACTGTTCTAAGCGCTGGGGAGGTTACAAGGTGATCGGGTTGTTCCACCCTTAAGAGCTAGCATCAGAGTACGACTCTCAGAAGCCTTTGTGCCGCGGACTGCCACGCCTCCCTCCCTCCCTTGGCCACACGGCCCGATTGGCTGGGTGCCGGTGCCTGGACTGGCCCCAGTTTACCCGCATTATCAAAGTGGTGTTGGTTCAGCCATCATTCATGGACAATCGCGGGTGTGGGGACTTTCGGCATAGAGCAGAGGCAGCCTGCGTCCCACATCGGAGCTCGCAGCCTGTGGAAGAGTGTTAACAGTCAGTTCATTCTCAAGTTCACAGGTGCGGCAGCTGAAACACACAGATTACAAAATGTCTTGACCAAAGTGTCACACAGCGCAAAAGTATCGCCACCGGAACCTGGTCCCAGGTCTGCCTCATCCCAGCTCTGCGCCCTTTCCAAATTGCTTCGCTGTTTCTTAAGGGTGATGCGAGGTTGTTTCGGTGGCGACGGGCTTCGGGGGATCCAGAGGAGTCAGCCGGGACCAGATGAAGCCGAGGAACTGCCCTCTTGTGGCAACTCTGAAGTATTACATCAGCCCTCAACCGATGATTCGGTCCTTTTGTACTTCGTCATCCTCTATGACGTCCTTCTATTGGGAAAGCACATTTTTTTGTCCCTCCTCCCGTCTACATTGTCCAGTTCCTTGGGCCAGGGCTCATTTGTTCTAGGGCCCTCCGACACCTCTAACTACACAGGTCCAAAACCGTCCTCCTTCTCTTCCAATTCAAAACCTGTCCCAACACCTGCATTTTTATCTCTTTGCTTTTTCTTCTACTGATATTTTTCTTAAGCACTGGTGCCAGGTAACATCTTCGGAGCTGGGGTAAATTCAAGATATTCTGGTTGGGCACACTCCTGTGTCAAATGGAACTCACAGACTTCACCTTCCCGTTTTACAGATGAGATCAGTGAGGCCCCGAGAATTCATTCATTTATTCCTTCCTTCCTTCCTTCCTTCCTTCCTTCCTTCCTTCCTTCCTTCCTTCCTTCCTTCCTTCCTTCCTTCCTTCCTTCCTCCTTCCCTCCTTCCCTCCTTCCCTCCTTCCTTCCTTCCCTCCTTCCCTCCTTCCCTCCTTCCTTCCTTCCTTCCTTCCTTCCTTCCTTCCTTCCTTCCTTCCTTCCTTCCTTCCTTCCTTCCTTCCTTCCTTCCTTCCTTCCTTCCTTCCTTCCTTCCTTCCTTCCTTCCTTCCTTCCCATTCATTGAGCACTTCCTGTATGCAAAGCACTGTACTCAGAGCTTGACAGAGTACACTGTAACAATAAACAGGCATAATCCCTGCCTACAGTGAGCTCACCGTCTAGAGGGAGAGACAGAAGTTAATATACAGAAATAAATAAGGAAAGAAAAAATTTAATCAATCAGTCATTTACAAAGAGGGGACCTGCCCACAGGGCGACATAGTTAAGAGCCGGAATTAGAGCTCTCACTACCAGATCCAGCTGCTTTCCTTTCACATCACTGTAAATCGTACGACATTTCTCTTCTTTCTTCCGAGCGCTTAGAACAGTGCTTTGTACATAGTAAGCGCTTAATAAATGCTATTATTATTATTATTATTATTATTATTATTTCTTCCTGTTTCATAAGTCTGTGTTTTGGTGACTGAATATCGGCCACCCGAGCCTGCTGTGAGCCCCCCAACGGCCTCGAGATTGGCCCTGGGGCACGACGGGGATGGTGGTTTCATAGGTGAAGGTGATCGCTGTCCAGAGAGAGCATCGGACTACGACTCCCAGAAGTCTTTGGGACTCAAGCCTCCACAGAAACCTCCTGACATGGTCTGATTGACTGGGTCAGTGCCTATGCTGGGCTTCTTGAGGATCTGATGGAGAGCTCGGGGTACTAATGAGGGTTGGCTCCCATGGGAGCCTCTTGTGGAGGACCAAGGGCACTTGCCTGGAGTGGGTGGGTTCATGCCAGTGAGAGAATGTGTAAAACACCCTCCTAATTTAAGGGCCCGGCCTTCATTATATTGGGACGCTCAGTGTCTTGGCGGTTGGTTGTGTAGTAAACTCTCCCGAGAGCGAATCGGATGAAAGGAGCTCGATTTGGACCGAGTTTGGGGTCTCTGTGTTCTCTGCGCTACACCCCACAGAGAGTGGTAGGAAATATTTTTAAAATGTCATAATTACTACCAATCCCAACCGGAAAAAGTTCTAAACAACCCCCGCTTGTGCCTTCCACGCTCTGGTCCATAGCCCCTTCGCTGGGCACGATGCGACTGGTAGTTCAGGAGGCTGAGATGAACGCCAGTCAAGAGCGAGGTTCAGATAACGACTCCCAAAAATCTTTGTGACATGATCCACCACGCCACACCCCCTCCCACCGCCACAGTCCCGGATTGTTTGTGTGAGTGCCTGGGCTGGCCTCTGTCGCCTCCGCTTTCATGCAGTGCTATTGGTTCAGCGATTACTCTTGGCCAACCGCGGTTGTGGGGACCGTACGACCAGAGCAGAGGCAGCCTGCATCCCACATCGGGACTCGCAGCCTGTGGAAGAGAGTTAACACGTAGTTCATCCTCAGTTTTAGAGGTGTGACAGCTGAGGCACACGGATTCCAGAGCGTGGAATCCCCACTTTGCAGGTCAGGGAACTGAGGCAGTTGCCCAAGGTCACCCAGAAGAAAGGCAGAAGAGCCAGGATTACAGTCCAGGTCCTCTGACCCCCAAGCCTATGCACTTTACACTAGGCCACACTGCTTCTCAAAATCCAATGCAAGAACCAAGTTCAAGTTCTTGTGAGAGCATCTTCAAGAGAGACAAAGCCATCTGCATTGGACAGCGCGGAGTGGGCTCATTCAAATGCAAGGATGTGTTATAACCTAGCTCGGGTAAGATGCCCGAATACAGAATGTGGAACCTCTCAGTGCCTTGACACTTGTTAGAGGGGTAAACTCTTTTGGGCGGGAATGGGATTAAAGGTACCTAATTTGGAGCGAGATTGGTGTCTCCGTGTTCTCTATGCGACACCTCAAGGGGAGTGGCTACATGTACTTAGCAAATACCATAATTACTATCATTATGAATGAAAAAACGCACTGAACATCGGCCTCCCGCACCTTCCGCGCGCCACAAACTGGACGCGGTTCCCCCGCATGCATGATGGGGGTGTTACCCTTTACCGAAGGTGAACGCTCAATAAAGCGAGCCTCACACTAATACTCCTAGACGTCCTTGTGCCCCGAGCTGCCATGCCAATCTCTCTCTCCTTACGTAGGGCCAGACATGGCCACATGCCTTGCCGCAGGGCATTACAGGAGTGGTAGTCCTTTAGGTGGTGGTGATCGCTGTCTAGAACAAGCATCATATTACTACTCTCAGAATCTTTGTGCCCCGAGCCGCCATGCCACTCTCCCTCTCATTAATTAATTCATTTATTCATTCAGTCGTATTTGTTGAGCGCTTACTGAGTGCAGAGCACTGTACTAAGCGCTTGGGAAGTACAAGTTGGCAAAATATAGAGACAGTCCCTACCCAACAACGGGCTCACAGTCTAAAAGGGGGAGACAGACAACAAAACAAAACACGTGGACAGGTGTCAAGTCGTCAGAACAAATAGAATTAAAGCTAAAAGCACATCATTAGCAAAATAAATAGAATAGTAAATATGTACAAGTAGAATACATAGAGTAATAAGTCTGTACAAAAATATATACAGGTGCTGTGGGGAGGGGAAGGAGGTAGGGCAGGAGGAGATGGGGAGGAGGAGAGGAAAAAGGGGGCTGAGTCTGGAAAGCCTCTTGGAGGAGGTGATCTCTCAGTAGGGCTTTGAAGGGAGGAAGAGAGCTAGCTTGGTGGACACGTGGAGGGAGGACATTCCCGGCCAGGGGAAGGACGTGGGCCGGGAGTCAATGGCGGGACAGGCGAGAACGTGGTACAGTGGTGAGGTTAGCAGCAGAGGAGCAGAGGGTGCGGGCTGGGCTGTAGAAGGAGAGAAGGGAGGTGAGGTAGGAAGGGGCGAGGTGATGGAAAGGCTTGAAGCCTAGAGTGAGGAGTTTTTGCTTGATGCGTAGGTTGACAAGCAGCCCCTGGAGATTTTTGAGGAGGGGAGTAACATGCCCAGAGCATTTCTACACAAAGATGATTCGCCCAGCAGCGTGAAGTATAGACTGAACTGGGGAGAGACAGGAGGATGGGAGATCAGAGAGGAGGCTGATACAGTAATCCAGTCGGGATAAAATGAGGGATTGAACCAGTAAGGTAGCAGTTTGGATGGAGAGGAAATGGTGGATCTTGGATATGTTGTGGAGGTGAGACCGGCAGGTTTTGGTAACGGATTGGATGTGAGGGGTGAACAAGAGAGCGGAGTCGAGGATGACACCAAGGTTGCGGGCTTGTGAGATGAGAAGAATGGTAGTGCCGTCTACAGTGACAGCAAAATTAGGGAGAGGGCAGGGTTTGGTAGAGAAGATAAGGAGTTCAGTCTTGGACGTATTGACTTTTAGATGGGGGCAGACATCCAGATGGAGATGTCTTGAAGGCTCTGGTCCCGGCAGGGCCAGACATGGCCACGGGCCCTGCCACGGCGCATGACAGGAGTAATAGTTCGGTAGGCATCAGTGAACGCTGCCTAGAGAGAGCATCATACAACTCTCAGAAGACTTTGTGCCCCGGGCCGCCCCACCACTCTCCTCCTCGGGAACTAATGAGGGCTCGCTCTTGTGGGAGCATTTTGGGGAGGGAAAAGGGCAGCTGCCTGGACTAGCGGGGAGCAGGCTCATGCCATTGAAAGGCTGTATAAAAACCTTTCGCGATTTAAGGGGCCGTCCTGCAGTACATGGGGCCACTCAGTGCCCTGGTGGTTAGTTGTGTGGTAAAAACTTCGGAGAGCAAACGGGATGAATGGAGTCCGATTTGGACTGAGTTTGGGCTCTGTGTTTTCTGTGCTACACCTCACAGGGAGTGATAGCAAGTACTTAAAGAAATACCATAATTACTATCCATTCCAAGTGAAAAACGTTTTAACCAACCGCTGCCCATACCTTCTGCTCTTGGGGCACGATGGGAATGGGAGTTCGGTGGATGGAGGTGAACGCCAGTCAAGAGCGACCGTCAGACTACGACTCCCATAAGTATTTGTCCCCGATCTACTACGCCACACTCCCTTCCACCACCACCCATCCGGACTGTTTGGGTAGATGCCTGGGCTGGCCTCTGTCGCTTTCGCTTTCACGCAGTGCTGTAGTTCAGCGATTATTCTTGGCTACTCGCTGGTTTCGGACTGTACGACCAGAGCAGAGGCAGCCTGCCTCCTACATTGGGTCTCGCAGCCTGTGGAAGAGAGTTAACACGTAGTTCATCCTTAGATTTACAGGTATAGCAGTTGAGTCACACAGATTGCAAAGTGTCTTGGCCAAGGTCAAATAGCACAAATGTGTCCCAACCGGGACTTCGTCCCAGGTCTGCCATATCCCAGCCCTGCACCCTTTTCCAAATTGCTTCGCTGCTTCTTAAGGGTGACGTAAGGTCGTTTCGATGGCGGCGGGGCTCTGGGAATCCACAGGAGCCGGCTGGGGCCAGATGAGGCCTGGTAACTGCCTTCTTGTGGCAACCTTTGAGTGTTACATCTGCACTCAACCGATGCTTCAGTCCTTTTGTACTTCGTCATCCACTATGACGTCCTCCTACTGGGAAATATATTTTCTGTTCCTCCTCCCATTTTCATTGTCCTGTTCCTTGGGCCAGGGACCATGTGTACTAGGGCCCTGTGCCCATGTGATCCTGGGCACCGGCTATTCCAAGGTCAAAATGCTACCTGTGACATAGCTTCTTTGGCCAGAGGGGGCGTGGCAGAAAGATAGGTGTCCCTCACCTCAGTGCCGACCAAATAAGGTATGGTGGATGAAAGGGGCGGAGATTGAGCAAGCAGAAGACGGAATTTGGTATGGCCTAAATCACAGGTTGTAAATACCTGTCGCCTCTGACCTTCTGGGCTGAAGACCAAGACGTGCAGCAGCAGCAGCTGCTGCAGCAGCGACCCAATGTGTCCCAATGTGACCCTTCTCTGCCCAGAAGGTCAGATGCCCGCTCTGCAACCAGGACCAACCCACCGAGGAAGGGGTCACGGGACGGGTGAGTGTCTCGCCGAACGTTGGTGGGCGGGATCCAGGTGCTCCACTACGGGCAGGGAAATCATAAGTGAATTCCTCCCCAAGTGGGAGTGCAGGTGGCGAGGGCAAGCCGCCTCACCACGTGTGGGTAACGTACAAGTGTAATCCTCCCATTAGTGAAGCTCTAATATTACCAATTCATCACATTCCTCCTGAAAGGGAAGTTCAGTTCACTGCACCTAAACAATTAAATAATTCAATTCGCCTCGCGGAATACATTTTGTATAAATTATAAATCCCCGGCATCTCTCTCTCTCTCTCTCTCTCTCTCTCTCTCTCTCTCTCTCTTTCGCCGCCCGATTCCCAAACGAACCCGTCCTCGGGCGACGGCTGACATAAATGGGGATGGGATCGGCGATAGGTGACAGAGAGCCAAGCGGGCTGTTTGAATTCCTTGTGGATCAGGGATGGAAAACCCCGAGGTGGCACAGCTCGGGTGGAGGGCCACTGGGAGGATACGGCCTATCTGGTGAGGGAGTTTTGTGGTTAGCAGAAGGCTACCCAAACCAGGAAAAGGGACGGAAAGTCCGCCCTCCTCGGTCTCCTAGCAACAGTGCTGCAAGCCGCCCCCCGGGGTTGACGACGGTGGTGGCAGGAAAGGGAAGCCCTAGAGGCGAAACTAAAGGAACGTGACATGAAGTGCCTCTTACTGCAGAAAGCGGCTGAGGTAAAAATGCAGCAGACGATCCTTTTAGAGCAGAAATTGGCACCCCGGGAGGCTAAGGAGTTAGAATAGCGGAGGAAACCCTCCATTACTTAACAGGAACTTTAGCGGGTAATGTACTCGGGGCTGGGTGGGAAAATTCCTCTGAGGATGGGGAGGGAGATCCTGATCCCTTACCAGAACTGAAACTGTTCCCTTCCCCGCGGGATTGGGAGGTGCCCCTGCAGAAGCCCGAGAAGCAGCCCAAGCCTCTCTACCCTATTATCAAGGAAGAGCAGAATCCTGAGGGAAAGGTCACCACCCAAACTTCAAGCTTCACAGCCACTGAGCTCAGGCAGCTCTCTAGAGAGTTTTCCCAGGACCCCGGGAAACCGGTGGTAGGCTTGTTGTCTAGGGTATAGAAGGGAGCAGCCGCCCAGGTGGACATCAGCCCAAATGAAAAGAGCCGCCTAGATTTGGTCCCAGGGGTGGATGTGACCCACAATCACATTCAAGGTGGTACCCTCTGGACCCTCCCGGTACATTGGGTTTGAACAGTCCCCCGGAGTGAACAGGGAAGGGCTGGCACTCTTCAGTGGAATGTTGGGTAGGGACTGTCTCCATATGTTGCCAACTTGCACTTCCCAAGTGCTTAGTACAGTGCTCTGCACACAGTAAGCGCTCAATAAATACGATTGATTGATTGATTGGAATGACTCAGCTGCATTAAACCAGGGTCTTCTGGTGCTTGGAGTTGAACAACTCCTGGATGATAGGGAGAAAACTCAGGAATCTAGCCACTGCTCCCTCCCCTCCCAAGAGGGCCTACTTTGTGCACTAGTAATGGGTACACCACCAGGGCCAATGCGCGGGTTGGTCCACCATTTGAGGGACAGGGCCACTGGGGCACAAACCTGCAGCACTTTGGCCGATGTGGTCAACAGTGACTGGTGCCTATTCCAGTCCGCTGAGGTGCCAATTACGCAGAGTGTAGCCTTGATTGGGAAAGTCCTGGGGTTAAGGAGGGCAAGGCAGGTTCCAACGAATACTAAAGGGACACCCACCGACCCCCACAGCGGGTCGGTTCAGGAAGACTATGCTCAGGAGAACGGGAGGCCATATGGTGGGAGTTGAGGGAGCGGGGCCTTCCTGTGGACGAACTGGATCCACTGCCAACCCATATCCTGAAACTGCGCGCTCAGGAAGGTAGACCAACGGCCCTACCCACCACGGAGCAGGGAAACTAGAAGGGGGACCCGGCGGCCCAACCAATGGACGGTAGCCGTGGCCTCTCACAGCCCGGGGGCTCCCCATGTATGACCGTCCTAGTAAATGATCGTCAGGATGTCTCCTTCCCGTTAGACGCCAGGACCCAGATATCCACGATTAGGAAGGATGCTTGGTTGGGGGCTAACCAACAATTACGGGAAATGTTGCCATAACTGGGGCCACCAGGAAACAGGGGACCATTCCCTTCACCCGAGCACCCAGCAACTTGAAAGACATTTGCAAGTTAAGGCATGGGGGTAGGAAACCTAACCAATTTGCCGTCAGGGTAGTGCTATCAGTTTGGAAGCTCAAAAAGGAACTCCTTTGAGAGAAGGCATCTTCTTCCAGCAAAGGGTTGCCTCTCTCTCAAGTGAATGGTTGTCCTCCTCAGTCTAAGGCATCTCCCCCTAGAAACTACAATGGCTGTAATTTGGAGTGAATTTGCCATTGTCCTCCAAGCCTAGGAACAACTGTAGGTGTGGTGATTTAACCATTATTTCTGAAATTCTACTACTTTAAATTTTGCTAAATTGGTAAAAGAGGTAGAACAAATTAAAGTGTCATCTTCTTATATTTGGAATGATAATTGAATCCGACTGGGCAAACCTGTGAGGCTAGTAGCTATGAGAGCTGCCCACTAACTCTGGTAGAGGCTTGGAGATCCTCCAAGATCTAGACCCTTCTATCTTGCGGACACTATGCCCGGGAGTGGGGGAATGACGATACATCACTCTGTGAAACCGTTTGGCCTGTTCGTCATCTAACCTGCTAAATATTATTAGGAAAAGGCTATTATTTCAAACTTTGTGAATCGTATCTGGCTGTATGATGCTCCTGGGTACTTCTGTACCTCACAATTCTATGGTCAGGATTGCCTCACTTCCGGACAGGTCGAGCAAAGGAATCAACACTGAAATACTTCCCAGGGAGTCTGTCTTCCATCTTGGCCATGACGTCACAGCATTAGGGAAGGGAACCTATCTCTATCGGACCACCTGTTTCAACATGACTGGTGCTCCTCTCTCCTTCATTCCGGTGATTCTGGACAATTGGACACGATGATCTCTGGCAATGTACCATGCTGCTGACGAGGAGTCCACGCCACTAGAGGTGTTTGGGACTGGTTCTGGGGACTCTTTAAACTGGGGGGAGCTCGCTATTCCATGAGTCGCTGCTACCTTTGCTCCTGGTGGTGAGCTTAGTGTGAGGATGCTGGGTACTAAGTTGCTGTTGCTCGGCCCTATCCACACAAGTCCGACGAACTCTAGAGCCGCTCCCAGCTCCCGGCTCTGTGCGCTATCCTAAAACCTTTGTAGTCCAGCAGTCACTCTCGATACCTTTGGTCTGCACACCTTGAGGGCTTCACCTCCCATCAACCCTAGCCAGGGGATGGGCCCAGTCCTCTGCCCCAACCCATGGATCCACTTTCCCGGCTTCCGTGGCCAGCCAGGGAAGAGCATTGGTCTTTGTGGTCAGGGGAGACACGATGCTGGAGGGCACGGCCTCCAGCGCCACCCCACCACCACCCACCCCAGAAGGGAGGCAGGGAATGTTGGGGTCAAATGGGCACGTGTGGCTAGGGCCAAGGGGTTGGTATGCGCCAAGGCGACCCTGAGCACCGGCCATCCCAAGGTCAAAATGCTACCTCTGATGTATCTTCTCTGGCCGGAGGGGGCGGGGCAGAAAGAGAGGCGTCCCTCACCTCCATGCCGACCAAATTAGGTATGGGGGATGAAAGGGGTGGAGATTGACCAAGCAGAGGACGGAAGCCGGGACGGCTCAAGCCACAGGTAAAAAATACCCATCGCCTCTGACCTTCTGGGCAGAAGACCGAGACATGCCAGAGCAGCAGCTGCAGCAGCGGCCCAACGTATCCTTCTCAGCCCAGAACGCCAGACACCCGCTGTGCAACCAGGACTAACCCACTGAGGAAAGGGCCACCAGACAGGGGAGTGTCTCGCTGAACGTTCGTGAGTCAGAACCAGGTGTCCCGCATAACATAACATAAGTGGATTCCTCCCGTTTAGGGAGAGCACATTATAAGAGCTAGCCGCCTCACCACGCACGCGGACAACGCATGAGTGAATTCCTTCCGAGTGTGCGAGAGCTAGCCACCCCACCACGTGCGGGGAACGTAAGTGGATTCTTCCCGGGTGGGAAAGCACGTGGATTCTTCCGATCTGGGAAAGCACGTGACGAGAGCTAGCCGCCTCACCCACTTGCGACTAATGTATGAGTGTGTTCTTCCCGTTAGGGAACCTCTAATATTAGTAATTAATCACATTCCTCCCGAAAGGGAAGTTCAATTCAGTGTGCCTAAACAGGGAAATAATTCAAGTCGCCTCGCAGAATAAATTTTATATAAAACTCAGGCTTTCCGTCCCCGGCATCTCTCTCCCTCCTGTGCACCGCACTGATTCCCGAATGAACCCGTCCCCTGGCAATGGGTGACAGCGACCCCATGGCCGCTGTAGACAAAACGGTGGCTGTGTAACCTGCATGCCAAACCTCCTAATCTACACTCTGAGAAATGCAGAGGTGCAAAATGCCATGAGGAAACTATGGAGAAGAAAAGTGTCAATACACAAGATAAATGGTCCAAAATGAAACTGAAATAAGAGAAGAAGCTGACTTTGTAAGAGAAAATTAATCGGGAGAAATGTGGCCACTGGTGTTCGTGGGCAGAAACTTTAATTGTGTATTCCCTTTCATTAGTTAGAAACCTCTCCAGATTTTCGGTGCTTCTTTCCCATCTTTTTCCAGCAGTGTATAGTGTGTGTTTTTATCTTTCTACAGAGAATAATAATAATAATTCTGGTATTTGTTAAGTGCTTACTGTGTGCCAGACACCATACTAAGCTCTGGAGTGGATACAAGCAAATTGGTTGGGACGCAGTCTCTGTCCCACGTGGGGCTCACAGTCTTAATCCCCATTTTACAGATGAGGAAACTGAAGTACAAAGAAGTGAAGTGACTTGCCCAAGGTCACACATCAGACGAGTGGCAGAGCTGGGATTGGAACCCACTACCTTCTGACTCCCAGGTGCATGCTCTATCCACTACGATATGCTGCTTCTCAACCCACCTGCAGCTAGAGTCTGGGGTCTGTTTTCTGGATGAACACTACTATCTACTCTAATTTACAAAAAAAAAACCCAAACAAAAAAACCCTACCGAAAGCCCCCCAAACAGTAGCATTATTCATAGTGTCTTTGTCCTGGTGTTCTATTAGACCATTTGTGTTTGGCTATAATCAGTGGAGGGTATCTTTGCCCAGAGGGATAATGTAATAATTTAATCCCCAAGGTGGTGCACAGAGAGGATGTTCATGCCTTTTTTATGGTATTTGTTAAGCATTTACTTCGTGCCAAGCACTGTTCTAAGCACTGGGTTAGATACAAGTTAGATACAACTGTGTCCCACAGTTGTAGTCCTCATTTTACAGATGAGGTAACTGAGGCACAGAAAAGTCATACAGCAGGCAGGTGGTGGAGCCGGCCTTAAACCCCACATCCTCTGACTCTCAAGCCCGTGCTTTTTCCACTAAGCCACCTTACTTCAGGATAATTTCAGTTGGAGTCTTCTGCTGTACACCAAGTCCAGGGTGGATTTGCAGTGGGTGGAATGGGTTGGAGAGGTCTGAAAATGAGCAGTTCTGGTTGTTACCATATTGAGGGTCAATCATGCTATTTGCAAAATTGCACCCAGTTTCCCAGAGGGACAACTGCTGAGAGCATTGCTGAATTCTTCAGTTTTTCTGCACATTCTCTCTCACTGAGGGAAGCATTGAGATGACAAATCAAAGTACTCTAACTGCAAGGAGAGTAAAAATATACAAACAAGAATGATGTAAAACTGGGGTGAACTCATCAGTGTTCAACTCCTACCTGATACTCACCTCTTAAACTCAGTACCAAGCTCCCAAGTGAATGCCCCTTTTGGACTCTTCTGATGCTTCTGGAACTCTAACCAGACCTATTTTCTCCCAAAGGAAGATCATCGGGCTTTATGTCTTACCTACTATCTCACAATAGGGGTTAATGAATGGGGAGAGGGAGTGGGCCAGAAACTGGATGGATGGATGGGAAACTGAGGAGCATCAGTTAATCAAAAAGGTTTATTGAGCACTTCCTAGGTGTTTAGCACTGTATTAAGCGATTGAGAAAGTACAATACAAGAGTTGGTAGATGTGATGCCTGCTCACAAGGAGCTTATACCTACAGAAGCAAGGTCTGCTGGTGGTAGACCAGACTATCCCCTTTATAGCAATCAATCAATGATATTGTTTACTGTGTGCAGAGAGCTGGACTAAGTAATTGGGTGAGAATAAGGGGGAGAGGCAGCATGACCTAGTGGAAAGACCATGAACCTGGGAGTCAGAGGACCTGAGTTCTAATCCCATCTCGGCCACTTGCCTCCTGTGTGACCTTGGGCAAGTCACTTAGCTTCCTGTGTTTCAGTTCCCTCATCGGCAAAATGGGGATTCACTACCTGTTCTCCCTCCTACTTAGACTGTGAGACCCATGTAGGACCTGGTCAGCCCTTAATACAGTGCCTTGGCACACAGTAAGCACTTAACAAATACCAGAATTATTATTATTATTATTTTATAATTACACTAGTATTTAGCACAGTGCTTGATGCATACTAAGCACTTAACAATGACCACCATTATAATTATTATTACAATACAACAGAGTTGGTAGACACATTCCCTGCCCACAAGTAGTTTGCACACCTCAATGATGTCTAAGGAAGGCTCAGCTGAATGGCAATTGACTAGAGGAGGGACACTATTTTCATGGACGAAGTGTGCAAGAGAGAGTCTCTCTTAATATCACACTCATGGATGCAGCCTCATCAGTGGTAGGACAATTGTGGACTCTAAGGCCAAGGAAAGGCATGGAAAGGTGAGATCACCTAAGAAAAAGGAAGAGTATGGGAAGTATTCCCTCTGTTTCATCCAAACCATCTTGTTTGCGTTCAGCAGTTAAATTAAATGTAGTAGTCTAAATGCTTAAATGCTTCTGAGCTTCAAACCTGCTTAGTGTGACTGCGGCATTCCAAAATGTTTTCCTGGATTGGACTTACTAAATTTCAAAGCATCAAACTCGTCTCATCTCTGTGTCTCCATTTTCTTACCCTATGCATCGGTCGATAAAACCTGCACTTATGATGCTGGCACCCACTCACAATCCCTCTTCATCCCTTCCCAACAGAGAAAAAAGCTCGGTCAGTCGATCAATCAGTTGTAGTTTTTGAGCGTCTACTGTGTAAGAGCACTGAACTAAACGCTTGGGAAAGTACAGATGGGAACAGTGCTTGGCACATAGTGAGTGCTTAACAAATATCATCATTATTATTATATAATGGAAACGTTTCCTGCCCACAGCAAGCTTACAGCATAGAAAGCCTGGTCCCCATGTAATCATTTAAGGTGCTGAATAAATGTTCTTGAATTATCAACTCCTTTTTCAACTAGACTCTGTCCTTACTCATTTTCATTCATTCATTCATTCATTCATTCATTCATTCATTCAATGGTATTTATTGAGCACTTACTGTGTGCAGAGCACTGTACTAAGCTCTTGGGAAGTACAAGTTGGCAACATATAGAGACGGTCCCTACCCAACAGCGGGCTCACAGTCAAGAAGGGGGAGACAGACAGCAAAACAAAACATATTAACAAAAGAAAATAAATAGAATAAATATGTACAAGTAAAATAAGTAGAGTAATAAATATGTACAAATATATATACATATGTACAGGTGCTGTGGAGAGGGGACAGAGATAAGGCGGGGGATGGAGAGGGGCAGGAGGGAGAGAGGAAGGAGGAGGCTCAGTCTGGGAAGGCCTCCTGGAGGAGGTGAGGTCTCAGTAGGGCTTTGAAGAGAGGAAGAGAGCTAGCTTGGCGGATGTGCGCAGGGAGGGCATTCCAGGCCAGGGGGATGATGTGGGCCGGGTGTCGATGGCGGGACAGGAGAGAACGCGGCACAGTGATGAGGTTAGCGGCAGAGGAGCGGTGGGTGTGGGCTGGGCTGTAGAAGGAAAGAAGGGAGGTGAGGTAGGAGGGGCGAGGTGATGGAGAGCCTTGAAGCTGAGAGTGAGGACTTTTTGCCTGATACGTAGGTTGATTGGTAGCCACTGGAGACTTTTGAGGAGGGGAGTAACATGCCCAGAGCGTTTCTGTACAAAGACGATCCGGGCAGCGATGTGAAGTATAGAATAAAGGGGGGAGAGACAGGAGGATGGGAGATCAGAGAGGAGGCTCATGCAGTAATCCAGTCGGGATAGGATGAGAGATTGAACGAGCAGGGTAGTGGTTTGGCTGGAGAGGAAAGGGCGGATCTTGGCCATGTTACGGAGGTGAGACTGGCAGGTTTTGGTGACGGATTGGATGTGAGGGGTGAACGAGAGAGCGGAGTCGAGGATGACACCAAGGTTGTGGGCTTGTGAGACGAGAACGATGGTAGTGCCGTCAACAGTGATGGGAAATTCAGGGAGGGGGCAGGGTTTGGGAGGGCAAATAAGGAGTTCAGTCTTGGACATGTTGAGTTTTAGATGGCAGGCAGACATCCAGATGGAGATGTCCTGAAGGCAGGAGGAGACACGAGCCTGGAGGGAGGGAGGGAGGGAGAGCAGGGGCAGGGATGTAGATTTGGGTGTCATCAGCACAGAGACGATAGTTGAAGCCTTGGGAGCGAATGAGTTCACCAAGGGAGTGAGTGTAGATAGAGAACAGAAGGGGACCAAGAACCGACCCTTGAGGAACCCCTATTAAGTGGATGGGAGGGGGAGGAGGAGCCTGCAATAGAGATTGAGAATGAACGGCCGGAGAGATAAGAGGAGAACCAGGAGAGGACAGAGTCTGTGAAGCCAAGGTTGGATAGCATGTTGAGGACAAGGGGGTTGGTCCACAGTGTCGAAAGCAGCTGAGAGGTCGAGGAGGATTAGGATAGAGTATGAGCTGTTGGATTTGGCAAGCAGGAGGTCATTGGTGACCTTTGAGAGGGCGGTTTCCATGGAATGTTGGGGACGGAAGCCAGATTGTTGGGGGTCGAGGAGAGAGTTCGCGTTGAGGAATTCGAGGCAGTGCGTATAGACGACTCGTTCAAGGAGTTTGGAAAGGAATGGTAGGAGGGAGATGGGGCGATGACTAGAAGGTGAGCTGGGGTCAAGAGAGGTTTTTTTAGGATGGGAGAGACGTCGGCATGTTTGAAGGTAGAGGGGAAAGAGCCAGTGGTGAGTGAGTGGTGGAAGATGGACGTTAAGGAAGGAAAAAGGGACAGAGTGAGAGATTTCATAAGATGAGAGGGAATGGGGTCAGAAGCACAGGTGGTCGGAGTAGCACTTGAGAGGAGGGAAGAGATCTCATCTGATCTCATTTGAATTAGAACTGGCATCCTGTAATAATATGATAATAGGAAGCAGTGTGGCATAGTTGAAAGAGCATAAGTCTGGGAGTCAGAGGACCTGGGTTCTAATTCAGGCTCGCCACCAGTCTTCTGGGTGACCTTGGGAAAGTCACTTCACTTCTCTGCATCTCAGGTAACTCAGTTGTAAAATGGAGATGCAATATTTGTTCTCCCTCCTACTTAGACTGTGGGCCTGTGGGAAGAGTAACCTATCTGGGAATTCACCTCCTTCCTCCGCCTAAGCTACCCACAGCAAGAACACAAAACTGCTACACTACAAGGTCGGCGAACGGGAACTGACCCAGCCAGATAGACATCCTGGGACTACTGGGTGGGCTAACCGGTACGAGGGGGCTTCGTATATAAGAGGCATTACTGCTATTTTTAATTGTAGGTGTTTAGACCCAGACCTGCAGAGCCTGCCCAGCTGATTTGGCCTCGGAACCCTTGCTTCGCTTGCTTGCTGCACTGTAGCTATGTGAGTACACCCAATAAGGCGGCAGAACTGATCACTCTGGCTCGGTGTCTAGTCTTTGGCTCACGAGAACCAGGAGTCGAAAGAACTTCATGCGGGACTCCTACAAATGGAAAAAAAGACTGCCGACGAAGCAGTCGAGAAAGGGGTCATCTTAGGGTACAGACTTGCAAAGTTGAAGGGGCAACTGATGGGCCGCCCCAGGGTATGGGTACTTATAATGGGCACCGACTGGGACCCGGGCGCCTAGTACCCAGACGAAGTATGGGGTGATAAGGAAATGATAGACATCATAAAGGAAGACACTGAGGGAAGGATATGACACCTCATCACTCAGGAAACTAAAACTATCCTGAGCCCTGAAGGGATAGGGGACCCCGAACCCAGAGATCACATCACAGACGGAGGTCCACAAGCAATACCGGCAGCAGCCTCGAGAAACGCTGCTGTTCTGGATGGTCCGATGCTGGGACTAGGTATGTGACGGGTTTATGTTTAGAGCACAGGAATAATAGTAATGATGATAATAATAATCATAATAATAATGGTATTTGTTAAACGGTTACTATGTGTGAAGCACTGCTCCAAGCACTGGGGGAATACAAGGTGATTAGGTTGTCCCACGTGGGCTCACAGTCTTAATCCCCATTTTACAGATGAGGTAACCGAGGCACAGAGAATTAAAGTGACCTGCCCAAAGTCAAACAGTAGAGCCGGGATTAGAAACCATGACCTCTGACTCCAAGCAACCCATGACCTCTGACTCCCAAGTCTGTAATCTTTCCACTGAGCCATGAGGCCGTAGCTAATCTAGTTGGAGTAGCAGCTACCCCCCAAGTCAGGCAGCAGTTGTAGGTGAGTCAGGCCAACAGGGGTAACCACTCCCTGATGGATTAGATAGTGGCCAACACCTGGGCCTCCCCAGACGAGCTACCCGTTGAACCAGAAGATTGGGTGGATATGGAAAGGGCATGCACGTTATTGAAAAGGTTAGGCATGAGTCAGCAAATATGTACCGCGTGAGATTATAGCCCCAGTGCAGCACCCTTGAATTCCGGGATGCTCAATAAGCTCCCCCGGTCAGCGACCCCATCACATGCAGGGAGTGTTGCTGCCCCTGGTTGAGGACAAGATGGGCAAGCCTGTCATAGATCTTATACAGGCTTTGGGGAATCTGAAGAGTCTGATTGCAAAGACTAGCAGGATTTCAGGGGTGGCCCCGACAAAACCCATCGCTATGGAAGGAGCAATACAGAATGTATCCCGATCCCAAATGTAGAGGAATTTAATAGCGGCCGGGACCAAACGAGAAAAGATAGATAAGCAGCCAAACACTGTGCTGTTTGCCCTGTGGAAAAAATTACATAAGGATCAGAGTTATACCAAAGGGGAAGGCAAACCCACAGCTGAAGCACCCAAAACTGTCAACGGGAGCAAAAATGGAGTCCCGTTCACTCAGCCCCGGGTGGTGCCTTCTGCACAGTTGTACCTGGACCTGAGCGAATGGAGAGACCAGCCTTATGGAAGTGGCCAAGACCCCTCCCTTCAGGTCAGGTCAATCGGAGGGGATCGGAGGCCATACTGGGGCCCCTTGAATATTCAGTCCCCCCCCCCGCCTTGGTGGACAGTGGTGCGGAAGTCACCCTTATACATGGAGACCCCAGCAAATTCACGGGCCCCTGGATGTGGATAGAAGGGTTTGGGGGGCATAGAACCTCCGCCGTGAGAACCACCCTCCGATTGGGTGTGGGTCGGATGGCCCCGCCGCCTATCAGGTAATCATCACGAGTGTGTATTGGGAGTGGTGACATTTGAGGACACGGGACCCCCTCCCTCAATCCCTTCAGAACCAATTTGCGAGAACTGGCCTGTGGAGAAGGGGTAGGGTATGCCGCCAACTGGCACATGGTACGCTAAGCGGTCAGCCAAAGGGAACCTGAGTACGGGTACCATCCTCTGGGAAGAAGGGATCCATCAGTCAAGCCAATGGGCTGAACTCAGGGCAGTATGGATGCTCCTATCCACACACCCTGATGTAGATGCCTTGGCAAACGACTCATGGGCTATAGACAACAGCCTAGCCCCGTGGTTGGGGGGTGTGGGAAGCCAAGGGGTGGATGGTAGCACGGGGCAAAGAATGGGAAAAGAGATGTGGCATGACATCATCCAAATATTAAGAGCCCGGGATGCCCCCTACACCATGTACCATGTGCCAGCTCACTGGGGGACTCCCGGGAACAAGGTGGCAGACACGCCCATGCAAGTCCGGGAGGCCCGGGCAACAAAGGCCATCCAGGGGGTACATGAGGCACTAGTTCATAGCGGGGTGGATGTCAGGTATTGAGCCCGCTGGGGGCCAGGGTGGGAAGGAACCCGCAGGGAGGTACGCAAATTCTTGCAAGATTCTAAGCATTGGACGCAAAAGAATTCGCGGCCATGTGGCCAACATGGGGCCACTGCCCCTATGCCAGGGAAAGAGTTACACACTCACCGCAGTGGATACAGTACGGGACTCGCGTTCACCTACCCGGTGGCAGCAGGCATGCAGGTTGCTACTATATAAGGGCTTCAGGTGATGTACGATGGATACAGCTTGCTGGTCTACATAGATTCTGATCAGGGGACCTACGTTAGGGGACATGAGGTCAAGGAGTGGGCCGTGCAACATGACATTCTGTGACACCACCACTCCAGCACCGCTGACCAGCAGAACCGACGTGTGTTGGGACACCACCCTTAAAGGACGATGGTTGCCTGCCACTGTAATCACAGCTGGAGAATACAATGGGACGTGGGAGACTGTGACAGTACTCAACACCACTGTGCAGGTGCCCTGCCACATGATGCATACTTCTCATGATTGGAGTGTGAACGTCACGATGTCAAAGGCAAATGTCACCAATGTCACCACGGAGGGAAGCATGTCGTGGCAGATCACCATGGGCACGAAAATGGCCTGGCTGCGCCTCAACTCGATAACTGAGAAACTGGCCGGAAATGAGGATCAAGGAGCATTAGCGGCACCCATCACGCTGCCTTGGAGATGCCCCTCTCAGAACACCCCTCCATGGCACAAGTATGGTTATTGGCTGAAAGCCCCCACCCCGGGCTGGGAAAATACCAAAGATGGTTCCTGGAACTCGGGCACGCCCTTCCTCGTTGTTGAAGTAATATCGGACAGTATGGGCAATGGATACCCAGGTACCAGGGCCGCATACCTATGGGAAGCCACCCTGGAAGGGGTTCGCCTGTTCCCCCACACTCGATGGACTACCGAGACAACCTCCTGGTCATTGGAACTGTGGTGGGTAGATACCCATCACCCGAACTTCTCCACTGCCCTGGCCCAGGCCCAGCGACAAGGGAACTGTGGGCAGGGAACCGGTAGCTGGGATGGACCCCTGGACCACGAAAGAGAGACATCACTGGACGGGTAGGCAGCGCATTAGGTGTATGGAACCAAGCAGATATACAGGACTTATGGCATTCTCAAGACCAAAACCTACAAAATGAAAGCCAGATCCAGCAGCTAATTATCAGTGGAATTTTGCAGGACGCCGGGGGGTGGAAAAGAATGGTACTGTCAGCTGGAGCTCTGAAAACGTGGGCGGGGTTCCTCACAGGGGAGCTGGCCCGCTGGGCCGAAACATCACCTGGTTGGATGCCGGCATCCTGACTCACTTAGCACTGTTACTATATCTCACCACCTTAACGGAAAAAGTAAGCCGAGCACAGCGGCCTGCCAGCCTGGCTCGTTTGTATTCAACCTCTGTTGTATGACCGGCCATTCAGGTACTATTCAGCAGGTGTATCACCAATTACTGTAAACTGAGGGTATGCCACCAGGTGGGCAACCCGCCCTTGCGAACCACGGCCCTAAGGGGATTAGGAATTGTGCAGGATGGCAAGCGGGTGATCCCCTGGGAGAGAGGTTGGGATGGTGGAATGGGTCCAGGAATTAATGGGAGCCCTTTTCCCCTTCTGGATGTACCCAAGTAAAGAGGGATTGGTTCTGCTCATATGACCCCAGGGAAAGTGAGAACATACCGGACAATTGGCTGATTTCCATCACCAGGGTGGAGGAGGCAGACTACTGGTATTTGGGTAATGGGAAATTCTGTTGGACGTGCGGAGAACATATAAACATAACCATGATCACTTTTAATTATAATGTTAGTGCTGCCTGTGCTAATTAAATGCTTGTTTGTAGTAATATGTCTTTAGTAGGGTTGCACGTCGGTAATCATATCGACCTCTGCAGATGGGAGTGGCATGAACAGCATACCCTCCTCTGGGACGTTCCAACGGATCGAGTGAACTCAGTAGCTTGGCCAGAGCAAGTGGAGGAGGCCACAAAAGTGATACGACAAGCCCTGGCAGATGCACAGCAAGATTCGAATCGCACCACGCTCCACCTAACCAAAGCTGTACTGCAGATACAAACACTGAACCAAAAGATGGTGACGGACGGTGGATGGGTCTCATGGCTGTGGGCGTGCGGGAGAGTAGGAGCGGGATATAAGCCCTTAGTACAGTGCTAAGCGCTTAGTACATTGCTCTGCACAGTAAGCACTCAATAAATACGACTGAATGAATTGGTCCCGGTGGATCGTGCATCGTGCTCTGTGCAGCTTTGGTGCTAGGATGTTGTTACTTGTGCAGGCCCTCCACCAAACCTATCGTGGTCCCCAGCTCCAGATTTATGTAGGCGTCCGAAGGGGGTGAAGGGGTGGAGTGTGGGAAGAGTGCCCTACCTGTGAATTCACCCCTCCCTCTGCCTGAGCAACCCACAGCAAGAGCACGGAAGTGCTACGCTACAAGGTTGCAGAATGGGAACTGTCCCAAAAAGATATACATCCTGGGAATACGCGGAGGGCTAACCGGTACGAGGGGGCTTCGTATATAAGGGACATTGCTGCTATTTTTAGTTGTAGGTGTTTAGACCTAGTCCTGCAAAGCCTGTCCTGCCGGTTAGGATTTGGACCCCCTCCTTCGCTTGCTTGCTGTGCTACAGCCGTGTGAGTACACCCAATATAGAGGCAGAAAATAGGCACTCTGTCTCAGTGTCTGGCCTTTGGCTCTTTGTCGCCCAGTCTAAAGAACCCGAAGCCGCCCTCTGATTGGCGACCCAAGCTGACCTGAGAAGCATCTCCCTATAGGGCCTCATGTGAGACAGAAACCGACCTGATTGATTTGTATCGATATCAGCACTTAGAACAGTGCTTGACACATAGTAATTGCTTAGCAAATACCATTGAAAAATAATCCCGTTTTGCCCCTTCTGTTTTCTTGTTGACAACTGAACGAAGTGACTCCTATATCTCTAATGTCCCTAGAGAGCGAATATGAAAGGAGATAAGGCAAAGAATCAATACGTCATATTTATTGAACACTTACTGGGTGCAGAGCCCTGTACAAATAACTTAGGAGAGTATAATATGACAGATATGGTAGACACATTTCCTGCTCATGACAAGCTTATGTTCTAGATGGGGAGAAAGTAGAATCAAGTAGAACTATCATGGACTGAATAAATTCCTGTGAATTTACCTCAAAGGGAATTTCAATTTGCTGAGTGATGGTGACAAATTAATCAAAATGGAATACATACGAGCTAATCTCACAAATGAGAAGTAATAGAAACAGGTAATCATGAAATATTTGGCTTTTCTGGCAAGTACATTTCCTATCTAACACAAGAAACAAGACATTTAAGACCTTTTATAGAGGGTAAATACCACAAGAGTCAAAAGGTATTGAGTAAAAGAGCATTGCCACCACAGTATACCAAGAGAGAAACCAAAATATTAATGGGTTCCCGAAAGCAAAGACCAGCACAACAATGTGCATGTAATAATGTGGAACAGAAAGGTATCAGGAGCAAAGAACCTAAATCAATCAATGGTATTTATTGAGCACTTACTATTTGCAGAGCACTGTACTAAGCACTTGGGAGAGTACAATACAAAAGAACCTAAAGTTGAGACAGTGACTAAGCTCAAATGAAAACAGAGGTCCTCTTATTTACAATTGGTCAAAAACCAGTAATAATAATTGTCTGAAACTGTAACATCACTCCACAATACAACTGTTAAATTTTCAGTTATAAGTACATGATATATTCTGGCAGACTGGCGTAGTGGATAGAGCAACGGCCCGGGAGTCAGAAGGTCATGGGTTCTCCCCCCAGCTCTGCCACTTGTTTGCTGTGTGACCTTGGGCAACTCAATTAACTTCTCTGTGCCTCAGTTACCTCATCTGAATAATGAGGATTGAGACTGTGAGTCCTATGTGTGACAGGGCCTGCGTCCAACCTGGTTTGCTTGCATCTACCCCAGCGCTTAGTACAGTGCCTGGCACATAGTAAATGCTTAACAAATTCCATTATCATTATTATCATCGTCATTATTATTTGTGAAATGTATCAAAAATATCAACAATGACTGTGGATTAGGAGATACTGACACCTTGGTTAAAAGTGACAATTGATCTCTTTTAATATAAGGGAAATGTATGCTTTAGTTATTCAAATTCCAATTTTCTAAATGAGAAATGCTGATTAGGATAATAGAGAGTGTAGAAGCTAGAATTAAGACTATTTTAGTAAGCCATCATCATTTTTGTAGCATTGCATTCGAAAAAATTGAATTGGATTTTAATTTCCTATGTATCACTGCCTGTCTAGGATGATTTCTGGGTATAGATTTAGCAGAAAAAAAACTCAAAATAATAAAAAAAAGACTATTTGTCAAAGCTAAACATTTAGGAGAGCGCTCCATTTGGCCTTAGGAAATTAACACCATGTTTGGCAATAGGATCCATCACCACCAGAGTTTTCTTTCTGGAAACAAGTCATAGCTACATTCCCAATTAATTTGGAGGTGAAATGGGTGAAGAAGGGGACATTTAATAGAGATAGGATGTCAGGAAAATAAAGCGAGAAGCTCAAGGATATGCTGCAGAATGGGTGAAGACATTAGGAATTTATATCTACTTGTCTTTTGGGTTTAAGGATGCCAGTATTGAGATTTTTATTGGGCTACATAAGTGTGACTAACAACTCCTTCCACACTGCGGACATATAAAGATGTTCCGCTGTTGGGTAGGGACCGTCTGTATATGTTGCCAGCTTGTACTTCCCAAGCGCTTAGTGCAGTGCTCTGCACGCAGTAAGCGCTCAATAAATACGCTTGAATGAATGAATGAATGTTCCCTTCCCCCTTTTTGGATATTTGTTAAGTGCTTACTATGAGTCAGGCACTTTTCTAATCCCTGGGGTAGATACAAGATGGTCAGGTTGGACACAGCCCGTGTTCTACATGGGGCCCACAGCTTTAATCCCCATCTTACAGGAGAGGTAACTGAGGCACAGAGGAGTCAAGTAACTTGCCCGAGGTCAGGCAGCAGACAAGTAGCAGAGCTGGGATTAGAACACAGTTTCTACGACTCCCTGGCCCGGCCCAGGTCCTCCCCCTGGCCTGGAACTCCCTCCCTCTGCACATCTGCCAAGCTAGCTCTCTTCCTCCCTTCAAAGCCCTACTGAGAGCTCACCTCCTTCAGGAGGCCTTCCCAGACTGAACCCCATTTTTCCTCTCCTCCTCCCCATCCCCCTGCCCTACCTCCTTCCCCTCCCCATAGCACCTGAATACATGTTTGTACAGATTTATTATTCTATTTTACCTGTACATATTTATTATTCTATTTATTTTGATAGTGATGTGCATCTAGCTTTATTTCTATTTATTGTGATGACTTGACACCTGTCCACGTGTTTTGTTTTGTTGTCTGTCTCCTCCTTCTAGACTGTGAGCCCGTTGTTGGGGAGGGACCTTCTCTATATGCTGCCAACTTGTACTTCCCAAGCGCTTAGTACAGTGCCCAACACACAGTAAGCGCTCAATAAATACGATTGAATGAATGAATGAATGAATCCCCAATTTTAGCCAGTGAATCAATGCCGTGTACTGAGCACTTACTATGTGCAAAACACTGAATTAAACACTGAAATAATAATAGTAATTGTGGTGTTTGTTAAGCATTCGCTGTGTACCAAACGCTGTTCTAAGCAATGGGGATCACACAACAGACAAGTGGCATAGCCAGGATTAGAACACACATCCTCTGACTTCCAAGTCCACACTCTTTCCACTAAGCCACGCTGCTGGGAAAATACAACATAATAGAGTTGGTAGAAATGATTTTGGAACACAAGGACTTTATTTCTAACTGCTGAATGCCAGGCTGATCTGTAGGCTGCTACTGTCTCCCAGATGATAGACACTATGCCACATCATTTGGGGTTTTGTTTCACTTGATCTTGAAAGCATTTCTGCTTCTGATCGATCGATTAATTGATTGATTCTGTTGCTCACTATGCTTATGGTTACCCTATTTCAGGTCACCCAAGAGCAGCTGTTTGGGTTTCTTGGGTGATCCATTTTCCTACAGCGTCCCACCCAGTGAAACAAACAAAGTGATCGGAGTTGCTTTGGCCAATCAATCAATCAATCACTCAATGGTATTTATCGAGCGTTTACATAAGGAACAATGTAGTAAGTGCTTGGGAGAGTGTGATACTTTGATGCCAATGGATTGCCAGTTTTCCAAGGCTACGTTGTTTGTGACCCTCTCTAGTCATTGGTTACTAAGTATTGTTCATAGGCAGGGGTTTTGGAACTTCTCTAGAAGTCGGACGTGGCATCTGTTCGTTATGGTATTTGTTAAGCACTTATTATGTGTCTAATGCTGTTCTAAGCACTGGGGTAGATAGACATTTTTCAGATTAGACACATTCTCTGTCCCACATGGGATTCACAGGCAAAGTACTTGGGAGAACAGGCACCGAATACCTGTTTAAAGTTGAGGGACCTGAGGCACAGAAAAGTTAAGTGTTTTGACCAAGGTCACACAACAAGCAAGGGGCAGAGGTGGGATTAAAACCCAGATCCTCTGCCTCCCAGCCCCATGGTTTTTCCAGTAGACCATGCAGTTTCTCTCTTTTGTGTAATATAATTGCTCCATTATAATTGCTCTATCTACCTTCAGATTCATTTGGATCTGGATGCCATGTAGGCTTCCACTCTCTAAAAGGAAGCCTTAATGGTCTTGATTCTGTTTTCTACTTCTTTTTCTATTTTTGCATCATTTAAAGATGTAAAGAATTGAGGGTCAGTATTTAGGTCTGTGTCACTGTTGGAGATTCTTGTTTGTGTATAGGGTGGTAAATAACCTTGATTTTCAAATTAATTGCTAGTCCACACAGTGGTTCCCTGGAGAAGTGGTCCCTAGAAAGAGCTCAAGCCTGAAAATCACAGGACCTGAGTTATAATCTTGGCTCTGCCATATGTCTGCTGTGTGACCTTAGGCAAGTAATGTAACTTCTCTAAGCCTCAACTCATCTACGTGATCTCATCTCTAAGTGATCTCATCTACAAATGTAATGTGTCTCCCCTTAAAGACTTTAAGGTCCTCATGGGCAGGGATCATGTTTACCCATTCTGTTGTGCTGTCATTTTCTAGGTTCTTAATTCAGTGTACTGCATACAGTAAGCATTCAGTAAATACTATTGATTCATCTCAGAACCTTCTCTGACCCATTATTTAGTAGAGCTATAGGTAGAGAAGCAGCGTGGCTCAGTGGAAAGAGAACGGGCTTTGGAGTCAGAGGTCATGGGTTCAAATCCTGGCTCCACCAATTGTCATCTGTGTGTCTTTGGGCAAGTCACTTAATTTCTCTGTTCCTCAGTTCCCTCCTCTGTAAAATGGGGATTAAGACTGTGAGTCCCACGTGGAACAACATGATCACCTCGTATCTCCCCAGCGCTAAGAACAGTGCTTTGCACATAGTAAGCACTTAACAAATACCATCTTCATTATTATTATTAAGGCACCCTCTCTGGATCGCTTCTGGAGAATTTCCAGTACTCTACCATTCTCGGCTATGGGAGGAAGAGTCAAACAGAGGCCTACCCATTCCATTCCTAGCTTGGGCAGTGGTTAGCGAGTGGAAGGCAATCTGCTATGAATCAAAACTCACCTGTGTTGGGCAGCAGCAGCATGGGAGAGAGTTGAGGGTGGAGACTCTTTTACTGAGAGGAAGAAGGCAATGGTAGATCACCTCTGTATTTTTACCAAGAAAACTCTCTGGATATGAATGATTGCAGATGAAGGTGGGGCAATCTGGGAGAGAGGTGTCCATGCAGTCTCTGTGAGTTGGAGCTGACTCAACAGCATAAGACAAAACAATAGGCTAAAACCACCCCCAAATTATTAAGCATCTCTCAATGAATTACAATGTATGCTACCAGTGGGCAGGGAAGTCATGGCTTCTTCACATAATCCAATCCCAAACACTTACTACAATGAACTGGGTTTAGTGGAGTGCACTCAGTGGGTGTTCAATAAATACTTTGTCAGAGTAGTTCTCGCGGTGCCCATTATTATTGTTCTTAAGTGCTTACTACAAGTCTGCTATTGTAGTAAATGCTGGGGTAGACACAAACTAATTAGCTAAGACATGGTCCCTGTATCACATGGAGTTCATAGCCTAAGTAGGAGGGAGAACAGATATTTCACCCCCAATTTACAGATGAGGCAACAGAGACTTTTAAGCGATTTGCTCAAGGTCACACAGCAAGCCACTGGCAGAGTGGGGATTAGAATCCACTTTCTCTGACTTCCAGGCCTATGCTCTTTCCATTAGACCAGGCTCCTCCTCATCCTTTACTGAAACTTCTTCCCTTTATTCTCTATGCTTGCATTAGGAAAGACTATAAAGGAACGACAAGTAATCGGACGTTGGTGGTAAAACAGCATATGAAACTAGAAGACTTCCAAATTATCAAAGAAATGATGTTCATTTGACCTCTGACCTAAAATTGATAAAAACCATCGACCAAGTTTCCTTTGATCAGGACAGTATGTGTTCTCGAAAAAAGCGGGCAAGAACATTCTGCAGCTGATTTCCTCATTTATATTAATAACCCTTTTCCTAAGTTCCTACTTATTCAAGGGCAAAAGTCACTATTTTGCTCAGTGACTTTCTAGTGGCACTTATCATCTCTGCATTTCTCAATCTGTAGATGAAGGGATTTAGCATGGGAGTTATCATAGTATAAAATACTGCAACAGCCTTGTCAATGGATGAGGTAGTTGTGTGCTGCATATATTCAAAGTTGCATGGAATAAAGGAGAAGATGACAACGGTAAAATGGGAGGCACAGGTGGAGAGAGCTTTGAGTCTACCCACGGCACTGTGGGTCTTCAGGGAGTGCAAGATGAAGGCATAGGAAATCATCAACAAGATAAAGATTAACATGCACATGCCACTACTGTTAACAGCAACCAGCACGCTCAAGGTGTGGGCATCGGAGCAGACCAGTTTCAGCAAGGGGTATAAATCGCACATAAAGTGGTCGATGACATTGGGTCCACAGAATGGTAAATATGCCATGAAGAGATTTTGAATCGGGACGTGAAGGAAGCCTCCGGCCCAGGCCACAGCCACCAGTGAGCTACAGAGATGTCTGCTCATGATGGTCGTGTAGTCCAATGGCTTACATATCACCACGTAATGGTCATAGGCCATCACTGTGAGGAGAATGGTTTCAGCCCCAGCAATAAAATGCTCTCCAAAGACCTTGGTCATACAGCCTTTAAAGTAGATGATTTTCTTCTCAGAGAGGGAGTCAATAATCAGTTTAGGTGTGTTGACTGAGATATAGCAGGCATCAATGAACGACAAGTGAGCCAGAAAGAAATACATGGAGGAATTCAGAGTCTGACTGGAAGCTATGGTTACCATAATGATCAGGTTCCCCACCACGGTGACTATGTAGATGATTAAAAACACAACAGAGATAATTTTCTGCATCCTTGGGTCCTGTGTGAGTCCCAGTAGAATGAATTCTGTCACATTGTTTTCATTCTCCATCAACTCGAGATAGGCACTCAGTACACAAGTGAGAGCTGCAGATTTGGTAAAGAGAACGATGACCCTTGTTAGGTTTGTTTTGAAATGATTAAACGACGTTTCATAAAGGATCTCAAAACACTTTCATTCATTCATTCGTTCAATAGAATTTATTGAGCACTTACTCTGTGCAGAGCACTGTACTAAGCGCTTGGAAAGTACAATTCAGCAATAGAGGCAATCCCTGCCCACATCGTGCTTACAGTTTAGAAGGGGGGAGACAGACATCAAAAGAAGTAAACAGGCATCAATATAAATAAATAGAATTATAGAGATATACACATCAAAAGAAGTGAACAGGCATCAATATAAATAAGTAGAATTATAGATGTACATATATACATATATATATATGTATATATATATATATATATACATATATAAGTGCTGTGGGGCTTGGAGGGGGGAAGGACAAAAGGAGCGAGTCAAGTCGACGTGGAAGGGAGAGGGAGCTAAGGGAAAGGAAGGTTTAGTCTGGGAAGGCCTCTTGGAGGAGGTGAGCCTTCAGAAGGGTTTTGAAGTGGGGAAGAGTGATTTGTGCATTTGAGGAGGGAGGGCTTTCCAGGCCAAAGGTAGGACATGGGCCAGGGTTAGATAGTGGAACAAGAGAGATGGAGGCTCAGTGCATGGCTCGGTGGAAAGAGTCCGGGTTTAGGAGTCAGCGGTCATGGGTTCTAGTCCTGGCTCCGCCACTTGTCAGCTGACTTTGGGCAAGTCACTTCACTTCTACGTGCCTCAGTTTCCTCATCTGTAAAATGGGGATTAAGACTGTGAGCCCCACGTGGGACAACCTTGATTACCTTGTAGTCCCCCATTGCTTAGAACAGGGCTTGGCACATAATAAGCGCTGAACAAATACCAACATAATTATTAATATCATTATTATTACCAGAGGAGCGGAGTGTGAGGGCTGGGATGTAGAAGGAGAAAAGGGAGGTGAGGTGAGTAGGGGCAAGGTGATGGACAGCTTTGAAACCAATAGTGAAAGGGCAGGGGTCATTTTCACGAAGGAATATTGCGATAATTGTTTCTCTGCTCAGGGTTCTTTTGCCAATGTCCAGTGGGCCAATATTGAAAGTGGTTTAAATCCAGCTCACAAAAATCCAGTTCAATGCTCAAGCCCTTGAACTTAGTTTCTTTTCAAAATCTCAGGGACTGTGAGTTCAGGAAGGTGTGGCCTTATGACACCCCCTCCCAGAATCACGGGATTTAGAGTGGGAGCCCGTCCGTTTTTATCCTGCCTTCCGCTCTGAATCAAGGCAGTATAGGGGACTCCTGGGTCTCTTTCCTCCCAGAAACGTTCAATTTGGAGCTGAATGCAGTTGAAAAATTATCCACTCCAGCTTCAAGCCTTGCAGTTACTGCTAGAACTTGCTGATATCCTTCAATAACTAGACGGAGCAGCTAGGAAGCATCCAAAATCAGGGTCTTCCTGGACGAATTGTGAAATACAGTCAACTGGACAACATACAGTAGCCTTCACATCAGCGTCCTTTCTATAGGTAACAAACTTCCCAATTGTCTCTTCTCTTAACAGCCAGTTTATTAATGTATTTATGGCTCCAGAAATGGACTCTAAGACTAATATTTCCCAGACCATTAAAATGACTCCTAAAGATTTAGCTTGAGTTGTAAATCTAACACCAATCAGATAGAAAACCTGCATGACATAATAATGATAATAATAATAATAGTAATAATAATAATAATAATAATTATGTGCCACACACGGTGCTAAACCCTGGAGTAGATACAGGATAATTAGACGGGACACAGTCTCTATTCCAGATGGGTCTCACAGTCTAAGGGGAAGGGAGAACAGCAACATGAGAAGCAATGTGACCTATTGGATAGAACATGGGCCTTGGAGTCAGAAGGACCTGGGTTCTAATCCCAGTTCTACCACTTGTCTGCTGAGTGACCTTGGGCAAGTCCATGCACTGCTATGTGCCTCAGTTACCTCATCTGTAAACTGGGGATTAAGACTGTGAGGCTCGGGCGGGACAAAAACTGTGTCCAAACGGATTAGCTTGCAAACACTCCAGCACTCTGTGCCTGGCACAGAGTCAGAATTTAGTAAATACCATAAAAAATGGCAAAGTCAGAATTAGAACACAGATCTCCTAACTCCCAGTCTCTTTCCATTAAGTCACATTGCTTCTCATTGCTCTTCTCCTAGGGGTTCACTAAATCCCCCAACCCCAGGATGTGGGAAGAACCATTGAAACATGAAGGTTCTAGGATCAAAACAACTCAAAGGAAATACTTCTTCATGCAGCAAGTGGTGAGCACTAGGTGAGCAAAGGAAGTTGTGCAGGCACAGAGTGTTGGGAGCTTTAAGAAGGATTTGAACTAATTTGTGGACAAGTCATTCAAAATTGGTTGCACTAGAGGGAAGGTTATGGTTATCTGGGGAAAACAAAGGAACTTTACAAAGTCCCTAAACATTAGGATCAGATGAGGTAACTGAGGCATAGAGAAGCTAAGTGGCTTGCCCAAAGTCACAGAGCAGACAAGTGGTGGAGCCTTCTAACTCCCAGGCCCATGTTCTAGCCACTACACTGTGACAGCAGTGGGCAGAGATAAGGGGTTGGTGAATCCGAGATTTCTAAGGAAGTGAGAGGAAACCTCCCAAAAGCCTCACACAGCCACTGAAAGCACACCCAAACAGGGAAGCAAAGGGAGAGAGAGTCATAAATGGAGTCAAAGAGGGATTCAGAAAGGCAAACAAAAAAATAGATGGGCAGAGACGGTGTCGGAGCCAAAGAGCCATAAAGTACCAGAATTCAAAGACACAGAGAGAAGTTCAGAAAGAACAGAGAAAACAATATAAATGCAATATATTTTACCAAGCTTTTGAAGTTTTAAGACCAATAAAGCTAAAAGCTCAGCAAAAGTTTTTATATTATCAAAAATCTAGCTTTAGCTTCAGATTCAGAAATTCACTTTCCAAGGCTGATCGATTTCACCAGTATGAGGAAAAACCGTCAGACAATTAATTCTCAAAATCTCCCCTAGCCGGAGTCAGTCCAATTACCGGTATTTTATGTCAGACTCTTTCACCTCTCCTCTCTCAGCTATGCATGTTTCATAAAGCTCTGTTATGAGGCCCCTCTGCATCTACGTCCATTCTCTCTTGGTGCTTACCCATTTTCATAGTTTCAGCTACCACCTCCATATGGAAAACTCCACAGACCACATATGTATATATCTGTAATCATATATTTATTTATTTATATATAAATATTTATATTAATGTCAGTCTCCCCCTCTAAACTGTGAGCTCATTGTGCGCAGGGAATATGTCTGTTGTTGTATTATACTCTCCCAAGTAATTAGTACAGTGCTTTGCATACAGTAGGTACTCAATAAATACAAGCGAATGAATGAATGAACTCCCAAATCGACTTCTTTAGCCCTACCCCTGATGTTTAACCTGCAATCCCAAATTCCTCTTTCCTCCAAGGCAACTCCACTTGGACATCCCACTGGCCCCTTAATCACCACCATCATCAATGACATTAACTGAGCGCTTACTATGCACAGGGTATTGTACTAAGCGCTTGGGAGAGTACAACTCAACAGTTGGCAGACATGTTCCCTGCCCACAATGAGCTTACAGTCTAGAGGGGGAGATGGACATTAGTATAAATAAATAATTTCTAATATATAATTTAAAGATATGTACAGAAGTGTCATGTCTTTATTTCCTGTTTGCCAGGTGCTAAGTACAGTCTTTACTACCTGTTGGTACTCAGAAAATTTTACTACTACTCCTTCTTCTACTCTTTATCCTCCTCCCTTCTTCCTCCCCTCCTCCTATTACTATTACTAGAGAAGCAGCATGGCTTATTGGAAAGCACATGGGCTCCGGAGTCAGAGGATGTAGTTCTAATCCCGGCTCTGACACTTATCATCTGTGCGACTTTGGGCAAGTCACTTAACTTCTCTGGGCCTCAGTTACCTCATCTGTGAAATGGAGATTAAAACTGTGAGCCCCACGTGAGACAATCTTGTGGCAGACCTAACATCTGGGCCTAGGTAGTAAGCCAGGCCACCTGGCCTTCTGTGCTCACAGGAAGACTTACAAGGAGCAATGAAGGAAGTCAGACTGCTAGATGAATAACTTGACGCTGTTCTGAGAATGTGAACGTGCAGATCTAGGCATGAGCTCAGCCTTGCTGATAAGCTTAGCCTTGGTGATGAGCTCAGTCTTGCTGATGAGCTCAATCTTGCTGATAAGTTCAGCCTTGCTGATAAGCTCAGCCTTGCTGAGAAACTTGCAGTCATCCGCCTGTCCCCTGACTCCCTTGAGGCTCCTCACTGTATAAAATCCTCCACAGTGTGCTGGATAAACAGTCTCCTTGTCCACCTTGAGACTCGCCTGGCCTGCATTCTTTCATTGCGAGTGCCCGTCTCCCCGCTGCGCCGGACGCGTGGAGGCAGACGGCAACAAATGGCGCCCGAACAGGGACTGGGCCTTTCGCGGCCACTGCAAATGTCGGGGTCAACCGCCCAACCGCCCAACGAATAACGTGGGCTTCTGATACCAACCCCGAAATTGGCTGCTTTACAAGTGATAGTCGCGGAACAATTAGCGGCGGGGCATATTGTAATTGTCTATGGGGAGAGGTCAGTTCATCTCTAAGGGGGGGATGCGATTCAATGATATCGCGTAGTAGGTTGAGTCCTGTTAGCCACAGGGACTGAAAACGCAAATCGAATACGATCGTCCGGGTGGAGCGGAATAGAGAAAAAACAATCCTGAATATCTACTAGTAATATCGGCCAATTCCTAGGGATCATAGCCGGGTTCGGGAGCCCAGGTTGCAGCGCTCCCATCGGCTGCATCGTCTTATTGATTTCTCTGAGATCAGTCAACATCCTCCAGGCCCCCGAGCGCTTTTTTATCACAAAGACAGGGGAATTCCAAGGGCTATCGGAGGGTTCAATATGCCCCGCCGCTAATTGTTCCGCGACTATCACTTGTAAAGCAGCCAATTTCGGGGTTGGTAGCGGCCACTGCTCCACCCATACTGGTGTATCAGAAGCCCACGTTATTCGTTGGGCGGTTGGACGGTCCTCCCCCAGGGAATGAAAAATAGCCCCACAATGTGCCAGATTTACGTTGCGCTTCTGATAGCGCCGCTCCGCATCAAGCATCCTGAAGCATATATTATTCACTATATGGATGACATATTATGTGCTTGCGCCACCGCAGCCCAACTACACGCCTTACGGCCTGCTCTTCTGGCGGCTCTAGAATCTGGAGGGCTGCGGGTTGCACCCGAGAAAGTCCAGACAAAACCCCCGATCACCCATCTGGGACACATTTTGACAGATCGGACAGTGTCCCCTGTGACCCCTACCTTGGATGTTTCAAAATTAAAAACCCTTAATGATTTCCAAAAATTACTGGGGGAATTAAACTGGGTGCGCCCTTATCTTGGAATCCCCACCGATCAATTATCTCACCTTTTTGCTACCTTGCGAGGAGCCCCGGAGCTCTCTTCCCCCCGCTCCCTTTCACCACAAGCCGCCCAGGAGTTAGAGCAGGTAGTCAAAAAATTGGCTCAGGCTAAGGTGGACCGTGTCACCCCAGGGATACCTTTATCCGCCATTGTCGTTCCCACCTCTGTCATGCCTACAGGGGTTATATGTCAAGAGCAACAATTGGTTGAGTGGATGCATTTGCCCACTCAGCCCCACCGCTCTGTTTCCCCATATCCGACTTTGGTAGCCCAGTTATTGGGTCGTTTAATTCGGCGCATTACCATCCTTTCTGGGACCGGACCCTCTGCATTATACCAACCATATACTTCAGATCAACTTGCCACACTTCTTGGCAACGATCCCGATTGGCAGATCCTTTTGGCAATGCATACCGGGGCTTGGGTTACTGGTCTCCCAGATATTCCACGATTAAAGGTTTTCTCACCTTTTGCATGGGTATTCCCCTGCATCACGGTTCCGGACCCAATACCGGGGACTACCACAGTTTTTACAGATGGAACGAAAGGCCGAGCCGCCTATTACTGTCCTCCGGACACTTCCCGCGTTATCCCCATTCTGTCCCATTCCGCTCAACACGCGGAACTTGTAGCTGTGATGTCAGTCCTTTGCGATTTCCCTCAATCACTTAATATTATCTCAGATAGCCGGTATGCATGCTTTGTTACTCTTCACATTGAGACTGCTGCGCTCCGGTTTTCCGAGGCAGCCATTTTTCCTTTGTTCCAGGAACTTCAAGCAACGATTTGCGCTCGTTCTCATCGTTTTTATATTTCTCATATTAGGGCGCATTCGTCCGTCCCCGGACCATTGGTTGAAGGTAATGCTTGTGCAGACCTAGTTACTAGGGAAATTGCTGGCGCACCAAAGGCGATTAATTTTGTTGCACCACTGTTGGCTCCGGCTCTTCTCCCTTTAGATGCTACAGCCGCAGCCTCACAAGCCCACCGGCGCTTCCACCAAGGGGCAGGAATGTTGTGCCGTCAATTTGGCATTTCTCGGGAAAGCGCGCGGGTTATTGTGAAAGCTTGTACCTCCTGTGTTACTACATTACCCGCAGCCTCTGAAGCCACGAATCCCCGTGGTCTTGCACCAAGAAAGCTGTGACAAATGGACGTCACGCATTACCCTCCCTTTGGCAGATTGGCTTTTATTCATGTTACTGTTGATACCTGTACATTATTTACTTTTGCGTCGGCTCACACTGGTGAATCAGCCAAAGATGTTATGGATCATTTGTTTCTTGCTTTTGCCTTTATGGGAATTCCACAGGTATTGAAAACCGACAATGGCCCCGCATACACTTCTAAAGCGTTCCGGTCTTTCTGTAATATTTTTGCTATTCGCCATGTTACGGGTATTCCATACAATCCCACAGGTCAAGCCATTGTCGAAAACCGTCATCGTTGGATCAAAGCTTTTTTGGAAAAACAAAAAGGGGGAGATGAACTGACCTCTCCCCATAGACAATTACAATCCGCTATATATACCCTTAATTTTTTAACTATGGATGACAAAGGTCTCACCCCTGCTGAAAAATGGGGTGGCAGTGACACTAAAGAACACCCCGAAAGAGTAAAATGGAAGGACCCTCTCACGCGACAGTGGCGAGGGCCAGATCCCTTATTAACATGGGGCCGAGGGTATGCTTGTGTCTTTCCAGAAACCGAGGACCGCCCGATCCGGATACCTACAAAGAACATACGCCGCGTCCTTTCTACAGCACACCCTCCCTCACCCTGCATACTTCAGGAGCTGACAGAGAACCAGGATACAGACTCCGTGACCCTTCCTCTGGAGGATCAGCAGCAAAGTTCCTAAAAATGATGATCGCTTTCCTGATTCTCGCCTCCTCCACTGTTGTGATTACTGAGGACTATTGGACTTTTGTTCCGTACCCTCCGTGGGTGCGGCCAGTTACGTGGCAGGACCCAGTGGGAGATATTCTCACTAATGCTTCTGACCTTGTAAGGGGGGATGCGATTCAATGGGAAGGACCAGGAGAAGAGGCACTTGTCAATGTCTCCCTCCTTGCTACTTGCACTCAACTTTCTTTTCAATGTTGTGATTATTGTTACCCTCATATCTGTGTGACCCCATATTATTATAATGCCACATTTCCCAGATTTTCGTGGTCTGCGATCCGAAATCGGCTCCAAGGAGCCTGGCATTCTTCGAATGTCTCCCTTGATTTGTCACACCTTGCCTTACTCTCCAATGCTATGCAAAATACCCCTCCCTTGATCATTCCTGCTGATATTGCTTCACCGATCATTTCTGCCCTTGAGGGGGTTAATCCTTTTAATTGGCTCTCAATGCTGCTTCATAGTCTCCCATATATTATTTTGTTGATCTTGGCCCTGTTTTGCTTGCCCTGCCTTGCCCGATGGCTATCTGTTTTCCTTCGCCCGCTTCTTACTCAACTCCATGCTTTGCAATTGTTTCAAAAACAAAAAGGGGGACTTGTGGCAGACCTAACATCTGGGCCTAGGTAGTAAGCCAGGCCACCTGGCCTTCTGTGCTCACAGGAAGACTTACAAGGATCAATGAAGGAAGTCAGACTGCTAGATGAATAACTTGACGCTGTTCTGAGAATGTGAACGTGCAGATCTAGGCATGAGCTCAGCCTTGCTGATAAGCTTAGCCTTGGTGATGAGCTCAGTCTTGCTGATGAGCTCAATCTTGCTGATAAGTTCAGCCTTGCTGATAAGCTCAGCCTTGCTGAGAAACTTGCAGTCATCCGCCTGTCCCCTGACTCCCTTGAGGCTCCTCACTGTATAAAATCCTCCACAGTGTGCTGGATAAACAGTCTCCTTGTCCACCTTGAGACTCGCCTGGCCTGCATTCTTTCATTGCGAGTGCCCGTCTCCCCGCTGCGCCGGATGCGTGGAGGCAGACGGCAACACAATCTGATTACCTTGTATCTACTCCAGTACTCAGAACAGTGCTTGGCACATAGTAAGTGCTTAACAAATACCATTATTATTATTATTATTATCATCATTATTACTATTATAGGGGATTCATTCATACATTCAATCGTATTTATTGAGTGCTTACTGTGTGCAGAGAACTGCACTAAGCGCTTGAGAAGTACAAGTTGGCAACATGCAAAGACAGTCCCTACCCAACAGCGGGATCTGAGTGACCAGAAAAGGTAGAATGATTTTATTTTCTTAAAGAATTTCCTCCAAAAGGAAAAGATTCTGGTGCTCATACCATTGATGAGGTTTGAGCCCACAAAGGAAATGGGAACCAGAAATGGTGTAGCAAACCTTTCTGAATATGTGCCAGACATCCTGCTAAACAATCAATCAACCAATCAATCGTATTTATTGAGCACTTACTGTGGGCATAGCATTGTACTGAGCACTTGGGAGAGTGTAATTTAACAGAATTGATAGTTATGTTTCCTGCTTTTATTGGTATTACAGTCAAGAGGAGGAGAAAGACGTTTATATAAATAAATTAAGGATATGTACTTAAATGCTATGGGGCTGAGGGAGGATGTGAATAAAGGGTGCAAATCCAAGTGCATAAGGGATGCAGAATGGAGTGGGAGAAGAGGAAATGAGGGCTTCGTTGGGCAAGGCATTTTGGAGATGTGCCTTCGAAAAGATTTTATTTGGGGGGATGAGAGTTTGTGTAACTAATCTGCAGCCAACCCATCACTAAAAAATAACTCAGGTAGGAAAGGTTTGATGTAAATGAATGTCAGATCTTTATAGCCTAACGTGACTAACTCTCATAATCAGAGTTGGGTTGCTGTGAGATTTCACCAAGTAGAATCAATCAATCAATCAATCAATCGTATTTATTGAGCGCTTACTATGTGCAGAGCACTGTACTAAGCGCTTGGGAAGTACAAATTGGCAACACATAGAGACAGTCCCTACCCAACAGTGGGCTCACAGTCTAAAAGGGGGAGACAGAGAACAAAACCAAACATACCGACAAAATAAAATAAATAGGATAGAAGTGTACAAGTAAAATAAATAAATAAATAAATAGAGTAATAAATAGGTACAACCATATATACATATATACAGGTGCTGTGGGGAAGGGAAAGAGGTAAGATGGGGGGATGGAGAGGGGGACGAGGGGGAGAGGAAGGAAGGGGCTCAGTCTGGGAAGGCCTCCTGGAGGAGGTGAGCTCTCAGTAGGGCCTTGAAGGGAGGAAGAGAGCTAGCTCGGCGGAGGGGCAGAGGGAGGGCATTCCAGGCCCGGGGGATGACGTGGGCCGGGGGTCGATGGCGGGACAGGCGAGAGCGAGGTACGGTGAGGAGATCAGCGGTGGAGGAGTGGAGGGTGCGGACTGGGCAGTAGAAGGAGAGAAGGGAGGTGAGGTAGGTAGAATGAATTCAATCTCTTTGTTTTCACTTATATACTTTCACCCAACTTTCTATATCACCTCTTGGTTAATGAATCATTGTAACATACTGTATTGATCCTTATATCACTTCAGTCCTGTGTTCAAATATTGGTTTCCAAACATTCTCTTTTTATCATTGTGTATCAATGAACACAAATGTACATCTCTCACCTACAGGATTTCCATCCAAAGTATTATTCTCACAGCTCAAGGAGACACCACAAAGTTTCTTTGAAATTTTTTGATCAAGGATGAATTCCTAGACAATAATATTACATAGTAATATTGAGAAGTAGTGTTTCCTAGTGGATAAAGCACAGGTCTGGGAGTCAGAAGGACTTGAATTTTAATCTGAGCCCTGCCCCTTCTCTGCTGTTGTGACCTTGGACAAGTCGCTTAACTCCGCTGGGTCTCAATTACCCCACCTGTAAAGTGGGGATTAAGATTGCTATTTCCATGTGGGACATGGGCTGTGTCTATCCTGGTTAGCTTGTATCTACCCCAGCCCTTAGAACAGGGCATGGTGCATAATACGTGCTTAACAAATACCATAAAAACAATATAAACAAAATTTAGGTGAACATGTGACTATCCACAATCAGGTGTTTTGCGATGCCCCACACCTATAAGGCCTTTACAATGAGATTATAAAAATATATGCAAAGTCATGAATTTATCTGTAGAATTGGTAAGCATATTTCTGCGAATCAGAGACATTGTCAAAATATCAGAGAAAATAGTAAAAAAAAGTATCCTTTTTAGTTAAATGGCTTCAGATGAAATGAAAAAAAGAAATTTAGTAATAAATTGTAAAAGCCAATGAGGTGGGAATCCTTACCTTGATTTGCTGCTGTGGATCTTGATACTCTTTGGTGAATTTAGGGTTTTACCATCCCAGCACTTAGATCTTCACATGATAAAGCTGCTTTAGAGAGGAAGGACACAGTGCACTTTTGGGGTAGACAGGTGAATATGTGGCCAAAAAGAAATAAATCATTTAGGTAAAGCTTCTCAGGGTAATCAAGCTCAGCTGGCAGCTGGCACACCACGTTCAGGTCACAAATATCGTGTTACCGTGTGCTCTGGCAGAGGGCTGAAAACTTAATGCCTGGAGGACAACTTACTGACCTTCCTATTTGCAAATCTGTAGCTGCAGAAAATAGGAAAGACCACTAGAAGGAGACCCTTTTATTAGTGCTTCTCCGTCCCTCCTTCCAGTCTATAACTTCACAGGTTTCTCTTTGAGCTGCAGACGGACATTTAAAGGGCATCCCATACAAGTTCACAGCTCTATTATAATGTTTAGGATTCTCTCTCCTTCTCTCAGAGGAATTACTTTTTTTTTTCTTGAAGCATATATCAAAGCACTTAAGCCCTGGGCTATTTGGGAGATTATCTGTGTCTCTTCCTAATCAACTTCTTTAATTTAGGAGCTGCCTTTGGGCTAGTGATGCCGAGTCAGATTCTCCAGATGTGTGCGCGAGATATATGGGTGTACCAAAATGCACACACATGTCTGTGGACCATGTGCCTGAACTATATAGGTAGCAGTCCCTGAACCTTGGAGAAGCAGTGTGGCATAGTGTATAGAGCATGGGCATGGGAGTCAAGAGGTCATAGGTTCTAATTCTGGCCGTGTCACCTGTGTGCTATGGGCCTTGGGCAAGTCACTTCACTTCGCTGGGCCTCAGTTACTTCATCTGTAAAATGGGGAATGAGACTGTGAACCCCATTCATTCATTCATTCATTCATTCAATCGTATTTATTGATCGCTTACTGTGTGCAGAGCACTGTACTAAGCGCTTGGGAAGTACAAGTCGGCAACATATAGAAACGGTCCCTACCCAACAACGGGCCATGTGGGGCAGGGACTGTGCCCAACCCAATTGGCTTGTATTCCCCCCAGCACTTCGTACAGGGCCTGGCACCTAGTAAAGGTTTAGGAAATACTATTATTATTATTATTACCCCTGGTAAAACAGCGATACAGGGAGCTGAGGGAATTACTGGGTGCACGGATTGGGCTATTGGCTACAGTTCTCCCTGCCTTTCAATCAGTCACTGGTATTCATTCTTTCGATCGTATTTATTGAGTGCTTACTTTGTGCTAAGCACTTAACTAAGTGTATATTTATAGAGCACTTACTGCATACAGAGCATTGTGCTAAGCAATACAATAAAAGGAGGAGGTGTCGGTTTCCTTCTCGCTCCCCAGTGTCGCTTTCGCACTAACCCTCCTCCCCCTTCCCTTTCTTTCCCCTCCTTTGAAGCCCATATTAATTGCCTCTACCACCCCCTCCAGATTCTTGTAGCCGTCATCCACCGTGCCCCCCCGCCCCCAACTCCAACTTCTTTAACGATTTTGACCCCTTTCTCACCTTCCTTCTCTCAGTTTCCTTGCCCACTCTGATCCTTGGAGACTTCAACATCCACATGGATGTACCTGGTGACTCCTCTGCCGCTGCCTTCTATCTCTCCTTGACACTGCCAACCTTCTTCTCCACCCCACTTCGTCCACTCACCAACTTGGTCACACCATAGACCTCATCATCTCCTACCGGTGCACTATCTCCACCTTCACCAACTCTGAAATCCCTCTCTCTGATCATAACCTTCTCACCTGACTCCTCAGTCACACTCATCCCCCCTGCTAATCTATATTTCTACCTCACGGAGACCTCTGCACTCTCAACCACATCCTCTTTTCTCATCGCATCACACCCCACCTCGCCTCCCTGTCTTCTCTACCCATTCTTGAGGACCAGATCACTGCTCTCAACTCCATCCTCTCTACTCAACTCGCTCGCTCCCCTTTCCCTCCGCTGCTCTCGTACCACTAACTCACAGCCTTGGATCACTCCCACTGTCTGCCGCCTTCGCTCTTATGCTCCAGCTGCTGAACGCTGCTGGCGATAGTCTTAACACCAAGCCAACCTTGTTCACTTCAGGTTAATCCTTTCTGCCTTAACTCTGACCTCTCCTCTGCCAGGCAAAAGTATTTCTCCTCCCTTATTGACACCTATGCCCATCATCCCAGTCAGCTCTTCCATACATTTATCTCCCTTCTCAGGCCCCCTGTTCATCCCCCTCCTCCATCCCTCACCCCCAACGATCTGGCCTCCCACTTCGTTAGTAAAATTAACTCCATCAGGTCCGAGCTCCCCTAAGTCACTCCTCCCCCTTCTCCAACCGCCCTACCCCTGCTCTCACCCCTCTCTGCTACTCTCCCATCCTTCCCAGCAGTATCTTCAGATGAGATCCCCTCCCTCCTCTCAGGTGCTACTCCATCCACCTGTGCTTCAGACCCCATTCCCTCTCATTTTATGAAATCTCTAGCCCCTTCCCTTCTCCCCTCCTTAACTTCCATCTTCAACTGCTCACTCTCCTCTCGTTCCTTCCCCTCTGGCTTCAAACATGCCCATGCCTCCCCCATCCTAAAAAAACCCTCTCTTGACCCCACCTCCCCTTCTAGTTATCGCTCTATCTACCTCCTACCCTTCCTTTCCAAACTCCTAGAACGAGTCGTCTACACCTGCTGACTTGAATTCCTCAATTCCAACTCTCTCCTCGACCCCCTCCAATCAGGCTTCCATCCCCTACACTCCACCGACACTGCCCTCTCAAAGGTCACCAATGACCTCCTTCTTGCCAAATCCAACGGCTCCTACTTTATTCTAATCCTCCTCAACCTCTCAACTGCCTTCGACACTGTGGACCACACCCTTCTCCTCAACAGGCTATCTAACCTTGGTTTCACAGACTCTGTCTTATCTTGATTCTCCTTTAATCTCTCCGGCCGTACATTTTCAGTCTCCTTTGTGGGCTCCTCCTCCTCCTCCTTTCTATAGGGGTTCCTCCAGGGTCAGTTCTTGGTCCCCTTCTGTTCTCTATCTACAGTCACTCCCTTGGTGAACTCATTTGCTCCTATGGCTTCAACTATCATCTCTACGCTGGTGACACCCAAATCTACATCTCTGCCCCGGCTCTCCCTCCCTCACTCCAGGCTCGTATCTCCTCCTTCCTTCAGGACATATCCATCTGTATTTCTGCCCGCCACCTAAAACTCAATATGTCCAAGACTGAACTCCTTATCTTCCCTCCCAAACCCTGCCCACTTCCTGACTTTCCCATCACTGTAAACAACACTACCATCCTTCCCATCTCACAAGCCCACAACCTCAGTGTCATCTTCGACTCCGCTCTCTCGTTCACCCCCCATATCCAATCTGTCACCAAAAACTGCTGGTCTCACCTCTGCAACATCTCCAAGATCTGCCCTTTCCTCTCCATCCAAACTGCTACCTTGCTGGTTCAATCTCTTATCCTATCCCGACTGGATTACTACATCAGCCTCTTCTCTGATCCCTCATCCTCCTGTCTTTTCCCCACTTCAGTCTATATTTCACTCTGCTGCCCTGATCATCTTTGTGCAGAAACGTTCTGGGCATGTTACTCCGCTCCTCAAAAATCTCCAGTGGCTTCCTGTCAACCTTCGAATCAAGCAAAAACTCCTCACTCTCGGCTTCAAGGCTATCCATCACCTCGCCCTCTCCTACCTCACCTCCCTTCTCTCCTTCTACAGCCTAGCCCGTACCCTCTGCTCCACTGCCACTAACCTCCTCACTGTACCTTGGTCACACCTGTCCTGCCGTCGACCCCTGGCCCATGTCCTTCCCATGGCCTGGAAGGCCCCCCCTCCATACGTCCATCAAGCTAGCTCTCTTCTTCCTTTCAAAGCCCTACTGAGATCTCACCTCCTCCGGGAGGCCTTCCCAGACTGAGCCCCATTTTCCTCTCCTCCTCCCGATCCCCCTCGCCCTACCTCCTCCCTCTCCCCACAGCACTTGTTTATAAATTTGTACAGATTTATTACTCCATTCTACTTGTACATCTTTACTATTCTATTTATTTTGTTAATGATGTGCATATAGCTTTAATTCTATTTGTTCTGACGATTTTGACACCTGTCTACATGCTTTGTTTTGTCTGTCTCCCATTTCTAGACTGTGAGCCCGTTGCTGGGTATCGACCATCTCTATATGTTGCAGACTTGTACATCCCAAGCGCTGAGAACAGTGCTCTGCACACAGTAAGCGCTCAATAAATATGATTGAATGAATGAATACAATTCAATAAAATGTGCAATACAATACAATAGCACTGATGTAAACTATCTCATACCTACAATGAACTTACAGTCTTCTGACTTGGAGTAAAAGGTCATCAGTCTCCCCCTGCCCCCTTCATATTTTCATTCTTCATGGCTCCATTGTTATCGGTTCCTCTCCCCTATAAAATCTTCATCTTCTCACCTGGGCTTCTCATAAAGCTCTCTCTGAGTCTACAACGCCTAGCTCTTCTCAGATTCAGCTGTGTCAAGCCACCACTATGACCCAGTCCCTTGCTGCCTCTCTCTCCCTCTGTTCTCTGTCCCACTATCCCTCTGTCATTTAAGAAGACAATTTTGTTCTACCTGTTCTGGTCACTGTCTTCTCAGACCCCTTCTGTTCTCGTAGTAGCTAAAGACTGTTAGCTCCACGTGGGACACGAACTGTGTCTGAACTGATTAACTTGTATCTATTCCAGTCCTTTGTGTCAATCATTGATTCACATAGTTACTATCTAGGACGAGCCTCGGAAAAGTCATGAAATGTGCTGATGTAACAATTGTCACAAAATACGCAAATTGTCAACTCTATGGTATTTCCAGGGACAATGTATGGATCTGAAGGCTGGACAGTGAAAACACAGGATAAAAATAACATCAATTCTTTTGAAATGTGGTGTTGGAGAAGGCTGTTGTGATTGCCATGGACTGCCCAAAAAACAAACAAATGGATTTTGGAGCAAATTGAACCAAAGTGGTATTTGGAAGGCCAAATGACTTGACTTAGCTTTGCATATTTTGGACACATAATCAGGAGGACTAATTCTCTGGAGAAGACACTAATGGTACGAAAAGTCCATGGGAAAACGTGGAAGAGGCAGACTGGCAGCTAGATGGATAGAGACCATAACAACGATAATGGACAAATCATTAGGAAGTTTGTGCATTATGGCAGAGGACAGGACGTTCTGGAGAAAGTATATCCATGGAGTCACTGTGACACAAAAATTACTCGATGGCACTTAATAATAATAATAATAATAAATGTGTCAAACAGTGTTTTACATATAGTAACCCCTTAACAAATACCATAATTAGTAGTAGTAATTGTAGGCAGTAGCAATCTTAGTAGTATTTGTTGAGTGCCCGCTGGGTCTGATGCACTCCACAGCCAAACTAGAGCCCATGCCCAGCTCCCTCATCCTACACTTGAGGGAGGAGAACCTAGAAGGTATCTCTCCCTGCCCACCACTCGTTCTACACACATTCCATTCAACTAGCCCCCCGAACCTGTCTGACAACTTCAGCCAGTGTTCCATATGGCTCCAACTAGGAGCAGGGCACAAGCCTCCTACCGCAGAAGTGAAAGCTGTGGCCTCCACCACAACTGCCCTCTGTTGGTCACTAAGGGCAAACCGGCTTTGATCGGGATGGATGAATACACCTTATAGCCTTGAATCTTTAAAAAGCTCCACAAGATTTTGATTGGGCCAGCCACTGTGATGCTGTTCTAGATCTGGTCAGGTCCCCATATCCAGGACTACTGGAGCATGTTCTTGGAAGATGATGAGTTTGAAGTTGGGGCAGCCGAGCTCCAGGGGACAGCTTCTGTAGACAGCCTCTCATAGTTTTTTTTCAGGCATTTGTTACGGGCTTAGTATGTGTCAAACAGTGTTCTAAGTGCTGGGGTAGGTACAAACCAATTAAGTCAGACACAGTCCCTGTCCTGCATGGAGCTCACAGTCTAAGTATGAGGGAGAACAAGTATTGAATCCCCATTTTACTGTTGAGGAAACTGAGGTACAGAGAAGTCGAGTGACTTGCCCAAGGTCACAGAGCAAGCAATTGGCAGAGTCAGGATTAGAACCCGGGTCCTCTGACTCCAAGGCTTGTGCTCTTTCTGCTAGGGCATACAGCTTCCCTACTCCCCCTGATCAACTCTATGGGCAATAGGTAAGTTTGAAACTGTCAGTGAGGCAAGAGTCCATGTGCAAGACAGTTCATAGGGGGACTGTGGGAGGGTCTGTGAAACTAAAAATGAGGAGTTAGAGAATGGAGTATCTAGCTCTAGCTCTGGTGGCTAGGGGGAGAGGATTCTTTTGAGTCTCTCTTCTTCTCCCTTTCCTTCTCCACACTGAAAGTCACTTGTCACAGAGATGAAACTAGGATTCCCATTGTCACCACCAACCTGCTAGAACAGGATATCCTGACATTGCCACCTCCCCTGACCCATGCCAGTGACTCATTCCAGAGCCTCTTCTGGCACCTTGTGACCAGCCCCAACTCTACAGGGCTACCTCTATCATTCTGGGCTGGGTTAGGGAGCCCTGATAAGGCTCTCAGGCCTTCAGTCGACCCTGTCTCTGGGTTGTCTGAACTGAAACCCTTAATGGACATTTGGATTAATCTTCCTTGACCAATCCCTTTTGCCTGAGTATCCGAGAATCCACCTCTGGGCCTATGCCTAAGGGTTTTTACTGACCCCCTCCATATCTGAAAGGGAAGCAGGGTTTTCCTGACCCCAGGGGCCAAAAATATGGAGGTCTTGGGTAACCACTTTCTGTTTATGTCTCTCAGACATGTGACAGTATTAAATGCCAGGTGGTTGTGGTAAGAAACGGGTTTTTTCACTTTCACCCCTGCTCCCATCTATCTCTATCTCCTTGGGCTGCTCATCCCTAAGTTCTATTCTCTCCCCCCAACTCTTTCCTCCATTCCCTCCAGCTCCAGGACCCCAACCATCCTCTCCTCTCACCTTTCCTGCTGTCAAACAGTATTATTTATTAGTGCTTACTGTGTGAGAGCACTGTACTAAGCTTTTGGGAGAGTACAATATAACAGAGTCGGTAGCCAGGTTCCCTGCCCACAATGAGCTTACAGTCTGAAACAACATGTCTCTTGCCCTTTCGTCCCCTTCTTGTCCCTGTTCTTGTTTCAGCACCTCATCATGTGCTTTTCTACAAAGGTGAACTGTGGAAAAAGAGGGAAGTGTGAGAAAGAGGGTAGGAGATGAGACTACTCTTTTGACTCAAACCAAACATTTACCTTTCATTTTAAGATGCTGCCTTTAGTTTGTGGGGGAATGAGAGTTGTGAGAAAGAGGAGAGAAGGAAGAGTTGAATCTGTTCTGAAGGAGGGGCTAGAGATACAGCAGACCAACACTTACACACAAGTGTCTCTGCCACCCAGATTATCCAAAAATTCTCCAAGACGGGTCTTGCAAACCTATTTCCAGGGTTGTGCTTCTGTTCTTGTCACAGCCTCAGTTGAAACAGTTAGTGCATTATTTGTGTTGACTGGGACTGGGTCTTTCTAAGCACGACCCATCACTTTGAAAACCTTGGAGATGGTCAGTTCCTAACCTGGATAGGGCCTGGATAGAGGGATATAGTGCCTCATGATCCCAGGCCTGCCATGCCTATAAAGAATTCAACAGAGACCCATTAGAGGATGGAGCCCTCTCTTCCTAGGGAGAATGCTTTCATAGTCAATGGTATTTATTGAGCACTTACTGTGTGGAAAGCACTGTAATAAAAGCTTGAGAGATTGCAATGTAACATTAAACAGACACATTCTCTGCTCACAGTGAGCTTACAGTTTGGAAGTCTCTTCTCTGATAGCTGACTCCTCCGAAGAGGAGGGACATTTTGATGGCATCCCAGCAAACCATCCACTCACCCAGAATCACCTAGCTGGATTCAGGGTTCCACTGTACCTCCATCCTACAAGTGACCCAAAACAGTCTTCCTAGTGGAGTGGTTTCCCCTGGAATTAGAGGCAAAGACTCTGCTTCTTGCTTCCCCTTGTTTTTTTTTTAATGGTATTTTCTAAGTGCTGACTGTGTGCCAGACACTGTAGTAAGTGCTGGGGAAGATACAAGCTAATCAGGTTGGACATAGCTTACATCCCACAAGGAACTCACGGCCTTAATACCCATTTAATCAATGATGTAACTGAGGCACAGAGCAGTGACTTGCTCAGGGTCCCACAGGGGAGAAATGGCAGAACTGAAATTAGAACCCAGATCCTCTGACGCCTAAGCCTGTGCTCAATGCACTAGGCCATGCTGTTTCTGAGCCATTCCAAGTCTGCAAAGAGATTGGCTGATGATATCAGCCTAGGCCATTAGTTCTTCCCAGAGTTTCACGGTGTCGGTTGGGGTAATTAATTCTCACCCGACTCTCACTTATGTAGACTACTGTCAGCTATGATGAGACTTTGCACCAGGAGAGGCATTCTCCATTTTTGAGCAAGACCGTGAAGTATGATGGGAAGCCTCAATGCCTAGGTCATCACCTCCAGATAGAACCACATAGTTCCTCTGAAGTGCTTCTAGGCCTGATTAATCAAATGCTTAATAACTTCTTCGGTCTTCATCTGAGATGGCACTTGTAACCAATATATTCTCTATAAGGTAATAGCTTGTGTCACTGAGAAAAAGGAAAACACTGACAATTTTGTCCCATTCTCTGCTCTTCCCTCGCCACCATAAGCACCTCTGTCTTTTCCTATTCTCTGTTTTTTTTTTTTGTAAATGGTATTTGTTAAGTGTTTACTATGTTCCAGGCACTGTAGTAAGCGCTGAAATGGATACAACATAATCAAGTTGGTTACAGTCCCTGTCCCTCATGGGGCTTAATGCCTTAATCCCCATTTTACAGATGAGGGAAGTGATTTGCCGAAGGTCACACAGCAGATAAGAGCGAGGAGCTGGGATAAGAACCTGGTTCCTCTGATTCCCAGGCCTGCGTTCTTTCCAGAGAGTCATGTTTCTCACAGTTGGTTCAGACTGGTCCCTAAGAACTCTCATTTTCAGAAGCAGATGCAGACATATGCAAACATTGATTCTTCACATTGGACACTGACCTATTTAAGCAGCTTTCTTTGGGCTGGAATAGTTTGCCAAAGAGGCCCAATACCTCTGATTTGATCCTGGTCTCGCCAAGTTGTTTTTGCTTTCTGATTTGCTTAATTTAGTGCGGAATCAATGAAAGAAACCACACTTTAATTGTCTTCATAGCTAAGCGTCATGATATGGATGTAGAATGCTATCACAGATAATTTGTTCCAATACTGTCCCTCTTCCTGTTGTTGATTGGAGTAAGAATTAGCATTGGTTTGTTTTTAAATTCACAAGGAGTTACCATCTTCTATTTCCTGCTTCAGAGGAATCAAATTATGAAACACCACATTCTACTGTTAATGACTATAATATGTCCGGTACAATGTGATATTCAATGGAGCTATAGGAAAAACACAATAGGAAAAATACAACACTACGTTGCTAAAGAAACATTTATTTTCTTCTTTAAACTAGAACAGGTCGGACTGCACTATTGAGCAGGCTATTCTCATTTCTCCTCATTTGAGATGAGAGAAGGATGAAAAGATAAATGAAGGCAGCTGTAGCAAGAGGAAAATCAGCTTCTTAACATGTAAATGTTGCTAAATAAGCTGAAGTGAGGATGAATACCTCTACAGCTAAGAGGCTCTTTAGTAGTTCATGTAGTGGTATTTCTTGAGCACCTACTCAATGCAATATTCATTCATTCAATCACATTTATTGACCACTTACCGTGTGCAGAGCACTGTAATAAGCACTTGGAAAGTACTATTTGGCAACAGATATAGATAATCCCTGCCCAACAACGGGCTCACAGTCTAGAAGGGGAGATAGAAAAAACAAAACAAGTAGACAGACATCGATACCATCAAAATAGCAATCAAAATAGCAATAAACTGTAACAAGTTCTTGGGAAATACAACAGACATATAAGACATGAGCTCCACTGAGCTTTGCATGCCCTATACATTTTTCCTAAAAATCTTATCTGAAATCCATGCTTGTCACTTCCTTCACTTGGACAAATACCACCATTTTCACAGGGTGTTGTCTATTTATCTTCAGAAGTCACTTTTCCGCACCATAGCTTCCTGATGGCATTTTTCATCTGGACATTTCTCAGGGTGTAGATGAGGGGGTTTAGCATAGGGCTTATGATAGTGTAAAATACTGCAATAGCTTTATCCATGGGGAAGGTGGAGGCAGGCCACATATACAGAAATATACACGGAATGAAGAACAGGACAATGACGGTGATGTGGGAGATGCAGGTTGAGAGCGCTTTGTGCCTACCTTCTTTACTGTGTGTTTTCAGGGAGCGCAGGATCATGACATAGGAAATCATCAACATGACAAAGTTCAATAGACAGAGAAACCCACTGTTGGCGGCTACAAAGAGGCCGAGGGTGTGGGTGTCCATGCAGGCAAGGCTCAGCAAAGGGTTCAAATCACACAGGAAGTGATCGATTATGTTGGGGCCACAGATGGGTAAATCGACCACGAAGAGAATCTGGATGGTCGCATGCACCAGGCCTCCTGTCCATATGACCCCCACCAGCACACCACACACACTCTGGTTCATGATGGTCGTGTAATGCAGTGGCTTACATATTGCCACGTAGCGGTCATAGGCCATCACCATGAGGAGAATAATTTCGGCCCCGCCAAAAAAAAATGCACTCCAAAGATCTGAGTCATACAACCTTTGAAATAGATTATTTTTTTCTCACAGAGAGTGTCGACGATCAGTTTAGGTGTGGGAATTGAAGAGTAGCAGGCATCGATAAATGACAAATAGGTTAGAAAGTAAAACATGGGGGAGTCCAGAGTCTTACTGGTGGTTATGGTTATCACAACGATCAGATTTCCCACCATGGTGATGATGTAGATGATTACAGAGGCAACAAGGATGACCTTCTGCATCCTTGGATTCGGTGTTAGTCCCAATAGAATAAATTCTGTCACATTGTTTTTATTACCCATCAACTCAGGATAGTGGATGAGGGCACAGGTGAGAGCTGCAGATTCTGTATAGAGAATGATGATCCTCATTAGGTTTACTCTGAAACGATCAAGTAACAGAACTCAAAGTACCACATCTCTATCATCTTGTCAATTTTCTCCAAACCCCAGGGCGGGAAGGGAAAGTATTTACTGTACTCAATTGACACAGTGGGAATTGAAGCAGATTAGGTTCATTTAACTCTTCAATACCAAAGGACAATTACTCTCCCCCAGTTCAAAGACTCATTGAAGGTACATCTCCTTTAAGGAGCCTTCCTTGATTAAGTCCCCCTTTTCTTTTCTCCCACTCCCTTCTGCATCATCCTGACTTGCTTCCTTTATTCATTTCCCTGACCCCAAACCGACAGCACTTACGTGCATTTCTGTAATTTATTTATTTACATTAATATCTGTCTCCCCATCTAGACTGTAAGCTTACTGTGAGCAGGGAATGTCTATTTATTGTTACACTGAACTCTCCCAAGTGCTTACTACAGTGCTCGTTACACAGTAAGCACTCAATAAATGCAACTGAATGAATGAATGAACTTACCCAGAGGTGTCCTGAATGGTCAGTGGTAGATCTGGGAACATAGTCAATATCTTCAAAGCCTTTTCCATTTAGTCATCCCTGGAGTATACTCTGTTTGATTTCCATGCCCTTTTCAATAGACAAGAAGCTCAGTAACTCTTACTATTCCAGTCTCATAAATGTCAACTGATAATCACATTCACATTCTCCCTAAGCTAAAAGTGCATTAGCCTGTTGGCTCAGAACCTTCTAAAATCCTTCAGGGCAGAGGATGATAAACTAAATGTTTAGCAGACAAGAAACCTAAAACCTTTTGTATTCCCCTGATGCTCTTCTGAGATTATTTCTCCTCTTCTGTCAGCTTTAGGTTTCTTCCTCTTTCTTATGGGACCAGTGCTCATTTATTTTCCAGAGAAAGAAGAAAAGATGTTCTGCCAAGGAAACAGATTGTAGGTAACCCAGGAATCTCACATAGGAACATAAAACACACAATAAACTCCGAATTTAATGTAAACTAGCAGACTCTCTTCCCATTGATAAGAGTGATAATTGCTACCTCTCCAACTTCTACTGGTGGTGGGCATCGGTACAAACAAAGCATTGGAAGGTGGTATCCAAACTTTCAAAAACTATCAAACTCTGAGAAAAGACATGAATAGTGGTTGTGGTCAGGAAATATGTCCATGTATTGTTATACTGCACTCTCCCAAGTGGTTAGTACAGTGTTTTGCACACAGTAAGTGCTCAATAAATAAGATAGATAGATTGATTGATGGTCCTTCTTTTTAAAGGTATTTGTTAAGTACTTATGGTGCGCCAGCACTGTATTAAGTGCTGAGGTCGATACAAGTTGATCAGGCTGGACTCAGACCCTGTCCCACATGGGGCTTTTAGTCTTAATACTCATTTCACTGGTGAGGTAACTTGGGCACAGAGAAGTTAAATGCCTTCCCCAAGGTACTACAACAGACAAGTGGCACAGCTAGGGTTAGAACCCTGGTCCTTCTGATTCGCAGCCCTAGATCTATCCACGAGGCTGTGCTGCTTCCTAGGTCCTTGATGACAAATGCACAGAAGCCCTGTTAGAACAAGAAAACTCAGATAGGTCTTCGTGTGGACAGTGAGTAGATGAGAATGGATTTAGGTAGCTATCAATATTGTATGCTCAGCAATGAGGCACCACCAAGATTAATAATAATAATGATACTAGTATTTGTTCAGCACTTACTCTGTGCCAGGTAATATACTAAGTGCTAGGGTGCATACAAGCAAATCAGGTTGGACACAGTCCCTATCTTACATGAGCCTCAAAGTCTCAATACTCATTTTACAGATGAGCTGAGGCCCAGAGAAGTGAAATGACTTACCCAAGGTAACACAGCAGACAAGTGGCAGAGCTGGGATTAGAACCCATGACCTCGGTTGATGAAAATGGCAGAGGTTTAAAGACAATGTACAACAAAATAGGAAATGCATCCATTCATTCATTCATTTATTCAATCGTATTTATTGAGCACTTACTGTGTGCAGAGCACTGTACTAAGCGCTTAGGAAGTACAAGCTGGCAGCATAAGTGGCATCCACACTTCCGAACTCCTGATGATCAAAACAAAACAATTATCTACAAAATCCTGCCATGGGATTTATAGTTTAGGCTAGGGTATGCAGATAAACAATGGTACAATACCAGAGTGGAAAAGAACAAGTACATGCTGAATGCCACAGTCTAAGGACAAGGGATAACAAGAAAGGAATATCCATTTTACAGATGAGGAACCTGAGGTACACAGAAGTGAAGTGACTTGCCCAAGGTCACACAGAAGGGAAGTGGTAGAGTCCGGTTAGAACTCAGGTCCTCTGACTCTCAACCCCATACACTTTCCACTTGGCCACACGGTTCCCAGTTGCAATATGTTTATTAAAGAATCATTTCAAGACAATATCAAGTGAATGTAAGTATAAACCTAGAAAGATACTTGGCATCTATTTGTAGACATCACCAAAAATATTAAAGAGCAATGATGAAAATGTGCTTTTTTGAATGTGAATGCAAAGTAAAAATCAGGAAGCCTGGAAAACTTGTATTAGTCAGTTTTGTTGATGCTGAAAAAGTCTGAAGAATTGGGGCTCTATCCTATCTCTCTGCTTACCTCGTCAAATGAGAAAGTCCTTTACAGATCAAAGACAAAATAGGCCTTTCAAAAAGAAAATTCAGATTGTCTAGCCACAAAGTCAGCAGTTAGCAATTCATTTTAATACTTCTTTTCAGGGAAATGCATTTGGTGGTAGAAATTCTCATCCTGTTCACCCAACCTCTTTGCTCATTACGGAGACAGGAAAATGAATAGACCAGGGAGGACATTCTGGACTTCCCCTTTTCAAATCTATAACCACAAAAAAGGAAAAAAATTGGAGTTAATAGCTCTCCCTCCAGCCTCATGCTCAAATTGCTCTTAATCAGATTTTTCTTTTTGTTACCGAGAAATATTTAAAGTCGCCTCTCTAGGAGTGTGGGGACCTATTGTAATACCTAGGGCTCTGAGTCTCTGTAGAATTTCTTACCTCCCTTTCTGGTAGGGTCTTTATGCCAAAAGCAGTAGTTAAACCTTCCGTGAATTTGGCTAGTTCTCTGGGAAAATACCTGTGTCCTTCACTAATTGGTTATTTTCATCAAGAGCTTCATCTTGTAACAGGTTCTTGACTACATCCTTGAAAGTGGCACCGATTATTATGTAGACTGTGAGATTAGCACCGATTTTGGGGGGCGGTGAGAGGGCTCAGCACCCAGTGGATATGTTTTGAACAATAACAACGTACAAGGTTGCATCATTTGAATGGACTATCCCTGATGCTATGTCTATTATGTGAATTCAGAGAGGATTTCTGCAGTCCCCCAGTGAATTTATCACCTTCCGTGTGAGCCTAACTGGAGTTTAGCCTCTGAAGAGACTCTTGGGGATGAAAACACCAGCAAGGTGAATTCTTACTGTGGACAAAACACCTGCCAGCAGTTCATTCAACACTGAAGTTCACAAAAGGGGTTCATTGAATGGCACACTTCCCTTGAGAGCTTTTAGTAGAATAGAGAGCCTTCCTATCTCTCCCATTTGGAATGGCAGGGCCACCCAAGATGATTGACAGCTGCTACTGGGAAGTCACCCAAGTCTTCCCTCTCAGTCTAGAAATTCCTAGCAATGAGGAGCCTCTATCTGCAGGCTGGACCAGGAAAGAGAGGTAAGCGGCAGACAATCTGGATGAATGATAATAATACTACTAACAATAGTTATGGTATTGATTAAGCTCTTACTCTGTGCCAGACATTGTACTAAGTGCTGGGGTGGATAGTAGCAAATCAGTTTGGACATAGTCCCTTGTCGCACTTGGGGCTCACCTTTAAGTTCTCACTATAGTGAATCTCAATGTTTGCAATACTTCTTGTCTCTTATGTTGTCATTTAGCTTCCCTGAAAGCTCTCAGCTCTGAGGGGAGATGCAAATCTCTCTCCACTTGTGCTACCCACATCACTGTTGTTATCTTGTTTTTTGTACATTTTATCCTTGTGTGTGTGTGACCTACATCCACCCAGCCTATCAGTGAAGTGACAGAAGTGTTTTTTTATTCTATTATAAACCCCATGCTAAACCCCTAAATCTACATTCTGCGAAACTCAGACGTAAAATGCTTCATGGAAGAGGTATGGTGCAGAAAAGCGACCGGTTATCATCCATAAATGTCTCAGTACCAAATTAATTTATTGGCATATAGAGAAATTTGTTAAAAGAGATTTTCTATTGATTTTTTGAGGAGAAAGTTCCCTACTAATGATCAAGAGGATGCTGGACACTGAAATAACTAGATCATTCATGCAGACAAGCACACGGTAGCTCTTCTCCCCCAAGTTTCATGTTCATATTAATGTCCATCTCCCCATCTAAGCTCATTATGGACAGGGAATGTGCCTACTAATTCTCTTGTATTACACTCTCCCAAGTCCTTAGAACAGTGCTCTGCCCACAGTAAGCACTCAATAAATCCCATGGTTTGATTGATTAATTGATTTGTATGGAGAATTGGTGATCCAAAAATCGAGTCAAGGAAGACATGTCTTCTCCACTTTCGATAGCTATCAAGAGGGAGTAAGGGAGAACACCTCCCCTGCCCCTAAACCTGGACTCAGAGATGCTGAGATGCTTTTGCGTCTCTTTACCTCCCTTGGGGGAATGATTTGGTCTGGGAAATAGATAGGTAGGGTTAGAGCTGTAGTGATTGGCTGCAGCTGTCCTTAGCTCCCCCAAAATGCCCCAGACCTAGCCTTTCACCTCACTGGTTTTTCAGTGTTTCGAGATGCCTTACTTTGGCCATCAAGCCACCAGGTCTGCTGGTTGTGAAGTGGACAATCAATTCTCTGAGGTAACCAACTCAAACCTCCTAAACAGATGGAATGGGATAGAAGGAAAAATTTAAATATTCTTTCAAGCAAGAGGGGAAGAATCAAACTTTACTTGCAAACTTCGATTTCAAAATTTGCTTACAAATGGGTTTTCCAAAATTTAGATCCTGCTGGACATGCTGCCTCTAGCTATTTGAAGCTATCTCCTAATGTTGCCATCAATATCTCAAAAGCCCAATTCTTCCTTCCCACTGATCCTAGTGCCAGGTCATACTTGTCAGTTACTGCACTCACTATTGAGTCCCAAAAAGGGCGTGGCCTCCATGGTATCCTCAACAGGATACATATGAAATTGTAATAGTAATGATAATTGTGATATTTCTTAAGTGCTTACTATGTGCCAGGCACTGTACTAAGTGCTTGGGTGGAAAAAAGCAAATTGAGTTGGATGCTGTCCTTGTCCCATGTGGAACTCACAGTTCCAATCCCTATTTTACAGATGGGGTAACTGAGGCCCAGAGAAGGGAAGTGACTTGCTCAAAGTACCACAGCAGGCAAATGGTGGAATGTGTTGAAATGATGTTAGGTCTTCGACCAGCAGCAGGTATATGACAGACAGAAGAGGAGGTGAGGGGTGGTGCTATTTACATAATAGGTATTTGATTGGATTATGGATGTGCCTGGGCTCCCCTATCTGACTGACCACCATCTTGTTAAAGGGGGTGATTTACAACTTGCTAATGAGTTGACGATTCCTTTGGAAAATTTCCCAGTTCTAGAAAGCAATCTGAAGCAACTTGGGAGGGCTTAGGTTCTAAACCTGGCCCTGCCACTGGTCTGCTTTGGGACCTAGGGTAAGTCCCTTCTCTGGGACTCAGTTACCTCATGTATAAAATGGGGATTAAGTCTGTGAGCCCCATGTGAGACGTAGACTGCATCCAACCTAATTAGGTTGTATTCACCCCAGCACTTACTACAGGGCTTGCATATACTGTGATTTCTTTATTTATCTATATATTAATTTGTTTGTATTAATGTCTCTCTCCCCCTCTGGACTGTGAGCTCGTTGTGGGCAACGAATATGTCTGCTTCCTGTTATACTGTACATTCCCACACCCTTAGTTTAGTATAGTGCTTTACACACCGTAAGCACGCAATTAATACAATTGAATGAATTGTACCTCACAGAAACCTCTGCTCTCTCAACCGCATCCATCTTTCTGAGCGCCTCACACCCCACCTCGCCTCCCTTTCCTCTCTACCCAATCTTGGTGACCAGATTACTGCTCTCAACTCTACCCTCTCTATTCAACTCAACTCGCTCACTCCCCTTTCTCTTCGCTGCTCTCGTACCACTAACCCACAGCCTTGGATCACTGCCACTGTCCTCCGCCTTTGCTCTTACGCTCGAGCTGCTGAATACTGCTGGCGAAAGTCTAAACACCAAGCCAACCTTTTGCACTTCAGGTTTATCCTTTCCTGCCTTTATTCTGCCCTCTCCTCTGCCAGGCAAAACCATTTCTCCTCCCTTATTGACACCCATGCCCATCATCCCTGTCAGCTCTTCTGTACATTTAACTCCCTTCTCAGACCCCGTGTTCCTCCCCTCCTCCATCCCTCACCCTCAAAGATCTGGCCTCCTACTTCATTAGTAAAATTAACTCCATCAGGTCTGAGCTCCCCAAAGTCACTCCTCCCGCTTCTTCAACACCCCTGCTCTCGACCCTCTCCACTACTCTCCCATACTTCCCAGCAGTATCTTCAGATGAGATTTTCTCCCTCCTCTCAAGTGCTACTCCAGCCACCTGTGTTTCTGACCCCATTCCCTCTCATCTCATGAAATCGCTCGCCCCTTCTCTTCTCCCCTCCTTAACGTCCATCTTCAACCGCTCACTCTCCACTGGTTCCTTCCCCTCTGCCTTCAAACATGCCCACATCTCCCTCATCCTAAAAAAAGCCCACCCTTGACCCCATCTCCCCTTCCAGTTATCGCCCTATCTCCCTCCTACTATTCCTTTCCAAGCTCCAAGAACGAGTAGTCTACACCAGCTGCCTCGAATTCCTCAACACCAACTCTCTTCTTGACCCCCTCCAATCTGGCTTCCGTCGCTTACACTCCACAGAAACTGCCCTCTCAAAGGTCACCAAAGACTTCCTTCTTGCCAGATCCAACGGTTCCTACTCTATCCTAATCCTCCTTGACCACTCAGCTGCCTTCAGGACTGTGGACCACGCCCTTCTCCTCAACAGGCTATCCAACCTTGGCTTCAAAGACTCCGTCCTCTCCTGGTTCTCCTCTTATCTCTCTGGCCGTTCATTCTCAGTCTCTTATGCGGGCTCCTCCTCCTCCTCCCATCCCCTTACTGTAAGTTACTCCAGGGTCAGTTCTTGGTCTCCTTCTGTTCTCTATCTACACTCACTCCCTTGGTGAATTCATTCACTGCCACGGCTTCAACTATCATCTCTACGCTGATGACACCCAAACCTACATCTCTGCTCCTGCTATCTCTCCTTCACTCCAGACTCGTATCTCCTCCTGCCTTCAGGACATCTCCTTCTGGATTTCTGCCCGCCATCTAAAACTCAATATGTCCAGGACTGATCTCCTTATCTTCCCTCCCAAACCCTGCCCTCTCCCTAACTTTCCCATCACTGTAGACGGCACTATCATCCTTCCCGTCTCACAAGCCCGCAAGCTTGGTGCCATCCTCGACTCCTCTCTCTCGTTCACCCCTCACATCCAATCCGTCCCCAAAACCTGCCGGTCTCACCTCCACAACATCACTAAGATCTCCTCATTTTTCTGCATCCAAACCACTACCTTGCTGGTTCAATCTCTCATCCTATCCCGACAGGATTACTGCATCAGCCTCCTCTCTGATCTCCCATCCTCCTGTCTCTCCCCACTACAATCTATACTTCATGCTGCTGCCCGGATCATCTTTGTGCAGAAACGCTCTGGGCATGTTACTCCCTTCCTCAAAAATCTCCATTGGCTGCCAGTCAACCTAGGCATCAAGCGAAAACTCCTCACACTTGGCTTCAAGGCTCTCCATCACCTTGCCCCCTCCTACCTCACCTCCCTTCTCTCCTTCTACAGCCCAGCCCGCACCCTCCGCTCCTCTGCTGCTAACCTCCTCATTGTACCTCGTTCTCTCCTGTCCCACTGTCGACACCCTGACCCATGTCCTACCCCTATCCTGGAATGCCCTCCCACCGCACATCCGCCAAGCTAGCTCTCTTCCTCCTCCAGGAGGCCTTCCCAGATTGAGCCCCTTTTTTCCTCACCTCCTCCCCATCCCCCCGCCCTACCTCCTTCTCCTCCCCACAGCACCTGTGTATATGTTTATACGGATTTATTACTCTGTTTATTTTACTTGTACATATTTACTTTTCTATTTATTTTGTTAATGATGTGCATTTAACTTTATTTTCATTTATTCTGATGACTTGACACCTGTCCACATGTTTTGTTTTGTTGTCTGTCTCTCCCTTCTAGACTGTGAGCTCATTGTTGGGAAGGGACCTTCTCTATATGTTGCCAATTTGTACTTCCCAAGCGCTTAGTACAGTGCTCTGCATGCAGTAAGTGCTCAATAAATACGATTGAATAGGATGAATGGATGGATGAATGAATGAATGAATGCCTGGCATACAGTAAGCACCTAACAAATACCATTAAAAAATAAAACATTACAAAAGAAAAAACATACTCTGCAGCTTCTTACCTCTTTTTTACCAAGACATAGCAAAGGGGATGTGTTGTCAGAGAGTCAGTAAATCATATTTATCGAGTGCATACTGTGTGCAGAGCTCTATACTGAGCATTTGGGAGAGGACAATATAACATTTCAATAGACACATTCCCTGCCCACATTGATCTTACAATCTAGAGGGGGAGACAGACATTAATATAAATTAAATTGCAGATGTGTATGTATGTTCTGTGGGGCTGGGAGGGAGGATGAATAAGGGAGCAAGTCCAGGCTAAGCAAATGGAGTGGAAGAGGAAAGGAGGGCTTAGTCAGAGAAGGCATTTTGGAAGAGATGTACTTTCAATGAGATTTCTAAGAGGGAGAGAGTAATTGCCTTTTAGATATAATGATAATAATAATAATGGCATTTATTAAGTGCTTACTATATGCAAAGCCCTGTTCTAAGTGCTGGGGAGGTTACAAGGTGATCAGGTTATCCCATGGGGGGCTCGCAGTCTTAATCCCCATTTTACAGATGAGAGAACTGAGGCCCAGAGAAGTTAAGTGGCTTGCCCAAAATTACACAGCTGACCATTAGCAGAGTCGGGATTTGAACCCATGACCTATGATTCCAAAGCCCGTGCTCTTTCCACTGAGCCACGCTTCTATGAAGAGCAGCGTGATATGAAAAGGGAGGACATTCCAGACTACACGCGAGATGTGAGTGAGAGGTCGATGGCAAGACAGACGTTATCGAGGTACAGTGAGCAGTTTGGCATTGGAAATAGGAGAGTGAAGTCTTCAGGAAGATGCCAAGAGAGCTGGAGCCTTGTGTGTTTTGAAAGGCCCCTTGAATGGACACCATCTCTACTGCTGACGGATTCCCATTATTAAGTGGATGCTATTTATATAGACCTGCATTATAGATGAGCAGGCATTTCTGAATAATATTTTCATCTATGCATTCTGTCAGAATTAATGCACTGATTTTGTCTAAATCTATGAAAGACCCTTGAAGAAGGGTTCTCTGTGGGTGTAAAATATTCCTTCCCCACAAAATGTGGTCGCTGGGGGCCAAGGGTTGGGTAGGTTTGGGAATGGAACAGGGAACCTCCAGGAATAGGACTCGTGAATCTGGACAAAACGGTCCATCAGAAAGACTCTTGCCAATCAGGCAAGGAGGAGGGCAAGGTTGGAGTGCAGGCCCAACTTTTGCCTGAATTTAAAGAGAAATCTGTTAAACTGAGAGAAAAATAGAACATTCAGTAAAACCAAGTGGACTTACCATACATAATAAGATAAAATATTAAATAAACCTAGAATGTATAAGTTTTAGTAGGACCTGTGCTCTCTTCATCTTTGTTTTTGTTTTCTGAACTGATAATTTTGCTTCGTGTTTCCAAGATGTAACACTGGCTATTTTCCTAAGGGAACATTCTGTTTGTCAGGCTCAATACTTTTGTCCTCTAGATTGTAAGCTTGTTGTGGGCAGTGAATGTGTCTACCAACTCTGATATAGTTTACTCTACCGAGCACTTAGTACAATGCTATGAGCAGAGAAGTGCTCATAAATATCACTGATTGATTTTGTCTATTAACAATGTTATCAACCTAAAGTGCCCACTGATGCTGTTTCCACTTGACAAATGTGTGAAATCAGAGATGCAAATGTCAGGCAAGCAAGTGAGCAATCTCTTTTGCTTGAAATATACAGACAAATGAGCTGGAAAATTTCCCTCCAAAATTATCTGAAAAATTTTCCCAGCTACCTTCTCCAAATCACCAGGGGACATTTGGTTGCAAGGTTGTGGTGACTGGCAATTTGATGATGGTCATAAGAGAAACATAAATGATTTCTCTTTTGGGATCAAAATCCAGTGAAAATGTGGTTTTCCTTCCCTGCATCTATAGTCATTTTTTTTAAAGCAAAATTCAGTTTGGCATCATCTTGGGCAAAACTTCTGCAAGGGGAGACTGGTCACATTCCCATGAGACTGATTAGACCGAACGTTATGAGGTCCCTGAATATCTGTAGAATCCAGTTTAAATGTGCGAGGAGAAAGTGTACCTAATGAATCTGCCTCAAGGCAGACCTAGAGCAAGGATGGACAAATGGAGTCAGCTAGAGATGTTTGTCACAGTCCCAGCAAAATATATTCTTTCTGACTGACTTGGAAAAGTCACCAAGATTTTAGTGCACTTAGAAGTCCTCCTTCATAAAGGGTCTATATGTTCTGAGAGGAGGATCTTGAGCTAATGTTGCAGAGAAAGATTGGCAATGAAAGGAAATTGGACTAAAATTCGTTGCTGCTATAAATCCGGACTCTACTCTAAGAAAAGACACCTCAGGTCAAATTTAGGTTTATCCAGAAGCCATTTGGGTTCTTATGCAGTCTTAGAATGCTTGTCTAGTTTCTAGGATTTTCTATCTTTGGATGGGGTAAAGAAACAAAGATGGGAAACATGGTTGTGGCTGGAATGGAGTGGCCGCCAGTTCCTTTCACCTAACCATTTTAGACTTGTGTCTGTTCTACTTCAAGGACACTTTAATTGGAGCAAGCCATTGCTGGAGTTGGGTAAACAGGGAACAAAGGAAGAATTCCACATCTACGAAGGCACAGAAAGTGAGTGTTTGGACAGGTTTTGATCACTCCTCCCAAACAAAAAAGTAACACTTTCTTTCCATCTTGGAGAAATCAGGATACTGTAAATTGAGAAATTTACTGAGCACCTATTGTGTGCAGAGCACTGTACTAAGCACTTGGGAGAATACAATCGAATTAGTAGACATGGTCCTTGCTCTTAAGAAGCTTGCATTTTAGCAGGGAAAACAGATACTGAAATGACGTAGAGATAGGAGGAAAGAGGAAAAGGGGAGGTGTATATGAATTAATGCTTGAATAATTGATTATATAAGATAGGGACATAAGTGTTATGTAAACTTGAGTTTGTTAGGTACTCAGATGGCATTGAAGAGCTGAGATGGCAACTGAAGGAAATATAGCCTGAGTAGAGGAAATAATTAATTAGAGTAGATCTCTTTGTCAGATTTGATTTCAGTAGCACTTTGAAATTGGGGAGTTTGAGGAAGTGGGGGAGGGGGTTCTGTAGGATTTTCAGAGAGAGGGAGTTCCAGGCAGAGAGAAAAACATGAGAAAGAGATCCCTAGCAGAAGAAACAAAAATGAAGCACCATCTGGGAGGAGGGAACAGGGCTAGTTGGGTGAAGTGGGGAAAGAGAATGAATAAGTAGGAAGGACAGAGTTTATTGAGTGTTTTAAAGCCAGTGATTAGGAGTTCCTACTTGATGTGGAGAAGATTGGAGAACCATTGGAGGTTTTTGAGGAGTGAAGAGATGTGGCAGAACAACATCAATCAATCAATCAATCGTATTTATTGAGCGCTTACTATGTGCAGAGCACTGTACTAAGCGCTTGGGAAGTACAAATTGGCATCACATAGAGACAGTCCCTACCCAACAGTGGGCTCACAGTCTAAAAGGGGGAGACAGAGAACAGAACCAAACATACCAACAAAATAAAATAAGTAGGATAGAAATGTACAAGTAAAATAAATAAATAAATAAATAAATAGAGTAATAAATATGTACAACCATATATACATATATACAGGTGCTGTGGGGAAGGGAAGGAGGTAAGACGGGGGGATGGAGAGGGGGACGAGGGGAGAGGAAAGAAGGGGCTCAGTCTGGGAAGGCCTCCTGGAGGAGGTGAGCTCTCAGCAGGGCCTTGAAGGGAGGAAGAGAGCTAGCTTGGCGGATGGGCAGAGGGAGGGCATTCCAGGCCCGGGGGATGACGTGGGCCGGGGGTCGATGGCGGGACAGGCGAGAGCGAGGTACAGTGAGGAGATTAGTGGTGGAGGAGCGGAGGGTGCGGGCTGGGCAGTAGAAGGAGAGAAGGGAGGTGAGGTAGGAGGGGGCGAGGTGATGGACAGCCTTGAAGCCCAGGGTGAGGAGTTTCTGCTTGATGCGCAGATTGATCGGTAGCCATTGGAGGTTTTTGAGGAGGGGAGTAATATGTCCAGAGCGTTTCTGGACAAAGATAATCCGGGCAGCAGCATGAAGTATGGATTGAAGTGGAGAGAGACACGAGGATGGGAGATCAGAGAGAAGGCTAGTGCAGTAGTCCAGACGGGATAGGATGAGATATTAGAAAGATCAACATTTTAGAGAACCAGTGTGACCTGATGCATAGAGCACGGGTCTGGGCATCAGAAAGACCTGCGTTCTAATCCCTGCCCTGTCATTAGCTTGTGTGACCTTAGACAAGTCACTTCACTTCTTTGTTCCTCGGTTACCTCATCTATAAAAAGGGGTTAAGGTTGCGAGCCCACCGTAGGACATGAATTGTATACAGCCTGATTAGCATGTTTCTACCCCAGCACTTAGTATAGTACATAGCATATAGCACATAGTAAGCACTTAACAAATGCAATAAAAAATAATGCTGAGCTCAGAGTGAAATATGGATAGGAGAGGAGAGTGACTGATGCAACTGTCAATCCATGAGTATGTCTCTGAGAAGGACTATCTTGCGAGCTACTAGCTAATGTAATTTATCAAATGAGTTACTGAGGTTGGGGGACAATACTACAAACATCACAGGAAATTATCCACTTTAATATTACACAATTAACAAATATATCTCTTCCATTAGGGCTGATCATTACTTCAGTGACTTTTTATGCATTTCATTGAAATGAATTTTATTCTAACTCTTATTGGTCAACATTTTTCTCTAATGATGATCATGTCTGGAGAGTGTAAAATCCATGTGAATGTCTGTTTCTCCTTCATGTGCTTATATCAAGGCAGCTAATTGGAAAACCACATGCTTAGTGCACCAATAAGCTCCACAAAACTGTGAATAAAATTAGGAATTGACCTAATTTTTCCCAAATCTGAAACCAGTTTTGAATCCAGGGAAGAGTCATGTGTTTCTATTGGAAATCTCAGATGTATATAGGTGCTCCAAATGCCTTTTTCACTGCATTTATGTGTGGCCCTTCAGAAATATTGCCCATATTTGTACTTTCCCATGCACTCAGTGCAATGCTCTGCACACTGTAACCAATCAGTCAATCAACCACATTTATTAAGGTTTTGCTTTGTGCAGAGTACTGTACTAAGGGCCTGGAAGAGTACATATAACAGAGTTAATAGATACATTCCCTACCCACAACAAGCTTACAGGCTAGAGGGAACAGACAATATAAATAAATAAATTATGGATATGTACGTAAGTACTGTGAGGCTGAGGGAGCGATGCAAATCCAAATGCAAAGGTGACACAGAAGGCAGTGGTAGAGGAGGAAATCAGGGCTTATTCAGGAAAATCATATTGGAGATGTGCCTTCAACAAGGCTTTGAAGGTGGGGAGAATGATTGTCTGTTGGATATGAAGAAGGAGGGCATCCAGGACAGAGGCAGAATATGGGAAATAGGTCGGCAATGAGATAGATGAGATCAAGGTACAGTGAGTAGGTTGGTATTAGAGGAGTGAAGGGTCTAGGCTGGGATATAGTAGGGAGTAGCAAGATAAGGTAGGAGAGGGCAAGGTGATTCAATGTTTTAAAGCCGATGGTAAGACTGGGGAATCATAGACTGAATGGTTTTGTAGAAAAGTAATCTGGGCATCAGAATGAAGTATGGATTAGAGAGGAGAGAGATAGGAGGCAGGGAGGTTAGCAAGGAGGTGAATACAATGATCAAGATGGAATAGGATAGTGCATGGATTAACATAGTAGCGGTTTGGATGGAGAGGAAAAGGCAGATTGTAGCGATGTTGTAAAGGTTGGATTTAGAGGATTTAGTGACAGATCGAATATGTGAGTTGAATGAGAGAGTTGAGTCTAAGATAACACCAAGGTTATGAGCCTGTGAGACAGGAAGGGTGGTGGTGCTGTGTGCAGTGATGGGAAAGGCATGGGCAGGACAAGCTTTGGGTTTGAAGATAAGAGAGTGCTGTTTAGGACATGTTACGTTGAGGTGTCGGTGTTACATCTAAGTAGAGATGTCTTGAAGGCAGGAGGAAATATGAGACTGTAGAGGAAAGAGATCTGGGTTGGAGGTATAGATTTGGGAATCATTCTTATAGATATGGTAGGTAGTTGGTACCATGGGAGCGAATGAGTGGGAGTGGGTGTAGATGGAGAATAGAAGGGGACTTAGAACAGAACCTTGAGGGCCCCCCCACAGGTAGAGGATGTGAGACAGAGGAGGAGCCTGGGAACCAGACTGAGACTGAGCAGCCAGAGAGATAAGAAGAGAACCAGGAGAACCACGGCAGTAGATATTCAATACATTGATTGATTAATTGATTAACGTAAAGAGTGGGTGGGCATTGAACGTTTGAGAGAAAGGATGCAGGATGTAGGATACAAGTAATCAAAGAGTTGAAATTTATTTGTTAAAGAGGGAGAGCAGGAAGTGGGGATGGGCAAGGGCAGGGCCTTAAAGAAAGTGTCCTACACATTCCCATATGTTTCCTTCTGGGAGGCAGAAGCGCAGGAGGGGATTTAGTAGAAACCTATGCCTGGAAGGAAAGGAGTAAACTCTCAGGTATGTTTCTTGTTGTGACTGTCCCTGTTTCTGAGAGCACTATTCTTCCCATCTTCAAAGCCCTTCTAATATAAGGTACGCTCCATGAGGCTTTTACTAACTATGACCTCACTTCTCCAATTTTCCCTCTCTTCTGCATTACCTGCACTTGGGTCTCTACCCTTTAAACACTTTGACATTCACCCCAGCCCCAGAGCACTTATGTGCATATCCATCTATCATTTATTTTAATGTCTGCCTTCTCCCCCTCCAGTCTGTAAGCTTCTTTTCACTCATTCATGCATTCAATCGTATTTATTGAGCACTTACTGTGTGCACAACACGGTACTAAGCGCTTGGGAAGTACAAGTTGGCAACATATAGAGACAGTCCCTACCCAATAGTGGGCTCACAGTCTAGAAGAGGGAGACTGAGAACAAAACAAAACACATTAACAAAATAAAATAAATAGAATAAATATGTACAAATAAAATAAAGAAATAGAGTAATGAATGGTTACAAACATATATACATATATACAGGTGCTGTGAGGAGGGGAAGGAGCTAAGGCAGGGGGGAGGGGGAGGAGGGGGAGAGGAAGGAGGAGGCTCAGTTTGGGAAGGCCTCCTGGAGGAGGTGAGCTCTCAGTAGGGCCTTGAAGGGAGGAAGAGAGCTAGCTTGGCGGATATGTGGAGGGAGGGCATCCCAGGCCAGGGGGATGACGTGGGCCGGGGGTCGAAGGTGGGACAGGCGAGAATGAGGCACGGAGAGGAGATTAGTGGCAGAGGAGCGGAGGGTGTGGGCTGGGCTGTAGAAGGAGAGAAGGGAGGTGAGGTAAGAGGGGGCGAGGTGATGGAGAGCTTTGAAGCCAAGGGTGAGGAGTTTTGCCTGATGCGTAGGTTGATTGGTAGCCACTGGAGATTTTTTAGGAGGGGTGTACATGCCCAGAGCGTTTCTGGACAAAGACAATCCGAGTAGCAGCGTGAAGTATGGATTGAAGTGGGGAGAGACAGGAGGATGTGAGATCGGAGAGGAGGCTGATACAGTAATCCAGACGGGATAGGATGAGAGCTTGAACGAGCAGGGTAGCGGTTTGGATGGAGAGGAAAGGGCGGATCTTGACAATGTTGCAGAGCTGAGATAGGCAGGTTTTGGTGATGGCTTGGATGTGAGGGGTGAACGAGAGACCAGAGTCCAGGATGACACCAAGGTTGCGGGCTTGTGAGACGGGAAGGATGGTAGTGCCGTCAACAGAGATGGGAAAGTCAGGGAGAGGGCAAGGTTTGGGAGAGAAGACAAGGAGTTCAGTCTTAGACATGTTGAATTTTAGGTGGCGGGTAGACATCCAGATGGAGATGTCCTGAAGGCAGGAGAAGATGCGAGCCTGGAGGGAGGGAGAGAGAGCAGGGGTAGAGATGTAGATTTGGGTGTCATCAGCGTAGAGATGATAGTTGAAGCCGTGAGAGTGAATGAGATCACCAAGGGAGTGAGTGTAGATCGAGAACAGAAGGGGACCAAGAACTGAACCTTGAGGAACTCCTACAGTAAGGGGATGGGAGTGGGAGGAGGAGCTTGCCAAAGAGACTGAGAATGAACGGCCGGAGACATAAGAGGAGAACCAGGAGAGTACGGAGTTCTGTGAAGCCAGGGTTAGATAGCGTGTTGAGGAGAAGGGCGTGGTCCACAGTGTCGAAGGCAGCTGAGAGGTCGAGGAGGATTAGGATAGAGTATGAGCCGTTGGATTTGCCAAGCAGGAGGTCATTGGTGACCTTTGAGAGGGCAGTTTCTGTGGAATGTAAGGGACGGAAGCCAGATTGGAGGGTGTCGAAGAGAGAGTTAGCGTTGAGGAATTTGAGACAACGCGTGTAGACGACTCGTTCGAGGAGTTTGGAAAGGAATGGTAGGAGGGATATGGGGCGATAACTAGAAGGTGAGGTGGGGTCAAGAGAGGGTTTTTTAGGATGGGCAGGTATCAGGTCTACCTAATCTAGTCAGTTAATCATATTTATTGAGCATTTACTATGTGCAGAGTACTATACAAAGCACTTTGGGAAAATACACTGTAGCAATGTAACAGACACATTCCCTGCTCACAACGAGCTTACAAACTCTACTGTATTGTACTCTCCCAAGCATTGAATATAGAACTCCAGGCACTCAATAAATATCATTGATTGATTGATAATAGAACAAGAAAGAGCACCCAATATCCTTAATTCAATAATTAACCCCCTTATTTTGAGAATAAAAAAGTAGAGAGATTGTAGGTTTATGGATTATGAACATTATCAAGAATCTTTGTGACCATTTGCTTCCTCTTACCATTAGATACCCTTACCTATAAGGAAGTATGTCTGGAGTGGAATCACAGTAAAAGGATTGTCTGAAAGAAGAACGTTTAGTTGTCTTAACTTGTGCTATTGGAGGCATTAGCAGTGAGAGGAGGGAATAAACTTAAGCTGACAGTACGTACACCTTGTCTACTAAAAAGAGACAACACTTTTCTAAAATAAACAATTCAGCAAGCCAATCGTGGCTTAGTGGAGAGAGCACGGGCTTGGGAGTCAGAAGTCGTGGGTTCTAATCCTGGATCCGCTACTTGTCAGCTGTGCGACTTTGGGCAAGTCACTTAACTTCTCTGTGCCTCAGTTACCTCATTTGTAAAATGGGGATAAAGACTATGAGCCCCAAGTGAGACTTCCTGTTTACCTTGTATCTACTCCGGCACTTAGAACAGTGCTTGACACACAGTAACTGCTTATCAAATGTCATTATTATTATTATTGTTATTATCATCCCTAAGTAAAGCAAAATGCCTTCTGTTGGGAGCTCCAGTGTGCTGTGAAATACATCAGTCAATCAGTTACATTTACTGAGCACTTAAGGTGTGCAGAGCACTCATGATGATGATGATGATGGTAGTTGTTATGTGCTTGCTATGTGCCAAGGAGCTCTCCTCCCTCCTCTCAAGTGCTACTCCGGCCACCTGTGCTTCTGACCCCATTCCCTCTCATCTCATGAAATCTCTTGCTCCATCCCTTCTCCCCTCCTTAACTTCCATCTTCAACCGCTCAGTCTCCACTGGTTCCTTTCCTTCTGCCTTCAAACATGCCCATGTCTCTCCCATCCTAAAAAAACCTTCTCTTGACCCCACCTCACCTTTTAGTTATCGCCCCATATCCCTCCTACCATTTCTTTCCAAACTCCTTGAACGAGTTGTCTACACGCGCTGCCTAGAATTCCTCAACAACAACTCTCTCCTCGACCCCCTCCAGTCTGGCTTCCGTCCCTTACATTCCACGGAAACTGCCCTCTCAAAGGTCACCAATGACCTCCTGATTGCCAGATCCAACGGTTCATACTCTGTCCTAATCCTCCTCGACCTCTCAGCTGCCTTAGACACTGTGGACCACCCCCTTCTCCTCAACACGCTATCTGACATTGGCTTCACAGACTCCGTCCTCTCCTGGTTCTCCTCTTATCTCTCCGGTCGTTCATTCTCAGTCTCTTTTGCAGGCTTCTCCTCCCCTTCCCATCCTCTTAGTGTGGGGGTTCCCCAAGGGTCAGTGCTTGGTCCCCTTCCTTTCTCGATCTACACGTACTCCCTTGGTGAGCTCATTCACTCCCACGGCTTCAACTATCATCTCTATGCTGATGACACCCAGATCTATATCTCTGCCCCTGCTCTCTCCCCCTCTCTCCAGGCTCGTATCTCCTCCTGCCTTCAGGACATCTCCATCTGGATTTCTGCCCACCACCTAAAGCTCAACATGTCGAAGACTGAACTCCTTGTCTTCCCTCCCAAACGTTACCCTCTCCCTGACTTTCCCATCTCTGTTGATGGCACTACCATCCTTCCCGTCTCACAAGCCCGCAAACTCGGCGTCATCCTCGACTCCGCTCTCTCATTCACCCCTCACAACCAAGCCGTCACCAAAACCTGCCGGTCTCAGGTCCGCAACATTGCCAAGATCTGCCCTTTCCTCTCCATCCAAACCGCTACCCTGCTCATTCAAGCTCTCATCCTATCCCGTCTGGACTACTGCATCAGCCTTCTCTCTGATCTCCCATCCTCGTGTCTCTCCCCACTTCAATCCATACTTCATGCTGCTGCCCGGATTATCGTTGTCCAGAAACGCTTTGGGCATATTACTCCCCTCCTCAAAAATCTCCAGTGGCTACAAATCAATCTGCGCATCAGGCAGAAACTCCTCAGCCTGGGCTTCAAGGCTCTCCATCACCTCGCCCCCTCCTACCTCACCTCCCTTCTCTCCTTCTACAGCCCACCCCGCACCCTCCGCTCCTCTGCCGCTAATCTCCTCACTGTACCTCGTTCTCGTCTGTCCCACCTTCGACCCGCCATCGACCACCGGCCCACGTCAACCCCCGGGCCTGGAATGCCCTTCCTCTGCCCATCCGCCAAGCTAGTTCTCTTCCTCCCTTCAAGGCCCTACTGAGAGCTCACCTCCTCCAGGAGGACTTCCCAGACTGAGCCCCTTCCTTCCTCTCCCCCTCGTCTCCCTCTCCATCCCCCCATCTTACCTCCTTCCCTTCCACACAGCACCTGTATATATGTATATATGTTTGTACATATTTATTACTCTATTTATTTATTTATTTATTTTGCTTGTACATATCTATTCTATTTATTTTATTTTGTTAGTATGTTTGGTTTTGTTCTCTGTCTCCCCCTTTTAGACTGTGAGCCCACTGTTGGGTAGGGACTGTTTCTGTGTGTTGCCAACTTGTACTTCCCAAGCGCTTAGTACAGTGCTCTGCACACAGTAAGCGCTCAATAAATACGATTGATGATGATGATGATGATGATGTTCTAAACGCCGGGGTAGATACAAGGTAATCAGATTGTCCCACGTGGGGCTCACAGTCTTCATACCCATTTTATAGGTGGGGGAACTGAGGCACAGAAAACTTAAGTGATTTGTCCGAGGTCACACAGCTGACTAGTGGCGGGGCTGGGATTAGAACCCATGACCTCTGACTCCCAAATCCATGCTCTTTCCACTAGGCCACGCTGCTCCTCAAGCACTGTACTACGTACTTAGGAAAATACAATACAACAGATTTGGTAGACAAGTTTCCTGTTCACATTGAGCTTACCATTAAGAGGGGGAGACAGACATTAATTATAAATAAGTAAATTACAGGTAGGTACCTAATTTCTGTGGGGCTAAGGGAGGTGTGAATAAAGGATGAAAATCCGAGTAAAATGCTACCAATGGTACTAGCCATGCTGGTTGACAAGCTCCGAACTAAGTGGAAAGAATACTGGATTCAGCATGTCGAAGCATTTACTGCAGCACTGCACAGAGAAAGCACTCAATAAATACCATTGATTGATTGTCACCTGGTTTGCTTTTCTTTTTGTCAAATGGGACCAAGGTGTTTCAACAAAGAATGAAATATTAGGTCATATAAATAAAGTAACTTGGGTTCCATGGAAAAAAAAATGGTGCTAAAGAAATTCAATTATATTTATGTTTTCAGGTTAACCAGTTCTCTGTTGTGCATGCTCACAAGGCTGTTCTTCACCAACACCGAATTGATGGAAAATAGGAACAATGTGACCGAATTCATTCTCTTGGGACTTACCCAGAATCCAGAGTTGCAGAAACGTTAATTTGTTTTGTTTCTAATCATTTACCTGGTAACTCTTCTGGGAAACATGCTTGTGGTTATAACCATCAAGGCCAGTCAAAATCTCAGTTCCCCTATGTACTACTTCCTCTGGTACGTATCTATCATAGTTGCCTTCTACTCCTCTTTCACTGCTCCCAAAATGATTGTAGACAGCCTGTCATCTAGAAAAGTCATATCTTATGATGGCTGTATGGTCGAGCTCTTTCTATCACACTTATTTGGAGGGACGAGACTGTGAGCCCCTTGCTGGGTAGGGACTGTCTCTATATGTTACCGAGTTGTACTTCCCAAGCACTTAGTACAGTGCTCTGCTCACAGTAAGCACTCAATAAATATGATTGAATGATTTTTTTATTTATGTCGCTCTCCTCCCCACCACTGGTTGTCCATCAACCTTCACATGAAGCTAAAACTCCTCACTATCAGCTTCAAAGCTCTTCATCACCTCACCCCCTCCTACCTCACCTCCCTTTTCTCATTTTACTGACCAGCCAGCACACACCGTTCCTCTTCCACTAATCTCCTCACTGTGCCTCGTCCTCACTTGTCCTGTCATCGAACCCTGGCCCAGGTCCTACCCCTGGCCTGGAATCCCCTTCCCCCACACATCCGCCAAACTATCTATCTTCCTCCCTTCAAATCCCTGCTGAGAGCTCACCTCTTCCAAGAAGGAAGACTAAAACTCAAAAAGCAAGTCAAATTAGAATAACATATCCTTGCTACTTCCAAAGATGAGGATGTTAGTTCTCTAGCTTTGAGTAGCTTAGGTGGCAAACTACTTTCGATAGATAAGCACAAAATTTCTTGCAAATGGAAGGTCAGGCTACAACCTATTAGGCTACACCCTGTTGAAGGAGAACTATTTTAATAAAGAATTATAACTATATACGCATCATTAATAAAATGAATAGAGTAATAAATATTTACAGATAAACACAAGTGCTTTGCGAAGGTTGATGGGCAACCACTGGTGGGGGGGGGGGGCAGCGACATAAATGAAAAAATGATGGCATTTGTTATGTGCTTACTATGTGTCAAGCACTGTTCTAAGCTCTGGTATAGATATAAGGTAATCAGGTTATCCCAGGTGGGGCTCACAGTCTTAAGCCTCATTTTACAGATGACATAACTGAGGCACAGAGAAGTTCAATGACTTTCCCCAAGTCAGACAGCAGAGAGTTGGCTGATACAGGATTATGACCCATGACCTCTGACTCCCAAGCCCGGGCTCTTTCCAATAAACCATGCCCAGAAGTTTTCTCTACAAAGATAATCCGGGCAGCAGAATAGACTGAAACGGGGAGAGACAGGAGGATGGGCGATCAGAAAAGAGGCCGAAGCAGTACTCCAGTCAGGACAGGATGAGAGATTGACTCAACAAGGTGGCGGTTTGGATGGAGAGGAAAGGGCGGATCTTGGCGATGTTGTGAAGGTGAGACCATCAGGTTTTAATAATGGATTTGATGTGTGGGGTAAATGAGAGAGCGGAGTCAAGGATGACACCAAGTTTGCGGGCTTGTGAGACCGGAAGCATGGTAGCGCCGTCTACAGTGATGAGAAAGTCAGGAAGAAGACAGGGTATGGGAGGGAAGATAAGGAGCTCAGTCTTGGACATGTTGAGCTTTAGGTGGCAGGCGGACACCCAGATAGCAATGTCCTGAAGGCAGGAGGAGATAGGAGGGAGGGAGAGAGAACAGGGTAGGAGCTGTAGATTTGGGTACCGTCTGTGTAGAGATGATAGTTGAAGCCTTGGGAGCGAATGAGTTCACCAAGGGAGTAAGTATAGATGGCGAATAGCAGGGGACCAAGAACTAACCCTTGAGGAACCCCTACAGAAAGTGGATGGGAGGGGGAGGAGGAGTCCGTGAAGGAGACTGAGAATCTACGGCCAATGAGATGAGGAGAACCAAGAGAGGACAGCGTCTGTGAAGCCAAGATTGGTTAACATTTTGAGTAGAAAGGGATGGTCCACAGTGTTAAAGGCAGCTGAGAGGTCGAGGAGAATTAGGATAGAGTAGAAGCCATTGGATATGGTAAGAAGGAGATCATTGGTGACCTTTGAGATGGCAGTTTCCAGATTGGAAGGGGGTCTAAGAGAAAGTTAGAGTTGAGGAATTTGAGGTAGCAGGTGTAGACAATTCTTTCTAAGAGTTTGTAAAGGAAAGATAGGAGGGAGATAGGGTGATAACTCGAAGGGGCAGTGGGGTCAAGAGGGTTTTTTTAGGATGGGGGAGGTGCGGTCATATTTGAAGGCAGAGGGGAAGAAACCATTGGAGAGTGAGCGGTTGAAGATGGAAATTAAGGAGGGGAGGAGGGAAGGGGTGACAGTTTTTTGTAAGATGAGAGGGAATGGGGTCCAAAGCACAGGTGGATGGGGTGGCACTTTAGAGAAAGAAGGAAATCTCATTTGAAGGTACTGATGAGAAGGATGGGAATGTAGAGGAGAGGGTTGAGAGTGGGAGGGTTGGAGAAGGGGAGGGGTGACTATGGGAAGCTCAGATCTGATGGTGTTAATTTTCCTAATGAAGTAGGTGGCCAGATCGTTGGGGGTGAGGGAGGGAGGAGGGGCAGGAACAGGGGGCCTGAGGAGGGAGTTAAAAGTCTGGAACAGCTGACAGGGGTGATGGGCGCGGGTGTCAATAAGGGAAGAAAAATAGTTTTGCCTGGCAGAGGAGAGGGCAGTGTTAAGGCAGGGAAGGATAAACTAGAAGTGAACAAGGTTAGCCTGGTGTTCAGACTTTCGCCAACAGCGTTCAGCAGCTCAAGCATAAGAGCGAAGGAGGCAGGCAGTGGCAGTGATCCAAGGCTGTTGGTTAGTGGTGCAAGAGCAACGAAGGGTCAGGGGAGTGAGTGAGTTGAATTGAGTAGAGAGGGTGGAGTTGAGGGCAGTAATCTGGTCATCAAGAGTGTGTAGAGAGGATAGGGAGTTGAGATGGAGTGTGCTGTGCTGGGAAAGATGGATGAGGTCGAGAGCAGAGCTCTCTATGGGGGAGTAATATAGATTTACATGGGGGAGGAGTGTGAGAGAGGAGACAGTTGAGAAGGTTACGGTCAGAGAGAGGGATTTCAGAGTTAGTGAGGGTGTAGATAGGGTGGAGGGTATGTGTCACCTGCTTGTTATATGTTTCCTAAACTTTTGATCAGGAAAGTTGTGTGTCAGTGGAAAAAGCATGGGCCGGGAGTCAGTTGGCCTGGGTTCTAATACCAACTTCACAATTTACCTTCGTAATGACTTTGGATAAGCCACCTAACTCCTCTGTGCATCAGTTACCTCATCTGTAAAATGGGAATTAAAATAGTGAGCCCTGTGTAGGACACGGACTGTGTCCAATCCAATTATCTTGTTTCTATCTCAGCACTTAGTACACAGCCTGACACATACTAAGTGCTTAACAAATTTCATAAAAAACGTAAAACCCAAAACAGGGCATTACACCCACGCTATCACTACTTTCTCATCATTATTTTATTCACTTGCAAAATGGAGAAATGAACAAAAATATATTGAAAGTTTAAAAATTAGGTTTGGCAAGGACTGTATATCTTAAAACATTTGGACAATATCGGCATTCAGGAATTGTTTAATGACAATACTAGAGCAATGTAACAAGGAATATTTTTACCTCAGATACAAGTATTTCATTTGCAATATTTATAATTCAATCAATCGTATTCATTGAGTGCTTTCTGTGTCCTCTCACTGTATTAAACATTTGGGAGACTACAATATAACAGAATTGGTAGACAGGTTCCCTGTCCACAAGGTGCAAAGAGTCAAGTAGCATTGTAGATAATCTGTTTTGAAAGTCAACATTTCATGCATTACCTTTTGGATTTTTTTTCTTGCTCTTAGAGTCAGGAAAGCTTATTGTTTTGACTGACCTGGCTACCTGAATGTGAATTTACTGGTGTAGCAAAGACACTGCACTAGGTTCTGGATTTTATCTGGTTTTTATTTTCCCTCTAATTTCAATTCGGCCACTGAGTTGCTATGATAACTCACTAAAACTCATTTTCCCCTTTGTAAAATGAAGAAGCTAAAGAGTCCCATCGAATAACCACAGAGTTTGCATGGAAGAAATGAGATAATAGAAATGGAACCTTTAAAGTCCTACAAAGAGCAGCTCCACTTGTATCCAAACTTCTTCATTTGTAATTTTCATTATATTTGCACTCTCACTTGGGAGCTGACCTCCTTCACAGGAAGAGATGGAATACAAAGGCAACGTGACTGAATTCATTCTCCTGGGACTATCCCAGAATCCTGAGGTGCAGAAAGTGTTATTTGTGGGTTTTTTTCGTCATCTACATGATGACTATAGTGGGGAACCTGCTCACTCTGGTGACAGTAATCACTAGCAAGAATCTACACACCACCATGTACTTCTTTCTTGCCTACCTGTCCTTGATGAATGCCTTTTACTCTACTGCCATGGCCCCCAAGATGATTGTAGATTTACTCTATAGGAAGAAAACCATCTCCTTCAAAGGCTATATGACCCAGCTCTTTGTGGAACACTTACTTGGAGGTGCCAAGGTCTTTGTTCTGGTGGTCATGGCCTATGACCACTACGTGGCCTTTTATAAACCTCTGTATTATATGACAACTATGAATGGGTGGGCTTGTGGACTGATGGTGGGATTGGCCTCGGTAGGAAGCTTTCTGCACAGAATGGAACAGCTTCTCTTTATGTTTTGATTGCCTTTCTGCAGCCCCAATGTCACCAGTCACTTTTCTGTGATACATGCCCTATGTTGAAACTCTACTGCACCGATACTTAATTCATTGGCCTATCAGTGGCTGGCAATGGTGGGGCCATCTGTGTGATCATCTTTCTCTTGCTACTTCTCTCCTATGCAGTTATTCTGTGCTCCCTGAAATCCCTCAGTTTGGAAAAGAGGCACAAAGCCCTCTCGACCTGCAGCTCCCACATCAATCAATCAATCAATCAATCGTATTTATTGAGCGCTTACTATGTGCAGAGCACTGTACTAAGCGCTTGGGAAGTACAAATTGGCAACACATAGAGACAGTCCCTACCCAACAGTGGGCTCACAGTCTAAAAGGGGGAGACAGAGAACAGAACCAAACATACCAACAAAATAAAATAAATAGGATATAAATGTACAAGTAAAATAAATAAATAAATAAATAGAGTAATAAACATGTACAACCATATATACATATATACAGGTGCTGTGGGGAAGGGAAGGAGGTAAGATGGGGGGATGGAGAGGGGGACGAGGGGGAGAGGAAGGAAGGGGCTCCATCTGGGAAGGCCTCCTGGAGGAGGTGAGCTCTCAGCAGGGCCTTGAAGGGAGGAAGAGAGCTAGCTTGGCGGAGGGGCAGAGGGAGGGCATTCCAGGCCCGGGGGATGACGTGGGCCGGGGCTCGACGGCGGGACAGGCGAGAACGAGGTACGGTGAGGAGATTAGCGGTGGAGGAGCGGAGGTTGCGGGCTGGGCAGTAGAAGGAGAGAAGGGAGGTGAGGTAGGAGGGGGCGAGGTGAATGCCACCCCACTGACCTCCGCTTGACAGACAGGATAGAAACCAGTGAAAAGGGAACCTCTTCTGAGAGGTTCCTCCTGCCTCTGCCTGGTCCCTCGAGATTGGAGTAGAACTAAAGCAAGTTTTGGTGCTTGATGAGTAAGGGCTCAGCCTCCTCCACCCCTCCCTAACTCTCTGGGGCCCATCCTCCGCCACATGGCCTCAGCCTGATCTGGAGACTCTGGGCCCCAGCCTCTGCCACATGGTCTGAGAGCTCCAGAGATCATTCCTGCCAGAGAACTCCACACCTGCGTCCCTGCAACCACAAAGCAGGCTGAAAATAAGGTTGTCAACCTCCTCTAAGTCTTAGCCTTAGGAGGCTAACGGGTAGGAGTGGGAGGGAGTTGTTTCCTTTGTCAACAGTTTCAGTCCCATATGTGATGTCGAGGTTGGCAGTGGTTGCATCAGGCAAGAGGACAGGAGAGGAGACATGGTCAGAAAGTGCTGGTAAGAAATGCTGAGCTGAGAATCTCCTGACTCCCATCTCCCAGCTCCCCAGCAGAGGATGCTGCAACCAGTCGGGGCTACACCCCATTACACATGAGCGAGGTAGGGAAGGGCAGATTCCTGGCCTGCCTTGACCTGTGGGGTCATCCTGATTCCCTCACCCTCTGACTTCCCCTGCACTCAGCACTAACAGAGACATCACCCTGAAGTTCTTACAGTCTAGCCCTATAGATTGTATGGGCTTGTGGGCAGGGAATATGTCTACCAACTCTTTACATTATATAGCTTGCTTAGTATAGTGTTCTGCACACAGTAACCTTTTAACAAATGCAATTGACATTCATTGATTGATTCAATCATTTAACCCTGCTTATGTCTCTCCTATCCTAAACAAACCCTTCCTTGATCCCACGATTTCCTCCATTTACCACCCTATCTCCCTCTTACCATACCTTTCCAAATTTCTTGGGCATTTATTCATTCATTCAGTCGTATTTATTTAGGGCTTACTGTATGCAGAGCTCTGTACTAAGTGCTTGGGAAGTACAAGTTGGCAACATATACAGACAGTCCCTACCCAACAACGGGCTTACATTCTAGAATGCATGTTGTCTGCACTCACTGTCGCTAATTCCTGTCCTCCAATTCTCCCCTTGATCCCCTCCAATCTGGTTTCTTCCCTGTGTGCTCCACAGAAACTGTCCTCTTATGGGTCACCAATGATCTCCTTCTTGTCTAATCAAATGACCTCTACTCCATCCTAATCCTTCTCGACCTTTCAGTCTTCCTTCAACATTGTCAACTTCCCCTTTCACTTGGAAACATGATCCAATTTTGGCTTCACTGATAAAGTCTTCTCCTGGTTCTCCACGTATCTCCCTGGTCTCTCCTACTCAGTCTCTTTCAAGGGCTCCTCCTCTGCCTCCCACTCCCTAATTGTGGGAGTCCCTCAAGGTTCAGCTTTGGGTCCCCTTCTATTCTCCATCTACACCCACTCTCTTGAACAACTCATCCAATCCTATGGATTTAACTGCCATTATTATGTGAATGATTCCCTAATGGGCATTTTCAGCCCTGATCTCTGTCCTTCTCTGCAGTCTCACATTTCCTTCTGCCTTCAGGACAGCTCTAACTGGATGTCTAGCCAACACCTGAAATTTAATATGTCCAAAATAGAACTCCTCATCTTCTGCCCTGTTCTCCCTGTGAGTTTCCCATCTCTGTAGACCACACCATTATCTTCCTTATCTCACAAGCACATAACCTTGGCATTATTCTCATCTCATTTCCCTCATTCAACTCACATATCCAATCTGTCAACAAATTCTTTATGTTCAACCTCCGCAACATCACTAAAATCTGCGCTTTTCCCTCTGATCCAAAGGGCTACCATGTTAATCCAAAAATTCTTACTATCTCATCTCTATCACTGCATCAGCCACGCTACTTACCTTACTGCCTCCTGTCTCTTCCCAAGTCTTTCCATTCTTCACTCTGCTGCCCGGGTCATTTTTCTTTGATGGCATTCGTTAAGTACTTACTTTTGTGTCAGACACTGCACTAAGCGCTGGGGTAGATACAGGCCAAACAGTTTGGACACAGTCATGTCCCACATGAAGATTATAGTCTTTATCCCAATTTTACAGATGAAATAATTGAAGCACAGGGAAGTTAAGTGACTTGCCCCAGGTCACGCAGCAGAGAAATGGCAGAGAGGGGATTACAACTCAGGCCCTTCTTATTCCCAGGCCCGTGCTGTATCTACTAGGCAACACTGCTTCTCAAAGGTTTCTCTACAGAACCATTCAGTCCATGTTTCCCCAAGCCTCAGAAACTTTCAGTGGTTGTCCATCCACCTCTACATCAAACGGAAACTCCTTGGCATAGTCTTTAAAGCACTCAATCACCTTCTGCCTCCTATGTCACCTCACTAATTTACAATCGCAAGCCAACCTGCTGAGTTTGCTCCTTTAGTGTCATCCCACTCACTGAATCTTGATCTTGCCTATCTTCCCTTAAATCCCCTCACCCAAGTCCTGCCTCTAGCCACGAACAGTCTCCCAGTAGGACTTCATTTCCTCTTCTACCCCTCCCTTCTGTGTCGCCTTTGCAGTTTGATTTACAACCTTAATTACCCCTTCTAGAACACAACAGCATTTATGTATATATCTATAATTTATTCATTTAGGAGACTGTAAGCTCAATGAGCTGGGAATGTGTCTACCAACTCTGATCTATTGAATTATCCCAAGTGTTCAGTACACTGCTCTGCAAGCAACAAGATTTCTATAAATTTGATTGACCATTCGACTGATTGATAAGTCTTTTAAATCTCCTATAGACCGGGGCCAGAATTGACAATTGGGTCTCAGACTTTGGGTAGGCTTCCTGATATTGGGCATGTTGGCTCTGAGTAGGCAGAAAGGGGAGGTTAAGAATAATACCACTCACCAACTTGGTCACAACCTCGACCTCATCATCTCCTTATGTTTGTAGATATTTATTACTCTATTTATTTATTTATTTATTTATTTTACTTGCACATATCTATTCTATTTATTTTATTTTGTTAATATGTTTGGTTTTGTTCTCTGTCTCCCCCTTCTAGACTGTGAGCCCACTGTTGGGTAGGGACTGTCTCTATATGTTGCCAAATTGTATTTCCCAAGCGCTTAGAACAGTGCTCTGCACACAGTAAGCGCTCAATAAATATGATTGATTGATTGATCTCCTACCACTGCACCTTCTCCACCCTCACCAACTCTGAAGTCCCTCTCTCTGATCATAACCTTCTCACCTGCCTCCTCACTCACACTCCTTTCCCCTGTAAATCCATTTCACTCCCTCACAGAGATCTCTGCTCTCTTGACCCCATCCATCTTTCTGAGTACCTCACACCCCACCTCGCCTCCCTTTCCTCTCTACCCAATCTTGATGATCAGATTACTTCTCTCAACCCTACCCTTTCTACTCAGCTAGACTCGCTCGCTCGCCTTTACCTTCGCCGCTCTTGTACCACTAACCCACAGCCCTGGATCACTGCCACTGTCCGCCTCCTTTGCTCTTATGCTGGAGCTGCTGAATGCTGCTGGCGAAAGTCTAAACACCATGCCAACCTCGTTCACTTCAAGTTTATCCTTTCCTGCCTTAACTCTGCCCTCTCCTCTGCCAGACAAAACTATTTCTCCTCCCTTATTGACACCCATGCCCATCATCCCCGTCAGCTCTTGCGTACATTCAACTCCCTTCTCAGACCCCCGGTTCCTCCCCCTCCTCTTTCCCTCACCCCCAACGATCTGGCCTCTTACTTCATTAATCAAATTAAATCCATCAGATCTGAGCTCCCCAAAGTCACTCCCCCACCTTCTCTAACACCTCGGCTCTCAACGCTCTCTGCTACTCTCCCATCCTTCCCAGCAGTATCCTCAGAAGAGATCTCCTCCCTCCTCTCAAGTGCTACTCCGGCCAACTGTGCTTCTGACCCCATTCCTCTCATCTTATGAAATCTCTCACTCCGTCTCTTCTCCCGTCCTTAACTTCCATCTTCAACCGCTCACTCTCCACTGGTTCCTTCCCCTCTGCCTTCAAACATGCCCACGTTTCTCCCATCCTAAAAAAACCCTCTCTTGACCCCACCTCACCTTCTAGTTATCGCCCTATCTCCCTTCTACCATTCCTTTCCAAACTCTTTGAACGAGTCGCTTACACGTGCTGCCTCGAATTCCTCAACGACAACTCTCTCCTCGACCCCCTCCAACCTGGCTTCCGTCCCCTACATTCCACGGAGACTGTCCTCTAAAAGGTCACCAATGACCTCCTGCTTGCCAACTCCAACGGCACATACTCTGTCCTAATCCTCTTCGACCTCTCAGCTGCCTTCGACACTGTGGACCACCGCCTTCTCAACATGCAATCCAACCTTGGCTTCAAAGACTCTGTCCTCTCCTGGTTCTCCTCTTATCTCCCCGGCCGTTCATTCCCAGTCTCTTTTGCTGGCTCCTCCTCCCCCTCCCATCCTCTTACTGTAGGGGTTCTTCCAGGTTCAGTTCTTCGTCCCCTTCTGTTCTTGATCTACACTCACTCCCTTGGTGACCTCATTCGCTCCCACGGCTTCAACTATCATCTCTATGCTGATGACACCCAAATCTACATCTCTGCCCCTGCTGTCTCTCCCTCCCTGCAGGCTCTCATCTCCTCCTGCCTTCAGGACATCTCCATCTGGATGTCTGCCTGTCACCTAAAACTCAATATGTCCAAGACTGAACTCCTTGTCTTCCCTCCCAAACCCTGCCCTCTCCCTGGCTTTCCCATCACTGTTGACGCAACTACCATCCTTCCCGTCTCACAAGCCCGCAACCTTGGTGTCATCCTCGACTCCGCTCTCTCGTTCACCCCTCACATCCAGGCCGTCACCAAAACCTGCCGGTCTCAACTCTGCCACATTGCCAAGATCCGCTCTTCCCTCTCCATCCAAACTGCTACCCTGCTCGTTCAAGCTCTCATCCTATCTCGTCTGAATTACTGTATTCGCCTCCTCTCCGATGTCCCATCGTCCTGTCTCTCCCAACTTCCATCCAGATTTCACGCCGCTGCCCGGATTGTCTTGGTCCAGAAACGCTCTGGGCATGTTATTTACCTCCTCAAAAACTCCAGTGGCTAGCAATCAACCTACGCATCAGGCAAAAACTCCTCACCCTTGGCTTCAAGGCTTTCCATCACCTCACCCCCTCCTACCTCACCTCCCTTCTCTCCTTCTACAACCCAGCCCGCACCCTCCGCTCCTCTGCCACTAATCTCCTCACCGTGCCTCGGTCTTGCCTGTCCCGCCGTCGACCCCTGGCCCTTGTCATCCCCCTGGCCTGGAATGCCCTCCCTCCCCACATCCGCCAAGCTAGCTCTCTTCCTCCCTTCAATGCCCTATTGAGAGCTCATCTCCTCCAGGAGGCATTCCCAGACTGAGCCCCCTCTCCCCCTCCTTACCTCCTTCCGCTCCCCACAGCACCTGTATATATGTATATATGTTTGTACGTATTTATTACTCTTTTATTTATTTATTTTATTTATACATATTTATTCTATTGATTTTATTTTGTTAATATGTTTTGTTTTGTTCTCTGTCTCCCCCTTCTAGACTGTGAGCCCACTGTTGGGTAGGGACTGTCTCTATATATTGCCAACTTGTACTTCCCAAGCGCTTAGTACAGTGCTCTGCACACAGTAAGTACTCAATAAATACGATTGAATGAATGAATGAATGAATTATTTGAAGAAGAGCAGAAATGGTCTCCCAGGCCCAGGATCCTTCCACTAGGCTAGGTTGCTCCATACTGTTCTTGGGATAGTCTGCTCCACTTTCTTTGAATGTATTCTGGGTACGGGATTTAAACGAAGATGGTAATTATTTGAGCTTGAGTAATGTGAATCTATCTTAGACTATGAGCCCCACTTTGGATAGGGACTGTGACTGAACTGATTATCTTGAATCTACCTCAGTGCTTAGCACAATGGTAAGATAACCAGTTCTATGATATGGGCAGCAAGGGTCACTAATTATTCTGTTCAATTTTGCTCTCTCACACACTTAGTACAGTGTTCTGGGCATATTAAGTGCTCAATCAACTACACTGATTGGTTAACAAATGTAAATTTTTAAATTATATTTAGCATGTCTAAGAGGATGGGCTCTGAACTAGCACATTTCCTTGAGCTGTTATCCTTTGAAGGGGAAAGCAAGCTGAATCATACCTGTTCCAAGCAGTTTTACCTAATTAACCTCTCATCTCCACACTGACACTTCCAAACTTCTAGGTTTCCTATGCATTTCAGTCCTCATGCCCTAAGCACTTATCCTCCTATAACATCCCTCCAGCCTTCATGTACATATTTTTAAACTGAGTTGCTTCTTCCTAACTGTAATTGATTTCAGTGTCTATTTTATAAAAACCTTGAGGACAGGGATGACATAATTCTTACTACAGAACTCTGCAAGGAGTGAGTGCTCAATAAATGTTATTGTTTGATTGATGTTTTCTTGGTTTAGTCTGTGGTTTAGCTTTGTGAAACAGCTTAGGTTTTGTGTAGAATTGCTTGGAACCCAGTCAATTCACAAATAGCATTCCTTTGTGGACAGAGTATGGGCTTGGGAATCAGAAAGACATGGGTTCTAATCCCGGATTTGTCACTTAGAAATAACATTAATAATAATAATTGTGATACTTTGTAGGGCTTGTGGTGTGCAGTGCACTCTACTGTGAGCTGGGGGAGATACAGGTTAACCAGGTTAGACACAGTCCTTGTCTTACATGGGGCTAACACTCTTAATCCCCATTTTGCAGGTGAAGTGCCTGAGACTCAGAGAAGTTGGGTGGCTTGCCCAAGGTCACACAGTGGACACGTGGTAGAGAAGCAGCGTGGGTCGGGGAAAGAGCACGGGCTTTGGAGTCAGAGGTCAAGTGTTCAAATCCTGCCTCTGCCACTTGTCAGTTGTGTGACTTTGGGCAAGTCACTTAACTTCTCTGTGCCTCAGTTCCCTCATCTGTAAAATGGGGATTAAGATTGTGAGCCCCACGTGGGACAACCTGATCACTTTGTAGCCCCCCAGCGCTTAGAACAGTGCTTTGCACATAGTAAGCACTTAACAAATACCATCATTTTTATCATTATGTTGTGGAGCCTGGATTAGAACCCAGGTGCTTCTGACTCCCAAGCCCTTGATATATCTACTGGGCCATGTTGCTTCTCTCCAGCCTCCATCCACTGAACCCCTCCAGCCCATCCTCCACCCCACAGTACTTATCTACATATCTTTAAAGTAAATGATATAAATCAGTTATATGTATTAGTGCCTGTCTCTGTCTCCAGAGTGTATGCTCTCTGTGGCAAGGAAGCTGCATGTCAATTCTATTATACTGTACTCCCCGAAGTGCTTACGACTGTGCTCTACACACAGTTGGTGCTCAATAAATACCACTGATTGATGCCATTATGATAATATAACTGATAGAGCACCTGCTGCTGGAGAAATTCTTGGGCACCAAGGAGAAGGACAGGGTAGGAAAAAGAGCCCAACTTTATCCCCTTTGCAGCTCCCTGTCTGTGGTCTACCAAGACCAGTGGGATACAGTAGGGGAGAGCAGCTGTGGACAAGCCCTGTGTCAGATGTTACTCATTTTTTATAGTATTTGTTAAGGGTTTACTATGTGTCAAGCACTGTTCTGAGAACTGGCATATATATGAGTTAATCAGGGTCAGATATAGTCCCTGGCCTAGATGAGGCTTACAGTCTAAGATGGAGGGAGGAGGATCTATCCTTACTTTAGAGATGAGAAAACTAAGACACAGAGAAGTGAGGTGACTTGCCCAAGATCACACAACAGACAAGTGGTAGAGCCAGGATTAGAAAACAGGTCCTCAATTCCCTGGATTGTGCCCTTTTCTGTGATGCCCCTGTTTTCCAGAGGCATCACTGGTGAACCCAACTCATTTCTGTAGTAATTGACTATATGGCCCTTTTCCACTTCAATAGGGTTCTGAACTCTGTGGTGCAGCATGGTGGGCTCTGTGAAGAGTAGACCAGTGGGCTGGAATCTGCTCAAATTTGGGGTAGTGGATGGGGAAGAGAATGACAGGGATCAAGGTCTCTGGTATGGAAAGGTGGAGACTTTTCCTAGTGGCACAGAACTCTCAAAAAAGAGAAAGGAGGCATCAACCCTCATTTCCCTTATCTATTTATCCTCCTTTCTGCATCAACTATGCACTTGAGTCTGCATTCCTATGGTCCTTTGATATTCACCCCGCACAAAGCCCCTGCGCACTTAAGTCCATATCCTTATCCTCTTCAACCTCCCCTTTGTGTAATTTATTTTAATGTCTCTCTCCCCTTCTACAAAGTAAACTCCTTGTGGTCAGAGATAGTATCTACCAATTCCTTTGTACTGTAATGACCAACAGGTTTAGTGCAGGGCTCTGAACACCTTAAGTGTTCAATAAATACCATGGGCTGTTGGAAATATGGACTTATCCATCTTTTTTTCAACCTCTTTCGCTCTGTCTCCCCATTTCTTATCCCTAACGACCTGGCATCCTTCTTTATTGAGAAAAGTAAAACCAATAGACGTGATCTCCTTTAATCACCCTTGCTCTTCTTCATTCCATCTGTCCTCCTGATCCTTCATCAAATCTCCCATCTTTCCCAGCTATATCTCGAGAGGAGGTCTCCTGCCTTCTATCAAAATTCACCCTCACTGTTTGTGCACCCAAAGCCATTCTTTCACAATTTATCAATGCATTTTCCTCTACTCTTCTTCCCTCCCTGACCGCCATCCTCAACCGTTTGCTAGCCGATGGCTTTCCCCTGACAGCTTTCAAGCATGCTTATGCATTCCCTATCCTAAAAAAAATCCCTTGACCCTCGACTCCCTCCAGTTATCATCCCATTTCCCTCCTACCATTCCTTTCCAAATTCCTTGAGTGTGTTGTCCACACCTGTTGTCTCAAGTTCCTCTTCTCCAAATCTCTCCTTGACCACCTTCAATCTGGCTTCCATCCACTTCATGACACAGAAACCATCCTTTCAGAAGTCACAAATGATATCCTTCTTGTCAAATCCAACAGCCTCCAATCCATCCTAATCCTCCTTGACCACTCAGCTGCCTTCAACACTGCCAACCACCACCTTCTCCTGGAAACATTATCCAATCTAGACTTGATCGACACTGTCCTTGACTAATTATCCTCCTGTCTCTTTGAACACTGATTCTCAGTTTCTTTCATAGATTCCTCCTTTGTCTCCCTTTCCCTAACACTGAGAGTCCCTCAAGGTTCAGTTCTGAGTCTGCTTCAATTCTCCATCTATGCCCACTCCCTTGGAGAACTCATTTTCTTCCAAGGCTTCAACTACCACCAACTACCTAGGTGGATGATTCCCAAATGTACATCTCCAGCTCTGATCTCTCTCCCTCTCTGCAGCCTCACATTTCCTTTTGCCTTCAGAACATCTCTACTTGACTATCTCTACCATCATCTCAAACTTAACATGTCCACAATAGAACTCCTTACCTTCTCACCCAAACCCTATCCTCCCCTGATTTCACTATCATTTATAGACAGCAGCATCATCTTTCCTGTATAACAAGCCCTTAGCCTGGGCATTATCCTTGACTTATATCTCTCATTCAACCCACAGGTTCAATAAATCACTTAATCTTGTGATCAGTATCACAATGATCAATAAATGAATGATCAATAAATCACTCAGTCCATAGGTCATATTTATTGAGCACTTTCTGTGTGCAGAGCACTGTACTAAAAACTTGGGAGAGTACAATATAATAATATAACTGACACATTTGGTGACCACAACAGGGAGCTAACAGTCTAGAGGGGGACACAGCGATTAACATAAATAAGTGAAATTGCTGATTATGTACATAACTGCAGTTGGGCTGGGATGGGGGGATGACTCAAGGGAGCTAGTCAGGGAGATGTGGAAGGACGTGTGAGAACTGAAAATGAGGGCTTGGTCAGGGAAGTCCTCTGGGAGGAGATGTGTCTTCAGTAAGGATTTGGAGGAAGGGAGAGTAATTGTTGGATGTGAAGAGGGAGGGCATCCCAGGCCAGTAGCAGGACATGGGCAAGAGGTCGCTGGTAAGATAGTTGAGATCTAGATACAAGGAGAAGGTTGGCATTAGAGGAGTAAAGGGTTCAGGGTGGGTTATAGGAAAAGAGTAGTGAGGTGAAGTTGGAGGGAACAAGGTGATTGAGTGGATTAAAGTCGATGGTAAGGGATTTCTTTTTTATGCGGAGGTGGATGGGCAACCACTGGAAATTCCTGAGGAGTGGGGAAACATGTCCTGAGTATTTTTGTAGAAAAATGAACAAGGCAGCAGAGTGAAATGTGGATTGGAGTGGGGAGAAACAGGAAGCTGGGAGGTCAGCAAGGAGGCTGATAGCATTATCTAGGCAGAATATACAAGTGTTTGAATTAATTTGGTAGCAATTTGGATGGAGAGGAAAGGGTGGATTTTAGCAATGTCATGATTGTGCAAACAACAAGATTTAGTAATGGGAATGTGCAACCAACAAGATTTAGTGATGAATTGAATATATAGCCTGACTGAGAGCAGAAAGTCAAAGATAACACCAACATTGAGGTTCAACCTTCACAGCATTGCTAAAATCCTCCCTTTTCTCTTTGCCTTCCTGATCCCTTGCCCCTCAGGTCCTGGTCACCTACTTTATTGAGAAAATTGAGTTTATCAGATATGATCTCCCTAACAACGCCCCTGCTTCTCGCCTGGTCCTGGTGCTTCTTGAACTTTCTCACCCTTCCAAGCAGAATGTAAAGAGGAGATCTCTTGTGTTCTGTCAAAATCCACCCCCTCCACCTGTGCATCTGACCCCATCCCTTTGCACCATATCAAAACATTTGCTACCACTTTCTTCCCTCCCTGTCATCTTCAACTGTGCCCTCCAATGGCTTCCCCCCTACTGATTTCAAGTACACTCATGCCTCCCTTATCCTTCTTCTCTTGATCCCACGGCTCCGTCCAAGGCTTAGCAATTAATCAATCAACCAGTTAATCAAATTTATTGAACACTTACTGTGTACAGAGCAGTGATCTGAGCACTTGGGAGAAATGCAATACTTCAGAATTGGTAGACACATTCCCTGCTCAATGAGCTTACAGTCTTCGGGGCAGATACACATTAATATACATAAATGAATAAATTGTGGATATAGACATAAGTGCTGTCATAAGTGCTGACATTTCCTTCTGCCTTCAGGATATCTCCATTCAAACTTAACAGATCCAAAACAGAACTCCTTATCTTTCCACCCAAACCCTGTCCTTCCTTGACTTTCCCATTACTATAGACAATACCAGCACTATTCTTGTCTCACATGCTGTTAAGCTTAGGGTTATACTTGACCTCTCTTCTCATTCAACCCACATTGTCAACCTTCACAATACTGCTAAAATCTGGCTTTTCCTTTCTATCAAATCTGCTAGCAAGATAATCCTATCTTTCCTTAATTACTCTATCAACTTTTTTGCTGACCTCCCTGCCTTGTGGCTTCCCCAACTCCAGACTATACTGCCTGGATCATTTTTCTACACAAACGAGAACCCCCAGTGGTTGTTAATCCACCTCTGCATCAAACAGAAGCATCTTTCTCTTGTCTTTGAAGCCCTCAATCAGATTATCCCCTTTCCATACTTAACTGATTTCCTACAATAGCCGAACCCTCACACTTTACTCCTGTAGTGTCATCTTGCTTGCTGTAGCTCAGTGCCATCTCTCTTACCACCTACTCATGGCTCAAGCCATCCCATTGACTTGGAGTTCCATAAGCAACAGACCACCACACTCCCCAAATCATCTCCAAGGGGTCTACCCCAATTACATCCTCTTTTCCCCTACTCCCTCTCACTCCAAATCACCTACCCATTTCAGTTGGTACCGTTTAAGAAGTTTATATTTACTCCAACCTCCCCTGCTCTGTACATATGTACATTTCCATAATATATTTATTTGCATTAACGGCTATCTTCTCATCTAGACCGTGAGCTCATGTGGCCTGGGAATGTGTCTACCAAATCTGTTTTATTGTATACTCTCAAGTGCTTCATATGGTACTCTGCAAACAGTAAGTGCTCAATAAATGCCATTGATTGATTGCTTGATTTATTGAAAATCTCAGTCCTTCCCTCCCATTTCCCATTCTGCCCTCTCTGCTCTCTGTTCTTCAGGCCTCACTCGTTTTCCTCCAGATTTTTCCCTATGCCTCATCCACCAGGATTCTCCCTTGGAGAACTCATTTTCTCCCGTGGCTTCAACTCCCACCTCCATGTGAATGATTCCCTAATCTAAAACTCCAGCCCTGATCTCTCTCCCTCTCTGTTCCCTCGCATTTCCTTTTGCCTTCAGAGCATCTCTATTTGAATGTCCCCTCCAACACCTCAAACTTAAGATGTCAAGGGAGGAGTTTGGTGTTTGACCAAAGAGGGTTTGTCTACATCTACCCTGTTCCGGTAGTGGTGCCAGCTTCCTGTCCTGCAGGATCAGTAGTGGAGCCACTCTGGGTGGTCGGGCTCTTCCTCATGAGTGACCAATCTGGACTTTCAATCCACTAGCCTCAGGAAGCAGCACTGACATTCATGCAGATCCATTCATTCATTCAATCATATTTATTTAGCACTTACTGTGTTTTCCCTGTACTAAGCTCTGGGAAAGTACAATTTGGCAACAGATAGAGACAATCCCTACCCAACAAACGGCTCACAGTCTAGAAGGGGGAGACAGACAACAAAACAAAACAAGTAGACAGGCGTCAAAACCATCAAAGTATTGATGGTTTTAGACTATCAAAAAGAGTTTCAAATCCTGTTAAACCTCCTAAAAGTCCCTTTTATCATCGTTGTAGCTCACAGGCAGTACTAAGGAATAAACGCAGCTTGAAAATGCATCACCACCAAAATGAACATGAAAGGTAGGATCAATACTGTTTTACCAAAATTGTGAAAATATGCATATGTTACGTTGGAGCTGGTTTTATCCCTATTCATTTAAAACCAAGGCCAAGAAAAAAGGGAAACACTTAAAAGGTCACTGAAAATTCAAGCAAGCAGAAGGTATTACTTAACCACACTGCACAACCATTGTCTAAGTAAAATAAGACTTCCCCTTAAGCTAATGAGGTGCCTTAGGGGAAGGAGATGGGCCAGGTCTATTTTCTCTAGATTGTAAGAGTGGAGTTAAATGGGTTAACGATTGCCTTTAGAGGTTGACAACAGAAAGCATCTGTTAAACCAATTTTTTTGTAGTATTTATTAAGGGTTTACAGTGTGCCCGGCACTGTGCTAGATGAGCAGTGTTAGACACAGATAATCAAGTTGGACACCGTCCCTGTCCACCATAGGGCCCACGGTCTCAATCTCCCTTCTACAAATGAGGGGACTGAGTCACAGAGAAGTGTAAGAGACTTGCCCAGAGTCACACAGAAGACAAGTGGTAGAGGAGTCTAGATTAGAACTCAGGTCCTCCAACTCACAGGCCTGCATTCTTATCACTGTGCAACAACGTGTTCCGAAACTGATTTTTTTAAAATTAAAAACAAAACAAAACTAAAAACCTAAATTATGTTAAAATTCAAATATGCCCCCTACCCAACTAAAAGCCCCTTCACCCCACACCTGATCCTACCAACTAAGAACTGAACTCCAAAGCCCAGACCTCGACAACCGTGACCTCACCCGGATTCCTCCTTTGTCTCCCCCATTTGCCCCCAGGGAGGTTGTCACGTTGCCTCGCCAAAGCATCCTCTGGCTGACCAAGTGGGCAGTGGGCAGAGGGCAACACTGGAGGCGGGGCCTGCTGCTCCTCCCCTCAGTCCTCTGCCCTCGGCTGCCCTCCACCCTCCATAGCCTCACAACACTCTGCCCTTGCCCCCTCCTTTATGCCCCCAGTCGCCCAACTCTCCCCTCTTCTCCCTCCCCCCAGTATCTGCCCACAGCCCCCCCCCCCTCAGCCTCTGGCAACCCCTCAGGCCACAGACACTGCCGGACAGGGTCGCCCTCCATCCTCTCCCCCTCTTCTGATCCCTGCCGTTTCCCCGACCCTCCATCACCTGCCCACCCATGCCCGTCCCCTCTGCCTCCCCTGATCACCCACACCCGGACCCTACAAACCCCCTTTCTCTCCCTCTTCCCAAGATTCTGCCACCCTCCTGGACCCCAGACGCTGCCGACACCCTTCCTCTGCTGCTACCCCAGACTCTGCCGACTGCCGGGCCTCCGTCCTCTGCCACTCCCCCAGCCTCCAGCCCCAGCCCACCTCTCTCCTCTGCCGCTTCCCCCACGGCCCCCAGCCCCAGCCGCTCCCCCGGCCATGCAGACCCTGTTCCATGCTGAATCCATGCTGCCTGGGACTCTTATTCTGTCTCCTAGGACTCCAGCTGGGGAAGAGTAGAGCCCCAGCTCGGCTCACCAGCCTTGAGCCAGAGGCAAGAGAGGAGATGGAGGCTCAACCCCTCCTCCTCCAGGGCCATGAGCCCAGAGGCTGAGCTGAGCTAGACGGGAACTCTCCTGGAGCCCACCTACAGGGAGGAGGATGTGAGAAGCAGGTTTTTTCCCCTGTTTTTGTCCCACCTCCCCATTAGACTTCGAGGTAGGGAGCCCCTCTCCCTCCAGCTCTGTGCATCTGCTCAGCTCAGGAACTTTCCACTGTCCCCACTAGATCCTGCCCTGAATGGAAAATTGCCCAAGACCCTTGGAGTCATATGCCCAGAGCAGCTGCTCCACTGCACTGGGGATCATCCTGTCCTACCCTGGAATTTTCTCCATGGCAACCAGGGAGGTGACAGCTTGGAGGAGGCAAAAGCCCAGGAGGCCATGGGAAAAACACCTCAGCGATCCATGAGACCAGCCAGTCCTGACTCTGATTCAGGTTGGCCATTGAATCCCTGCTGGGTTTCCCTGACAGGATTTTTTAATGGCATTTATTAAGCACTTACTATGTGCAAAACACTGTTCTAAACGCTGGGGAGGTTACAAGGTGATCGGGTTGTCCCATGGGGGGCTCACAATCTTAATCCCCATTTTACAGATGAGGTAACTGAGGCACAGAGACGTTAAGTGCCTTGCCCAAGGTCACACAGCTGACAATTGGCGGAGCCGGGATTTGAACCCACGACCTTTGACTCCAATGCCCATGCTCTTTCCACTGAGCCATGCTGCTTCTCTTTTCTGATTTCTGTTTTCTTTAGCCCTGCTACTGTAGTAATATTGGGGTTGAGGAAAAATATTAGGCAATACAAACAACAGCCTTGAACTAGTGTCCTGGGGATCATTTCCTCTTCAACTATTCCCGGGTTCTCCTGATGGGCTGCGGCAGGATCACATAGCATCTGGGGATGGAGATGTAGCTGAGGAGCCCCGTCACAGTATCTGGGATGAAGAAGATTTCTGTGGCCACCATTGCCTTCTGTTTGGTGCTCTGGTAAAAGGAGAGAAAGGAGGCCCAGATGCTGCAGAACACCTGCAGGACAAACATGATGAAATTAACCTTGTTGAAGCTGTCCGGGAGCCTCCTGCCCAGGAAACCCAAGGTGAAACTCACCAAGGCCAGAATGCCCAGGCAGCCTAGGACCCAGTAGAAGGCAGTCACAGAGCTCTTGTTACACTCAAAGATGATGAGTCCTAGCTCAGAGTGAATGTCCACATCTGGAAAGCAGGGAACAGTACCCACAAGGATTGAGTAAATTATCGCCTAGACCAGGGATCAGACCAGATCTTTAAAGAGGGCTAAAAAATTCTTCCAGAATTGCATCTTTCTGGCTACCCCAGTTTCCCTAGTAGTAGTCCTCGCTGGGAATCCCAGTCTGAGAAAACTGGTTTCAGGCCTGGAGGAGCTCTGGAGGACACTACATCAAGACAGACTCTCATCATCTTTGTCCCCAAAGCCAGGCAAACTCCCTGTCCCCTTGCTCCTCCAATCAATCCATGCTATCTTCTGAATGCATCCTTTTTGCAGTACAGTGTTCTAGGCCCTTGGGAATGAACAATACAGTTGGTAGACATCCTTCCTACCCACAGGAAGCTCACAATCTAGTGGGGGAATCAGACAAGAAAATCAATTACAAACAGGAGAGGCAACAGAGTACAAGGATATGTACATTAGGGCTCTGGTGTGGAGTGACTAGCAAAGTGCTGGAGAGAATGCACGCTAGTACATAAGAGATGCAGAAGGGAGAACTAGAGTGGGGAGGTGAGTGGTTAGTCAATGAAGGTTTCCTGGAGGTGATATGATTTTGGTAGAGTCTTGTAGATGGGTTGAGTTTTTGACTCTGATATGAAGGGAGAGATAATTTCCTTGCCAGAGAAAGGATGTGAGCAAACGGTCAATCACAAATAAGATGGAGTACAGTGATTAGGTTCCTGTGAGAGGAGCAAAGTTGTACGGACTGGGTTGCAGCAGGAGATGAAAAGGGAGAAGCAGGATGAGCGAGAGAGATAGCTGATTAAATGCTTTGAAGCTGATGGCCAGGCGTTCCTGTTTGGTGTGGAGAAGAATGGGAGACCCCTGGAGTTGGGGGATCGGTGCAGAATGACTTTTCAGAAAAATGCTCCGGGCAGAAGAGTGGAGCATGGACTGGAGTGGGGAAAGGCTGGAGCCAGGGATGTCAGCGAGGAGGCTGATCCAGAGGCCAAGGCAGGATACGGTGTGCTCGGATCTGCATGATGGCACTTTGGATGAAGACAAAGGGGTAGGCTCTAGAGATTTTGTAAAGGTAGAGCCCACAGTAACTGGTGACTGATTGGAGATCGGCATTGAAAGTCAAAGAAGGCTGTAAGGTTTGGGATCTCCTAGATCCCCAGAGCGCCCTGAAGCAACAGGCATTGCCCAGTGGTCATCACCTGAGAAAGATGCCACCATGACAGGCTTCAGTATCTTCTGTTAACTGAGCAGGAGCTCATAATACATAGGAACCAGGTTCCCTTCCTTTACCCTGCTCCCACAGAAAGATTTGCAGACCTGTGCCCTAGTGAAAATTGATCGTTATGATATTTTTAAGTGCTCACTATATGCATAGCACCAGTGGGGGAGATGAAAGATAATTATGCTGGAAACAGTCCATGTCCCACATAGGGCTCACAGTCTAGTGGGCGAGAGACGAAAGATATTTAATCGCTATTTTACAGATGAGCAAACAGGCACAGAGGGGACAAGTGATTTGTGCAGGGTCAATCGATTGATTCACTAATTGAGCGGGGTCACTTAGCAGACAGATGGTGGAGTGAAGATTAGAACCCAGCTCCTTCTGACTCAAGACCTAATTTATATCCCCTAAGTCTCATTGCTTCTTTGATCCTAGCACCAGAAATATCTATTGAGCATTTGCATTACCAGCACTGAAAGAGGAGTTAAGGAACCAGAGTAATACATGCCTCTCCGCCCACAGGAGGCCCACACTGAAAGGGGGTGGGACGGTCGACTGGAAAGATCCAATTCAAAACTTAAATCTAGGTCCCATGCTCGTTTCCACAGACGAGAGTTTAATGCTGTAGAAGCCCTAGGCTCAATTTCCCAATGTTCTCCTGAGCTCAATTTGGGATCCAAGGTCTCCAAACCTTCTACCTTCAAACTCAAACAATCAAGTTGCATTTATTGAGCAACTACTGTGTGCAGGGCACTATACTAAGCAATTAGGAAAGTACAACACAGCAGACATTTTCCCTGCCCACAGTGAGAACTCATCTCCTGAAGTCAAGCTGGAGGCAGATGGGAGTAATGGGAGTAACATCATCAAGGAAGACCTGGGCACTGCGCTGTGTGTCCAAGCGCCCATCTTTTCACCCATCAGAATCCTCCCTTCAAGTCTGAGAGCTTTTCATCCTGCCCATCACTGTGAGGCTAGCCACGGTTCTGGGGCCCATCTCTATAGCAGCCAAATGGTTATTTTTAATGTTGCATTGGACTTTCCCGAGCTCTTTGTACAGTGGTCTGTACACAATAATTATTCAATAAATGCAATTGAATAAATGAAGTGGCTCAGCCTGAAGAATTCTGAGTAAAGTGGTCGGGGTTAGGGATTTGGGGTGAAGGCGCACCTCCATAAGAGGGATAAGGGGCAGTGTCCCCAGAATCTGGTAGTGGTTGTAAATATTTTTAAGGTTTAATTTCCAATAAAGTAAAAGTTCCTTGTGGGACAGAAACATGTCATTTCATTATTATGTACTTCCCAAGAGCCTTGTATAGTGTACTTTTCAATCACTTACAGGTAATAATAATTGTGGTATTCATTCATCGTTTACTATAGACCAAGAACTGTAGCAGGCCCTGGGGTAGATACAAGATAATCAGTCCCGATCCCACGAGGGGGCTCACAGTCTAAGTAGGAGGGAGAATAGGTAATTAATATTCGATCTATTAGCACTAAGTATTGAGCACTTAATTTTGGCAAAGCACTGTCCTAAGCATTTGGGAACGTACAGTCAAAATGATAGACATGGTGCATAGTTCACAATGCTGCTTTATAGCTGAGGAACCTGGAGAATAGAGACGTTAAGTGATTTGTCCAAGGTCACGCCACACCAAGGGACAGAGCCGGGATTAGAATCCAGGTCCCCTGATTTCGAGGCCTATATTATTTCCACAGGCCATATTGCTTCTCGATGAGAGATCTGGCACCTGTTAACAAGGAATTTTACTGTTTGAGAAATCAGGAGGGATGTGGAACCAGAGCCTGGATGGGCTCAGAAAGAATGCCAGCAGCTCTGTATAGTCACACCCGCAGAGGCTGTCCTTAGCATCAACTCTGGAAAGAACCAAACCCCAGGTGGAATCGGGAAAAGAAACCACAGATGATACACTTCATACTGTCCTGCCTGTTTCCATTCATTTTACTCATTGGTCTATGGTCAGGGAATTGTGGCCCAGAGCTCGTGTCAAGTTCAGCCCACTTTGGCTTACAGTGGGACTGTGCTCTGAGACTCTGTTCAGGCCCCTCCTATCTTCGTGGCAGGAAGGTTCTACCTGCCTGGGGATGCAGGACGAAGCTGTGGGTCAGAGAGAGGTGGGAGCCCAATTGGCCGGGGGGAGAGGGGACTTGGCTGACCAGGATGAAGGGCAGGCCTGCCTCAGGGATGACTCTGGTCCTGCAGGCCACAGATGGGCACCAGGAACCAGGTCTGCTTGAAAACTATTATGGCCCTGAACCTGGGTTGTGTCTGAGCAGCAATTCTGTCCCAGGCCACGGCTTTTTGGACACTGGTCCAACCTTGCCTGTTCCCAGCAATCATCAAGTAATTGTTAGGTTAATGGTTGTTGCCGGGGCAGCTCAGAGATGACGGATGCTGTTTGGAAGGTCAGTTTACGGGAGAAAAGGTCAGACCCCCTCTCCCGGTGGACTCTGGGCCCTGTTGTTAGAGAAAATGCAAAAACGCTTGAGCTTCTTTCCCGGGCATTGACACTAGGGTAATGTCTGTACTGGTAACAGGTACACATAGTGTGGGAAGCAGAGTGACCATACAGTTTAGGTCAGGATGTGGGGAGTGACCTTTCAGGTGGCTATCCAGCCTAGTCACAGTGGCCTTCACTGTGGGAACCAGAGAAATGGAATATGCAATGCTCATGTTCACTCCCTTACACTTTATGACCTTATCACCTCTTCCAGCCTCCTGCCTGATATCACCCTGCTGACCTTGTGGTGACAACCGAGATAGACACTGGTGACAAGGGAAACACTTCTGAGGAGTTCCTCCCCTACCTCTGACTGGTCCCTTAAGCTTGCAGCAGAGCTAAATAACGTTTTGTTGCTAGCTGAGGAATGATTCAGTCCCTCCCTCCCCTTCCTGTCTCTCTGGGCCCAATCCTGAGCCACATGGCCTCATCCCAGACTGAGGAGCTCTGGAGATCGCTCCTGCCTGGGAGCTCCACACCCGCATCCCTATATCTTCAACCAAAACAAAGGCTGGAAATAAATTGACATCTTCCCCTCAGCATTCTCTGGTAACTCTCGATCCCAGGAGGGGCAAGAGGGGGAGGGAGTTGTTTTCCCCGTCAACAGTGTCGGTTCCAAATGTGGCAATGGGGTTGGCAGGGGTTGCATCATGCAGGAGGCCAGGAGAGGTGACAAGGTCAGAAAGTTTCACTGAGAAATGCTGTGCTGAGAAGTTCTCGACTCCCATCCCCTGTCCTCTTATCAAGGGTCTCTGTGGCTAGTCCTGGCAACCCACTAACTCACAGGGGACAAGTGGGGAGGGGGGGAATTCCTCATCTGTCCTGAGCTATGGGGTCACCCTGATTCCCTCACCCCCAACAGCCCCAACAACAACCAGATATAACACTGTGGTTCTTACAGTCTAGACTTCTAGACAGTATGCACGCTGTGGGCAAGGAACATGTCAACCAACACTGTACATTGTACTGATTGCTTATTACAGTGTAATAATAATAATAATAATGGCATTTATTAAGTGCTTACTTTGTGCAAAGCACTGTTCTAAGCGCTAGGTAGATTACAAGGAGATCGGGGGCTCACAGTCTTACTCCACATTTTACAGTTGAGGTAACTGAAGCACAGAAAAGTTAAGTGACTTGCCCAAAGTCACAGAGCTGACAAATGGCAGAGCCGGGATTTGAACCCATGACCTCTGACTCCACAGCCCGTGCTCTTTCCATTGAGCCACGCTTCTTCTCTACCGCCCACAATAAGCATTTAATAAATATGATTGATTGATTCATTTATTGACTGATTCCTTTAAACCCGCTCATGTCTTCCCTATGCTAAACACACTCTCCTTTGACCCCATGATTCTCTCCAGTTGCCACCCTTTCTTCCTCTTACTATTACTCTCCGAATTGTTTGAGCAAGTTTTCTGCACCGGCTGTCTCCACTTCCTGTCCTCCAATTCTCTTCTTGACCCCTCCAATCTGGCTTCTCCTCCATGTGCTCCATGGAACCTGCCCTATTATCTCCTATGATCTCCTTTTTGCCATATCAAAAGTCTTCTACTCCGTGATGATCCTCCTTGAACTTTAAGCTGCCTTCAACACTGTCAACCACCTCCTCCGCTTGAAAACATTATCCAACCTCAGTTTCACTGACACTGTCCTCTCCTGGTTCTCCTCCTATGTCCTTGGTCGTTTCTTCCCAGTCTCTTTCATGGGCTCCTCCTCTGCCTCCCAACTAACTGTGGAAGTACCTCAAAGTTAAGTTCTGGGTCCCTCTCCATCTACACCCACTCTCTTGCAGAACACATTCAATCCTCTCACTTCAACTGCCATCACTATACAAATTATTCCTTTCTCTGCATCTTCAGCCCTGATCTCTATCCTGCTCTGCAATCTCCCATTTCCTTCTGCCTTCAGCACAACCTTACTTGGATGTCTAGCCAGCATCTGAAATTAACATGTCCAAAGCATAAGTCCTCATCTTCCTACCCAAACACTGTCCTCTCTATGACTTTCCCATCACTGTAGACAACACCACCATTGTTCCTCTCACAAGCCCATAAACTTTGCATTATTCTCAACTCATCTCCCTCATTCAATTCACATATAAAATCTGTCCACAAATCTTTTATGTTTAACCTTCATTACATCGCTAAAACCCTACCTTTCCTCTTCTACCCAAAGTCCTACCATGTTAATCCAAAAACTCTTCCTGTCCCACGTTAACTACTGCAATGGGCACTTTACTGACCTCTCTGCCTTCTGGCTCTTCTCATGCCAGCACATACTTCGCTCTGCTGCCCAGGTCTTTTTTTTTAAAGATATTTGTTAAGTGCCAGAAACTGAACTACACGCCAGCGTAGGTACTAGTTAATCAGGTTGGACACAGTACTCATTCATTCATTCATTCGATCAGATTTATTGAGCGCTTACTGTGTGCAGAGCGCTGTACTAAGCGCTTGAGAAGTACAAGACGGCAACATATGGAGACAGTCCCTACCCAACAACGAGCTCACAGTCTAGAAGGGGGAGACAGGCAAAAAACCAAAATAAAACATGTGAACAGGTGTCAAGTCGTCAGAACAAAACGATTTAAAGCTAGATCCACATAATTACCAAAATAATTAGAATAGTAAATATGTACAAGTAAAATAGAGAAACAGATCAGTAAAAACATATATTAAGGTGCTGTGGGGAGGGGAAGGAGGGAGGGTGGGGGGTATGTGGAGGAGAGGAAAAAGGGGGCTCAGTCTGGGAAGGCCTCTTGGGGGAGGTGAGCTCTCAGTAGGGATCTGAAGGGAGGTAGAGAGCTAGCTTGGCAGATGTGTGGAGAGAGGACATTCCAGTCCAGGGGGAGAACGTGGGCCGGGGGTCGATGGCGGGACACGCAAGAACGAGGTCAATCTTATTTGAGCACTTCCCGTGTTCAGAACACTGTACTAAGCGCTTGAGAGAGGAAAACAGTACAGTAAACAGACACATTCCCTGCCCAAGGCGAGCCCAATTGGACGTTTTTATAATTTATTCCAATTGCTCCTGAACATTTTTCATTCCTTCTGCCCCAGCAGACTGTCGGCTCGTTTGGAAAAAAATCTGTCAAGTTTTCTGCTAAGCGCTGGGATAGATACAAGTTCCTTGGGTCGGACTCCGTCCCTGCCCGACATGGGGCTCACAGGCTAAATAAGCAGGAGAACAGGTATTTAATCCCATTTTACAGTAGAAAAAACTGAGGCACAGAGCAGTTAAGTGACTTGCCCGATGTCACAGAACAGGACAATTAGCAGAGCAGGGATTAGAACCCGGGTCCTCTGACTCCCAGGCCCGGGTTCTTTCCACTAGGGCCAGGCTTCTTCTCACGTGGGCAGGTAATATATTGCTTTAGCCTGCTTTGTTTTTCTTAATGGCATTTGTTAAGTGCTTACTATGCATCAGGCACTATACTAAGCGCTGGCGTAGATACACGCTAATCAAATTGGACTCAGTCCCTGTCCCGCATAGGGCTCACAATCTTAAACCCCGTTTTTCAGCTGAGGTAACTGAGTCCTAGACAAGAAAAGTGACTGCCCAAGGTCACCCTGCAGACAAGTGGCAGAGCCGACATTAGAACCCAGGTCCTTCTGACTCCCAGGCCCGGGCTGTACCCACTAGGCCACGCTGTTTCCATTTGTACGTCGTACTTCTCAAGCATCTAGTTCAGCGCACAGCACCCAGAGAGCGCTCAATAAATACCACTACTGCCACTGCTACTACTACTGCCCCTTGGGATGTCCAAGAGGGTTCCGGGAACCTGCTGTGTCAGGGTTCTTTGGGACCTGTGGGGAGCCCCACACCACATTAATCACATCTGAAATCACCCACAAGTCCTCTCTTGGAGGGTAACCGTTTCCCCAGATCTAGGCCCTCCACTCTGGCCACTTCCCACGACCCAAGGGCCTCGAGAGCCTCTGAGCTTCCAGAGGAAAGTTACGACCTCCCAGAGGGCTGTCCTGCCTAGACAGCACTCTCTGCTGTGGGGACCAGGGTATGGAGTCTGGGTGAGTCAATCTCTCTCCCTGTCCTTCTGTGTCCGTTTCATCTTTTTCAGCCTCCTGCCTGATGCCACCCCACTGACCTCACCTTGGCAGCCAGGATATACACCAGTGCTCTGCCTGGTCCCTTGAGCTTGGAGTAGAACTAAACCAAGTTTTGGTGCTTAATGAGGAAGGACCCAGCCTCCTCCACTTCCTCCCCAACTCTCTGGACCCCAGCCCCCACTCATGGCCTCATCCTGATCTGGGGACTCTGGGCCCCAGCCTCTGCCACATGGCATCAGCCTGGTCTGCGGAGCTCCAGGGATCATTCATGCCAGATAGCTCCACATCTGCGTCCCTGCAACCACAACGCAGGCTGAAAATAAGTTGTCAACCTCCTCTTAGTCTTCTCGGCCTTAGGAGGCTAACGGGCAGGAGGGGAAAGGAGTTGCTTGCTTTGTCAACAGTTTCAGTCCCATATGTGAGCCCACTGCTGGGTAGGGACCGTCTCTATATGTTGCTAACTTGTCCTTCCAAGCGCTTGGTACAGTACCCTGCACACAGTAATCGCTCAATAAACACGATTGATTGATTGATTGGTATGTGATGTTGAGGTTGGCAATGGTTGCATCCGGCAAGAGGACTGGAGAGGTGACATAGTCAGAAAGTGCTGGTAAGAAATGCTGAGCTGAGAATCTCCTGACTCCCATCTCCCAGCTCCCCAGCAGAGGATGTTGCAACCAGTCGGGGCTACACCCCATTACACATGAGCGAGGTAGTGAAGGGCAAATTCCTGGCCTGCTTGATCTGTGGGATCATCCTGATTCCCTCACCCCCTGACTTTCCCTGCCATAAGCACTAACAGAGACATCACCCTGCAGTTCTTACAGTCTAGCCCTTTAGATTGTATGGGCTTGTGGGCAGGGAATATGTCTACCAACTCCTTACATTATATAGATTCCTTAGTATAGTGTTCTGCACACAGTAACCATTAAACAAATACAATTGACTTATTCATTGATTGATTCAATCATTTAACCCTGCATTTGTCTCTTCTATCCTAAACAACCCCTTCCTTGATCCCACGATTTCCTCCATTTACCACCCTATTTCCCTCTTACCATACCTTTCCAAATTCCTTGAGCATTCATTCATTCTTTCATTCAGTCGTACTTATTGAGCGCTTACTGTGTGCAGAGCACTGTACTAAGCGCTTGGGAAGTGCAAGTTGGCAACATATAGAGATAGTCCCGACCCAACAACGGGCTCACAGTCTAGAATGCATGTTGTCTGCATTCACTGTTGCTAATTCCTGTCCTCCAATTCTCTACTTGATCCCCTCCAATCTGGTTTCTTCCATGTGTGCTCCACAGAAACCGTCCTCTTATGGGTCACCAATGATCTCCTTATTTCCTAATCAAATGACCTCTACTCCATCCTAATCCTCCTCGACCTTTCAGTCTTCCTTCAACATTATCAACTTCCCCTTTCATTTGGAAACATGATCCAACTTTGGCTTCACTGATACAGTCCTCTCCTGGTTTTCCACGTATCTCCCTGGTCTTCCCTACTCAGTCTCTTTGAAAGGCTCATCCTCTGCCTCCCACTGCCTAATTGTGGAAATCCCTCAAGGTTCAGCTTTGGGTCCCTTTCTATTCTCCATCTACACCCACTCTCTTGAACAACTCATCCAATCCTATGGATTTAACTGCCATTATTATGTGAATGATTCCCTAATGGGCATTTTCAGCCCTGATCTCTGTCCTTCTCTGCAGTCTCACATTTCCTTTTGCCTTCAGGACAGCTCTATCGGGATGTCTAGCCAACACCTGAAATTTAACATGTCCAAAATAGAACCCCTCATCTTCTCCCCTGTTCTCCCCGTGATTTTCCCATCTCTGTAGACCATACTATTATCTTCCTTATCTCACAAGCACATGCCTTTGGCATTATTCTCAACTCATTTCTCTCATCCAACTCAAATATTCAATCTATCAACAAATCCTTTATGTTCAACCTCCGCAACATCGCTAAAATCTGCCCTTTCCTCTCTGATCCAAAGGGCTACCACGTTAATCCAAAAAGTTTTACTATCTCATCTCTATCACTGCATCAGCCACACTACTTACCTTACTGCCTCCTGTCTCTTCCCAAGTCTTTCCATTCTTCACTCTGCTGCCCGGGTCATTTTTCTTTGATGGTATTTGTTAAGTACTTACTTTTGTGTCAGACACTGCACTAAGCGCTGGTGTAGATACATGCCAAACAGTTTGGACACAGTCCATGTCCCACATGAAGATTATAGCCTTCATCCCAATTTTACAGATGAAATAATTGAAGCACAGGGAAGTTAAGTGATTTGCCCCAGGTCATACAGCAGAGAAATGGCAGAGAGGGGATTACAACTCAGGTCCTTCTTATTCCCAGGCACGTGCTGTATCTACTAGGCAACTCTGCTTCTCAAAGGTTTTTCTACAGAACCATTCAGTCCGTGTTTCCCCACTCCTCAAGAACCTCCAGTGGATGTCTATCCACCTCTACATCAAACAGAACCTCCTTGGCATAGTCTTGGCATAATCATCTTCGCCTCCTATGTCACCTCACTAATTTCCAATCACAAACCAACCTGCTCATTTTGCTCTGTTAATGTCATCTTACTCACTGAATCTTGATCTCAATTATCTCACCTCTAGTCCCCTCACCCAAGTCCTGCCTCTGGCCACAGACAGTCTCCCAGTAGGACTTCATTTCCTCTTCTAGCACTCCCTTCTGTGTCGCCTTTGCATTTTGATTTGTAACCTTAATTAGCCCTTCTGGAACACAACAGCATTTATGTATATATCCATAATTTATTCATTTAGGTGTATTAATGGCTATCTCTCCCGGAGACTGTAGGCTCAATGATCCGGGAATGTGTCTACCAACTCTGACCTATTGAATTCTCCCATGTGCTCAGTACACTGCAGAGCAGCAAGCAATAAGCTTTCTATAAATTTGATTGACCATTCGACTGACTGATAAGTCTTTAAAATCTCCTATAGACCGGGGTTAGAATTCACAATTGGGTATCTGACTTTGGGTAGGCTTCCTGAGATTGGGCATGTTGGCTCTGAATAGGCAGAAAGGGGAGGTAAGTAACAATACTACTCACCAACTTGGTCACACCCTCGACCTCATCATCTCCTACCGCTGCATTGTCTCCACCCTTACCAACTCTGAAATCCCTCTCTCTGATCATAATCTTCTCACCTGCCTCCTCACTCACACTCCTTTCCCCTGTAAATCCATATTACTCCCTCACAGAGATCTCTGCTCTCTTGACCCATCCATCTTTCTGAGCGCCTCACACCCCACCTCGCCTCCCTTTCCTCTCTACCCAATACTGATGATCAGATTTCTGCTTTCAACTCTACCCTTTCTACTCAGATAGACTCGCTCGCTTGCCTACTAACCCACAGCCCTGGATCACTGCCACTGTCCGCCTCCTTTGCTCTTATGCTGGAGCTGCTGAACGCTGCTGGCGAAAGTCTAAACACCATGCCAACCTTTTCTGCCTTAACTCTGCCCTCTCCTCTGCCAGACAAAACTATTTCTCCTCCCTTATTGACACCCATGCCCATCATCCCCATCAGCTCTTGCGTACATTCAACTCCCTTCTCAGGCCCCCGGTTCCTCCCCGTCCTCTTTCCCTCACCCCCAAATATCTGGCCTCTTACTTCATTAATCAAATTAAATCCATCAGATCTGAGCTCCCCAAAGTCACTCCCCCACCTTCTCTAACACCTCGGCTCTCAACGCTCTCTGCTACTCTCCCATCCTTCCCAGCAGTATCCTCAGAAGAGATCTCCTCCCTCCTCTCAAGTGCTACTCCGGCCAACTGTGCTTCTGACCCCATTCCTCTCATCTTATGAAATCTCTCACTCCGTCTCTTCTCCCGTCCTTAACTTCCATCTTCAACCGCTCACTCTCCACTGGTTCCTTCCCCTCTGCCTTCAAACATGCCCACGTTTCTCCCATCCTAAAAAAAACCCTCTCTTGACCCCACCTCACCTTCTAGTTATCGCCCTATCTCCCTCCTACCATTCCTTTCCAAACTCTTTGAACGAGTCGCTTACACGTGCTGCCTCGAATTCCTCAACGACAATCCTCTCTTCGACCCCCTCCAATCTGTCTTCCGTCCCCTATATTCCACGGAAACTGCCCTCTCAAAGGTCACCAATGACATCCTGCTTGCCAAATCTAACGACTCATACTTTATCCTAATCCTCCTCGACCTCTCAGCTGCCTTCGACACTGTAGATCACCCCCTTCTCCTCCACACACTATCCAACTTTGGCTTCAGAGACTCTGTCCTCTCCTGGTTCTCCTCTTATCTCTCAGGTCGTTCATTCTCAGTCTCTTTTGCTGGCTCCTCCTCTCCCTCCCATCCCCTTACTGTGGGGGATCCCCAAAGTTCAGTGCTTGGTCCCCTTCTGTTCTCGATCTACACTCACTCCCTTGGTGACCTCATTCGCTCCCACGGCTTCAACTATCATCTCTACGCTGATGACACCTGAATCTACATCTCTGCCTCTGCTCTCTCTCTCTCCCTCCAGGCTCGCATCTCCTCCTGGCTTCAGGACATCTCCATTTGGATGTCTGCCCGCCACCTAAAACTCAACATGTCCAGGACAGAACTCCTTGTCTTCCCTCCCAAACCCTGCTCTCTCCCTGACTTTCCCATCACCGTTGACAGCACTACCATCCTTCTCATCTCACAAGCCCGCAACCTTGGAGTCATCCTCGACTCCGCTATCTTGATCACCCCTCACATCGAAGCCGTCACCAAAGCCTGCCGGTCTCAGCTCCGCAACATTGCCAAGATCCGCCCTTTCCTCTCCATCCAAACCGCTACCCTGCTCGTTCAAGCTCTCATCCTATCCCATCTGGACTACTGTATCAGCCTCCTCTCCGATCTCTCGTCCTCTTGTCTCTCCCCACTTCAATCCGTACTTCACGCCGCTGCCCAGATTGTCTTTGTCCAGAAAGGCTCTGGGCATTTTACTCCCCTCCTCAAAAATCTCCAGTGGTTACCAATCCACCTACGCATCAGGCAGAAATTCCTCACCCTCGGTTTCAGGGCTCTCCATTACCTCGCTCCCTCCTACCTCACCTCCCTTCTCTCCTTCTATAGCCCAGCCTGCACCCTCCGCTCTGCTGCCGCTAATTTCCTCACCGTGCCTCGTTCTCGCCGGTCCTGTCATCAACCCCCGGCCCACTTCCTCCCCCTGGCCTGGAATGCCCTCCCTCCCCACATCCGCCAAGCTAGCTCTCTTCCTCCCTTCAAGGCCCTACTGAGAGCTCACCTCCTCCAAGAGGCCTTCCCAGACTGAGCCCCCTCCTTCCTCTCTCCCTCCTCCCCCTCTCCACCCCCCGCCTTACCTCCTTCCCTTCCCCACAGCACCTGTACATATGTATATATGTTTGTACGTATTTAGTACTTCATTTATTTATTTTACTTGTGTATATCTATTCTATTTATTTTATTTTGTTAATATGTTTTGTTTTGTTCTATGTCTCCCCCTTTTAGACTGTGAGCCCACTGTTGGGTAGGGACCGTCTCTATATGTTGCCAACTTGTACTTCCCAAGCGCTTAATACAGTGCTCTGCACACAGTAAGTGCTCAATAAATATGATTGATTGATTATATTTTACTCTCCCAAGTGCTTAGTACAGTGCCTTGCACACAGTTAGTGCTCAATAAATGTGATTGAATGAATAAATGAATTAATGAATCCTATGCATTTTGAGCTCCTGCTCTGTTCATAGAAGATCCTGAAGCCTGCCATGTTGGCAGCTTTCCCAGGCGGTGATCACTGGGTGGTGTCTGTTGGTGAAGGGAGTTCTGGGGCTCCCAAACCTCATTATTTGCCTTTCAGTGTGCACCTCCAATCAGTCACTAACTCTTATCCATTCTCCCTTCACAACATCTCTATAACCTGCTCCTTCATCTCTGTCCAAATTGCATGCATGCAGGTCCAAGCATATGTATTATCCCCAAGGAGGCTCAGCCTCCTCACTGACCTCCCTGTCTCCAGGCTTTCTCCACTCCAGTCCATCTCAACTCGGTGGCCCGGATGATTTTTTTGAAAAATTATTCATTCATTTATTCAATAGCATTTATTGAGCGCATACTGTGTGCAGAGCACTGTACTAACTGCTTGGGAAATACTAGTTGGCAACAAATAGAGACGGTCCCTACCCAACAACGGGCTCACAGTCTAGAAGGGGGAGACAGATAACAAAAGAAAACACGTGGACAGGTGTCAAGTTATCAGAATAAATTGAAACAATGCTAGATGCACATCATTAACAAAATAAATAGAACAGTAAATATGTACAAATAAAATAAATAGAGTAATAAATGTGTACAAACATATATACAAGTGCTGTGGTTAGGGGAAGGAGGTAGGGCAGGGGGGATGAGGAGGGGAAGGAGGAGGAGAGGAAGGTGAGCTCTCAGTAAGGCTTTGAAGGGAGGAAGAGAGCTATCTTGGCGGATGTCCGGAGGGAGGGCATTCCAGGCCAGGGGGAGGACGTGGGCCGTGGGTCTTCAGAGGGACAGGTGAGAATGAGGCACAGTGAGGAGGTTAGCAGCAGAGGAGTGGAGGGTGGCGGGCTAGGCTGTAGAAGGAAAGATGGGAGATGATGTAGGAGGGGGCGAGATGATGGAGAGCCTTGAAGCCTAGAGTGAGGAGTTTTTACGTGATGCATAGGTTGACTGGTAGCCACTAGAGATTTTTGAGGAGGGGAGTAATATGTCCAGAGCGTTTCTGCACAAGGATGATCCGGGCAGCAGCGTTAAGTATAGACTGAAGTGGGGAGAGACAGGAGTATGGGAGATCAGAGAGGAGGCTGATGCAATAATCCAGTCGGGATAGGATGAGAGATTGAAGCCGCAGGGTAGCAGTTTGGATGGAGAGGAAAGGGCAGATCTTGGCGATGTTGCGGAGGTGAGACGGGCAGGTTTCGATGACGGATTGGATGTGAGGGGTGAACGAGAGAGTAGAGTCGAGGATGACACCAAGGTTGGAGGCTTGTGAGACGGAAAGATGGCAGTGCCGGCTACAGTGATGGGAAAGTCAGGGAGAGGGCAGGGTTTGGGAGGGAAGATAAGGAGTTCAGTCTTGGACATACTGAGTTTTAGATGGCGGTCAGACATCCAGATGGAGATGTCCTGAAAGCAGGCCGAGACACGAGCCTGAAGGGAGGGAGAGAGAGCAGGGACAGAGATGTAGATTTCGGTGTCATCAGCATAGAGATGATAGATGAAACCATGGGAGCAAATGAGTTCACCAAGGGAGTGAGTGTAGATAGAGAACAGAAGGCGACCAAGAACTGACCCTTGAGGAACTCCTAGAGTAAGGGGATGGGAGGGGGTTGGAAATCCTAGACGATCCTTAAAAAAAAGAGAAGGGGGGTGAGGGGTAGAGTCAGTGGGAAATACGATGAGCCTCGTGAAAGGGTCGGTAGAATACAGAGATGGACAGAGATGTAACTTTCCTCATACTGACCTAAGCTCTGAGGCCACCCTGTTTCCTGCACTGAGTGTACTTGGTACCAACACAGACATTGCCCCAAAGTCCCTGCCTGGGAAATGGGCTCCCTATTTCTTGCATTTTCTCTAACACCAGAGCCCAGAATCCAGCGTGCCTCAGTGGAAAGGGCACGGGCTTTGGAGTCAGAGGTCATGGGTTCAAATCCCGGCTCTACCATTTTGTCAGCTGTGTGACTTTGGGCAAGTCACTTAATTTCTCTGGGCCTCAGTTCCCTCATCTGTAAAATGGGGTTGAACCCTGTGAGCCCCTCATGGGACAACCTGATCACCTTGTCGCCTCCCCAGCGCTTAGAACAGTGCTTTGCACACAGTAAATGCTTAATAAATTCCATCAAAAAAAGGGAGACTGACCTTCCCTCCCCTAAACTATTCCCCTCCACCCCAACAAAACTGCACCCCTCGGCCCTGGGCTGCCCCAAATACAAACATGAACCAAGGCACTTTCTCACTGTGGGCCGTGGGGGAGGCTGCACAAGATCTCAGAGCAAACATGAGCTCTGGGCATGAGTCATGAACCACAGATCCATGGGCAAGTTGGATGGAAACAGGCAGAACTGGATGGATTGTATCATCTGTGGTTCCTCTTCTCGATTTCATCTGTTGTTTGGGTCTTCCCGAGTTGGAGCCTGGGGGGAAATCTGAGTATGTGGCCATCCAAAGCTACTCACATTGTTTCTGAACCCAGCCAGAGTCTGGTTCCCCGTCCTTCTGGATGTTTCAGAGAGTAAATCTCCTTGATGACAGTGGCCAGATCTCTTATGAAGAGGCAGTGTGGCCTTAGGAAAGGGCATATGCCTGGCAGTTAGGGGACCAGAATTCTCACCCTGCCGTGTGAATGTGGACATGTCTGTCAGTAAATCATAATAATTGAGCACTTTCTGTGTGCAGGGCAATGGACTAAGCACTTGGTAGAGTACAATATGACAATATAGCATACACATTCCTTGCCCCCAGTGAGCTTTACAAATAAATAAATTACAGATATGTGAGCAGGGAATGTCACTCTTTATTGTTGTATTGTACTTTCCCCAGTGATCAGTACAGTGCCCTGCACACAGTAAGCGCTTAGTAAATGCCACGGAATGAATGAAAATACTGTGAGGCTGTTTGGGGTGGGGGTGTGAACAAAGGCAGCAAGTCAGGGTGATGCAGAATGTAGTTGAAGAAAAGGAAAAGAGAGCTTAGTCAGGGAAGGTCTCTTGGAGGAGATGTGCCTTCAAGAAGATTTGGAAGAGTGGAGAGCATTGTTTGTTGGATATAAAGAGGGAGGGGATTCTAGGCCAGAGGCCAGACATGGGTGAGTGGTCAGCAGCGAGATAGATAAGATTGAGAAGGTTAGCATTAAGGGAGCAAAGTGCACTTTCTGGGTTGTAATAGAAGAGTAGCAAGGTGAGGTAGAAAGGGGCAAGGTGATTGAGTGCGTTAAAGCCAATTGAGTTTCGGTTTGGTGTAGAGGTGGATGAGCAACCACTGGAGACTTCTGAGGAGTGAGAAAACATGCCCTGAACTTTTCTGTAGAAAAACGATGCGGCCAGCCGAATGAAGTATGGACTGGAGTGGGGAGAGTCGGAGTCTGGGCGGTCAGAAGGAGAATGATGCAGTAATCAATATGGGATATGATATGTGATTGGATGAACATGGTAGCAGTTTAGATGGGGAGGAAAGGAAAAACTGACATTATTAGTCATGGATTGAATATGTAGGTTAAATGAGAGAGAGGAGTCAAGGATAATGCCCAGGTTATGGGCCTGTGAGACAGTGATGGGAAAGTCAGGGGGAGGACAAGTTTGGGGAGAGAAGACAAGGGAAATAAGGAAAGATAAGGAGTTCTGTTTTAGGCCTGTTAAGTTTGAGGTGACCGGAGGAAATCCAAATAGAGATGTCCACGTAGACAAGTCATTTACCTTTCTTTTTCCCTCAGTTTCCTCACCTGTAAAATTAGGGTTGTGGGTCATGGATCATGCCTACCATCTGCACTGTACTCTCCCACGTGCTTAATACAGTGCTATGCCCAAATAAAGTGCTCAATACATAGCACTGATCAATTGAATATTAATTACCTATTCTCCCTGTCACTTAAGCTATTAGCCCCCATGTGGGATTGGGCTGTTTCCCACCTGATTATCTTGTATCTGTTCCAGTGCTTGCTACAGTACTTGGCATATAGCATGCGATGAATGAAAACCATAGTTATTGTTACTGTCAAGTGATTGAGAGGTGCACCACACACAACTCTTGGGAAGTACAGAATAATGAAATGACACATTCCTGGCCCACAAGGATCTCCCACTTTATTGGAAAGTAAAATATAAAAATATTTACAGCCACTATCAGACTTCAGGGACACTACCCCTCATCCCTCTTACTTATGTGCAGTAGGACGACCCCAGCTTCACTCCATGACTGCAACCCTGACTACTTTTCCCAGAATCTTTCAGGCTGAGTGTCTTCCATTCCCCTGCTTACTCGCTTTCTACAGACATGGACCCCAGAACAGAGGTTGGTTTCAGGGTGATTGGCATAATGGGAGTCATGTGGACTCGGAGGGAGGGTTCTGACTGGTGGAAAGAAGGGTACCTGGACAAATAGCACAGTGCCTAGGCCTTGCTGGATGACGTTACACTCATCTGCCTCACTGTGAGTAGGGAATCTGCCCGTTAGATAGTCGTTTCATAGTCTCCAGAGTATTTAGTGCAGTGCTCTGCACAAAGTAGGTGCTCAATAAGTAAGATTGACTGACTGATTGAGTTCAAGGACAGGAGGTTTGGAGGCCTTGGATCCGTAACTGAGCTCAGGAGAATGTAAAGAAATTGAGTCTAGGGCTACTTCAGGAGTAAACTTTCCTCTGTGGAAATATGGGTCGCTGCATGTGTCTTGGACTTGAATTTTGAATCCAGTCTTTCCTATCGTTCTTCCCAGCTCCTTTATGTGTGAGGCTCCTACGGGCCAGAATGCCTGAATTCCTCCGTTTCCCCAACTCCTAGTTTTGTTCTGGTAATGCAAACGCTCGATAAATGTTTCTGATGCTAGGATCTGAGAAATAGTGAATCTTAGTGGTTAGAGCACGGGCCTCTGGTTAGAAGGAGCTGGTTTCTGATCTTGGCTCCAGCACTTTTCTGCTGGGTGACCCTGCACAAGATGCTTAACCCCTTTATGCCTGCTTGCTCATCTATAAAATGGGGATTAAATCCTATGTGGGACAGAGACTGTTTTCAGCATAATTATCTTTTGCTTGCCCCACATGCCTAGCTCACTGCTGGGCACATAGCTAGTGCATAACAAATCTATAATGATTAATGATCATTGGGGCATAGGGCTGGGAACATTTCTGTGAGAGCAGATTATAGGAGGGGAGCCTGGGTCCCATGTGTTGTGAGCTCCTGCTCAGTTCACAGAATATACTAAGTCTGAGGGGGCAGCAGCGCTTCCAGACAGTGACCACCAGATGAAGTATATTTGTGTAGGGAACTCTGGGGACAAGGCAGATCCCAAACCTCAGGCTCTTCTCTGTCTTTCAACGTGCATCTTCAATCAGTCACTAACTCCTGTTGGTTCTACCTTCAGAACATCTCTAGAACCCACCCCTTCATCTCTATCCAAGCCGCCACCAAGCAGATCTGAGCATTTGTCAAATCCCACCGCGTGTCCTGGTTCAGCCTCCTCACTGACCACTCTGCATACAGCCTTTCCCCACTCCAGGCCATACTCCACTCTGCTGCCTGGATCATTTCTGGAAAGTCATCCTGTACCTAACCCCTCAAAATCCCCCAGGGATTGCCCATCCTTGTCCACATCAAGCAGAAACCCCTTGCCATCAGCTTTAAAACACTCAATCAGCCCTCTCCCTCCTACTTATCCTCGCTCATCTCCCACTACAACCCAGTCAGTACACGCTGCTTCTCTAACAGGAACCTATTTACTGTATTCTGTCTTTTCTGTCTCTCTGTTGACCCTTTGCTCACATCCTTCCTCTGGCCTGGAGCTTCCTTCCTCTTCATATCTGACAGACAATAACTCTCCTGACCTTCAAGGTTCTCCTAAAATGATATTTCCTCCAGAAACCCTTCCTTGACTAACCCCTCATCTCCCCACACTAATTCTTCCTTCTGCATCTCTTATGCACTCGTGTTCATTCCTCCTAGCACTTTGATATTCACACCACTCCAGAGCCCTGATGTACGAATCCTTCTACTCTGTTGCTTCTTCTATCTGTAATTATTTTTCCTCTCCGTCTCTCCCTCTGGACTGTAAGCTGCTAGTGGGCATGGATGGTATCTACCAACTGCATCATTCTCTCCCAAGGGCAAAGACAATTCATTCATTCATAAAATCATATTCCCCAAATGCTTACTGCTGCACTAAATGCAATAATAAACAGATTCATTTCCTGCCTCTTACAAGCTTACAATACAGAATCAGGGAGACAGATATCAATATCAATGAATGAATTGCAGACATATACATTTAGTGCTTTGGAACTGGGAGAGGGGAAGAACAAAGTGAGCAAATCAAAGTGACAGAGAAGGAAGTGTGAGAAGAGGAAAGGTGAGTATAGTCAGGGAAGGCATCCTATAGGATATGTGCCTTAAATAAGGTTTTGAAGCTGGGGAGAGTAATTTTCTGAGGGATTTCATTCATTCATTTATTCATTCATTCAATCAATCGTATTTATTGAGCGCTTACTGTTTGCAGAGCACTGTACTAACTCTTGGGAAGTACAAGTTGGCAACATATAGAGACGGTCCCTACTCAACAGCAGGCTCACAGTCTAGAAGGGGGAGACAGACAACAAAACAACACATATTAACAAAATCAAATAAATAGAATAAATATGTACAAGTAAAATAAATAGAGTAATGAATATGTACAAACGTATATACATATATATATATATATATAAGTGCTGTGGGGAGGGGAAGGAGGTAAAGCGGGGGGAGGGGGAGGGGGAGGAGGGAGAGAGGAAGCAGGAGGCTCTATCTGGGAAGAGACTTGGTGAGATGAGGAGAAGAGCATTGCAGGCCAGAGGCAGGATGTGGTTGAGAGGTCGGCAGCGAGATAGGCGAGATTGAGGCACAGTGAGAAAGTTCACATTAAAGGAGCAAAGTGTGTGGGCTAGGTAAGTAGTGAGGTGACATAGGAGAAGCAGGTTAATTGGGTGCTTCAGAGACAATAGAGAGGAGTATTTGTTTGATGTAGCGGTGGCTGGGCAACCACTGGAGTTTTCTGAGGAGTGGGAAAACATATCCTTAAAGTTTTTGTAGAAAAATGATCCGGGCAGCAGAGTGAAGTATGGAGTGGAGTGGGGAGAGGCAGGGGGCTGGAAGTTCAACAAGGAGGCTGATGAAGTAATTCAGGCAGAATGGGATGAGTGATTGTATTAACGTGGTAGTTTGGATGAAGAGGAAAGGGCAGATTTTGAAGATGTTGTGAAGGTGGGACTGACACCAACTTTAGTGATGGATTGAATAAGTGGGTTGAATGAGAGAGAGAGGAGTCAAGGATAACACCAAGGGTAGCTGGTGAGACAAGAAATATGGTGCTGTGGTCTTCGATGATGGGAAGGTCAGGGGAAGGACAGGGTTTGGGTGGGAAGATAAGAAGTTCTGTTTTGGACGTGTTAAGCTTGAGGTGAAAGGAAGATAACCAAGGAGAGATGTCTTGAAGGCAGAAGGAAATGCGAGACAGCAAAGAGAGAGAAATATCAGGAATGTAGATGTACATTTGGGTATTGTCATGAGCCCGCCTCTGGAAATTCACCTTCCCCTACTCTAAGGCACTCAAGACAAGCACTACGTGGGAAGTGACAATATTCTACTGGTTCTCCTCCTATTTACTTGGCCACGGATTCTCAGTCTCTTTCATGGGCTCCGCCTCTGCCTCCCACCTTATATATGTGGATGTCCCTCAAGGTTCAGTTCTGGGTCCCCTTCTTTTCTACATCTACACCTACTCCCTTGGAGAACTCATTCTTTCTCATGACTTTAACTAACAGAGGAATCCCCAATCTATATCTCCAGCTCTTCCTCTCTGCAGTCTCGCATTTCCTTCTGCCTACAGGGAGGACATCTGTACTTGGATGCCCTGCCATTACCTCAAACTTAACATGTTAAAAACAGAACTTCTAATCGTTTCCTGCAAACCCTGTTCTCCCCATGACTTTCCCATCAGTACAAATACAACCAAAATCCCTCCTATCTCACAAACCCCTATCTCTGGCATTTTCCTTGACTCCTCTCACTCATTCTATCCCCAAATTCAATCAGTCATTAAGTGCTGATGGTTAAACCTTCACTACATCTCTAAATTCTGATCTTTCCTCTCCAAACTGCTACCACAGTAATCCTATTCTGCCTTGATTACTTTATCAGTTTCCTTGCTGATCTCCCAGTCTCCTGTCTCTCTGCATACCAGTCCATACTTTACATTGCTGCTAGGGTCATCTTTCTGCAAAAATGTTCAGTCCATGTTTCTCTATTCCTCAAAATCCTCCAGTAGTTGTCCTTTCACCCCTGCATCAAACAGAAACTCCTTACCATCGGCTTTAAAGCACTCAATCAACTTGCCCCCTCCTACCTCATCTCCTCATCTGCTACTTCATCGTGCTGCTCTCCTTCTACAAGCCAGCCTGGACACTTCACCCCTTTAATGCCAACATACTGACTTTATTGCCAGTCTACTCAATGTACCTCAGTTCTGTCTACCATGCCACCAACCACTCACCCGCGTCCTGTTCCTGACCTGAAACCCCTACCCTCATCAAATCTAATGGACAATTACTTTCCCAACTTTCAAAGCCTTACTGAAGGGACATCTCCTCCAAGGAGCCTTTTCTGACTAAGCTCTCATATCCTCTCGTCCCACTTCTTTTTGCATTGCCCTTGCACTTGGATTTACTCCGTTTATTATCCTCTCCTAAGCTCCACAGCATTTATGTACATAGTAGTAATTTACTTATTTATATTAATGCCTGTCTCACTCTCTAAAACGTTAGCTAGTTGGGGGATGGAAACATGTCTACCTACTGTGTTATGTTCTTATATTGTTCTCTCCTAAACCATTAATACAGTGTCCTGCATAATGGTAACAGCTCTATAAATACTATTAATTAAATATTCCAAAAAAATTAATCAGGAAATTAATGATCTGTTATCAGAAAACACAGTTCCGATTCCCACTGCCTGCTTCTACTCATCTTATCCCACAGCTGCCTGAACTACTGCCATTTCTCCATCCTGAGGATTGTGGATAATTGTTAACATTTTCCCATACATTGAAAAGGTTCTGGGGCTTTAAAACCTATTACAACCTGGAGTTACTACCTAGAGTACCACATAACTCCAACACATCTTCTGTATTCAAACTCCTGGCCTCCGGGGCCAAAGGTCTTTCAGAACCTCTCAGCTCTGATGTCTTCTCCTTCAGGAAGTTATACTCTCAGGAGGTGGCTGAGTCCATGATTCTCCCAGCCAACTACAGGACTCTTCCTGTGATGCTGATGCCGGCGGGGAGAGCGGGTGGGTGGAGCACAGTGGGACAATTTAGTGAGCTGCGGCTCCATTTATGAACCCTCTGTGACCAGGCAAATTGAGACGGAGGACCACAGGCACAACAGCCAAGTGCAAGACTTAGACAGGGCCCTTTCAGGATGGGAGAGTAACAGAACCCAGAAATAACCTTGACAACTTAGCCAAGATTGTGGGGAGGGTTTTTTGTGGTATTTGTTAAGCTCTTGCTTTGTGTCTTGCATTGTACGAAATGCTGGATTAGAAACAGGATACTCAGAGTGCACACACTCCCTGCCCCTTTGAGGGCTCATCTTCTAAGAAGGGGGGAATAAGATTTGATGTCTATTTTATCAATGAGGAAACGGAGGCATAGAGACGTTAAGCGAATTGTCCAAGGCCATTTAGCAGATAAATAGTGAAGCTGGGATTAAAAAACAGTCTTCTGTACAACAGTCTTCGTACAAATTGGTAACGTATAGAGACAGTCCCTACCCAACAGTGGGCTCACAGTCTAAAAGGGGGAGACAGAGAACAAAACCAAACATACTAACAAAATAAAATAAATTGAATAGATATGTACAAATAAAATAAATAAATAAATAAATAGAGGAATAAATATGTACAAACATATATACATATATACAGGTGTTGTGGGGAAGGGAAGGAGGTAAGATGGGGGGATAGAGAGGGGGACGAGGGGGAGAGGAAGGAAGGGGCTCAGTCTGGGAAGGCCTCCTGGAGGAGATGAGCTCTCAGCAGGGCCTTGAAGGGAAGAAGAGAGCTAGCTTGGTGGATGGGCAGAGGGAGGGCATTCCAGGCCCGGGGGATGACGTGGGCCGGGGGGTCGATGGCGGGACAGGCGAGAACGAGGTACGGTGAGGAGATTAGTGGCGGAGGAGCGGAGGGTGCGGGCTGGGCTGTAGAAGGAGAGAAGGGAGGTGAGGTAGGAGGGGGCGAGGTAATGGAGAGCCTTGAAGCCCAGGGCGAGGAGTTTCTTCCTGATGCGCAGAGTGATTGGTAGCCACTGGAGATTTTTGAGGAGGGGAGTAATATGCCCTCATACTCAATATGTCCTTATCACCACTCTCAGACACCTGCCCGATGTGAAGGCTGCCAACTGCAGAATCGCTGCAAGGACTGGCATTGTTGTGGTGGGTGCATAACAGAATTCTGGGAGGCTCCTCTAGTTCCAGAATGATCCCCAAGCCCCCAGCCCTATCTGCCCTCTGAAACCCCCTGGGGACCCAGGAGGGAGGGCAATTCCTAACTGTTTTTTCCTCTGATGTTTTTGAGAAAGTTTCAGGGATGCAGGTGCAGTGCTTCGGGTAAGGATAACCCCCAGGGCCACTACATGGCTGATTTCTCTTGTCCCAGAATGGGTTCCTCCCATTCCCAACTACAGGCACACCACGGCAATAGATTGGAAACATCATTCTAAAAAGTTCAGGCCCATCTTCATAAGCACCCCCCTTTCCCTTGTCTCTGTTTCTCCTGGATACAGCATCTCCCACATCTTACTGACATATTCCCTGTCGTGGGGGTGGAGACTGGAGCCCCGATCCTTGAGCTAGAGGAAAAGAGTCAGACTCCAGACTGATCGTCCCTCACAGCTGGTCCTAGGCTCACCTCACCTCGTCGCCCTCTCTGCCTACTCGGTTTCTGCTCCTCCAGCTTCCCCAATCCACCAGGGGGGAAGAGAAGACTCCCTGCTGTCTGGACAGACAGTATCAAGCCAGCAACTACAGGGATGGGGACCTGATCATTGCAGGGATGTTATCTCTGCAGACCATGACTGTTTTTCAGAGCGGAGAGTTCATCAATAATAGCAACTAGATGAACTATATTCCCGAGTAAGTGGTTTTGTTTGGTTTTAGTGGTTATATTTAATTAATTTAGTTAAACTGTGGTACTTACTAAGCCCTTAATATGCGCCAAAGACTGTTCTAGACACTAGTTGGACATAGTCCCTATCTCCAATGTGGCTCACAGTCTAAGTATGAGGGATGAGGTTTTAATCCCCATTTTACAGATGAGGTAACTGAGGCACAGAGAAGTTAAGTAACCAGTCCAAAAATCACACAGCAGTCATTTGGCAGAGCTGGAAGAACCCAACTCTTCTGACACCCAAGCTCGGGGCCCACTGATTCTTTCATTTTCTCCGTTTCTATGGTGATTGATGACTGGGTAGTTACTGCATCCAACACTGAGTTTCTGACATCATTCCTGAGATCAAATTCTACATTCTGAACTCTCATCATCACCACAGACTGGACTCTCTGTCCTTCCTTCTCTCCCTTCAGTTCTTGTCCTTCAGATTATCATCATGGGTTTGAAGGAGAAACATTTCCCTCCACTCGTTCCACTCCCTCCCTCAACTTGTATCCATCAGAGCTGTGGCTTAGGGCCAGGGAAGACTTGCGGCGGGTGATGCAGAAGGAGATTCAGGGTGGCTGATACAGGTGATTCAGGACCCTTGTCCGGGTGATGCTTGCTGCCACTGGACTTTTTTTACCCGATCTGTTTGCTTGGTAGTAAATGTCCCCTGGAATGCAGGGTGGAGGTTCAGGGTGGACCCTGTGGGTGAACACGTTTGCCTCATTTCAGGTGGGTTTACAAAGACTTCCAGCACTTCCTGGCCCAGCTGTTTGTTGTGGAGGAGATCAACAAGGATCCTGGCCTTTTATCCAATGTGTCCCTGGGGTTCTACATCCACGAAAACTACCATCATGCTGATAGAACCATAGAGGGTGCCTTAAGGTGGCTGTCGGGAGGACGACAAACCATCCTTAACTACAGCTGTGAAAGACAGGAAAAGTCCGTGGCTGTCATCGGAGGAGCTACATCTGCCCTGTCCATCAGCATGGCAAGCATCCTGGGACTCTACAAGCTCCCACAGGCAGGAGACCATTCAACTAATCTGGTGGCATCCCTATGTAGATAAGGAATGACCAGATTGGAGACATGTCTTGTGGAAAAGAGTTTCCCTTCACTTCTTTCAATCCCAGACTGCCTGTTGAGAAGAGATGTTCCTAGGAAGGAGCAGTTTTTCAGACACAACCTAGCACTGTGTGTGCTTCAAGGACAAGCCAGGTCCTGAGGGTTCATTTATCCAGATTATGTAAACGTTCAAGTGAATTTCTGTCGCACTCATTTCCATTGTTGTTTTTTTCTGGCTCCTAGTGCACTCCCTATCCATTCTGCAATTTTCCCTTTTTGAGGGTTAAGAAGAAACGTTAAAAGGAAAGATATGTGTGGGGCATGGAGTCAACAGAGCATACAGGAGCCAGGGACAGGGGATACACATGTGGGTATCATTCATTAATTCATTCATTCTTTCAATCGTATTTATTGGGCGCTTACTGTATGCAGAGCACTGTACTAAGGACTTGGGAAGTACGGGTCGGCAACATATAGAGACGGTCCCTACACAACAATGGACTCACAGTCTAGAAGGGAGAGACAGACAACAAAACAAAACATGCAGACAGGTGTAAAAATCATTAACAAAAGAAATAGAATAGTAAATATGTGTAAGTAAATCAAATAGAGTAATAAATCTGTACAAATGTATACAAGTTCTGTGGGGAGGGGAAGGAGGTAGAGCAGAGGGGGAGGATCGGGAGGAGGAGAGGAAAAATGTCCTTACCCTGGGAAGGACACTAGGAGGAGATGAACTCTCAGTAGGGCTTTGAAGGGAGGAAGAGAGCTAGGTTGGTGGATATGTGGAGGGAAGGCATTCCAGACCAGTGGAAGGACGTGGGCTGGGGGTTGACGGTGGGACAGGGAAGAACGAGGCACAGTGAGGATCTTAGAGGCGGAGAAGCAGAGGGTATGGGCTGGGCTGTAGAAGGAGAGAAGGGAGGTGAGGTAGAAGGGGGCAAGGTGATGGAGAGCCTTGAAGCCGAGAGTGAGGAGCTTTTGCTTGCTTCGTAGATTGACAGGCAACTACTGGAGATTTTTGAGTAGGAGAGTGACATGCCCAGAGCATTTCTGTACAAAGATAATTCGGGCAGCAGAGTTAAAACTCTGTTCTTTCTTCCCTTTTCCTCTCACTTTGCACTCACTACTTTTGGAGAGCTTCTCCACTCCCATGGCTTCAGCTACCCAGGCCAAGCAGTAACTCTCCAATCAGTCTTATAGAATTAAGTTCCCACATCATCTGTCAATCTAACATTTCCACTTGACTTCCAGGGATCTGCACAGGGATGTCTCTCTGAAGCCTCAGTTTCATAAGAATGAAACTGAACTCTTCATTTTCCCTCCTGTATCCATTCCTCTGCCCAAGTTTCCTATCAGGACCGGTAACACCACTCTTCTCCCTGTTACCAAGACCATCATTCCAGGCATGAGATTTTCTAGGAACGTTCTTATATCAGTCTCCTCATCGATCTGCTTAACTGTAGATAATTTTGCTTTTCTGTCTCCTGTTAGCCAAATGCAGTCTATGAAAACCCTGTTCCATCATGAGAAAGCTTCCCTTCATCCTTGGGGATTTCAATATCCATATGGATGTTCCCGATAACCCTTCTGCTGACTGTTTCCTCTCACACCTTCACTCCTTGACCTCCTGCTCCATCCCATCTTACCCACACAACAGCTTGGACACACTCGATCTCATCCTCGCTATTGACCCTCACCAACTCTACCCTCAACAACTCTGAAATTCCTTTATAATGAAAATTACTAATAATTGTAGTATTTTTAGGTGCTTACTATAGGCCCAACCTTGTACTAAGTGCTGTAGATGTTAATGATGATTAGGTCCCAGATGGGGCTCGGAGTATTAGTAGTAGGGAGAATATGTTTTTTGAATCCCCAGTGAGAACCAAGGCCCAGAGAAGTGAAGTGACTTGCCAACGAGAGTTGGGCTGGCATTAGAACCCAGGGATTCTGTCTTCCAGCCTCGTGCTCTTTCCACTAGACCATAATGTATTCAACCGAAAGCTCCTCATCTGACTTCTATCCTCCCAACCCAACTTGGTCATCTGAGGTGTTCCCCCATAGAGACGGTCAATCTATTAATCCACACCAATATTCTCAAGTCATCGTGTCCCACCTGGTCTCCATACCCAACATGCCTACCCTGATGGACAAATTGACACCCTCAACACCTCCTCTCTACTGGTCTCAACTCACTTGCTCCTCGATCCCTTCACCATTATCTTACCACTAACCCAGAGTACTGGATTACCTCCATAGCACTCTTCCTTTGCTCCCGTGGACATGCCACAGAACGGTGCTGGCAGAAATCCAGATATCAGGCTGACCTAGTTCATGTCAAATGCATCTTTTCCTGCTTTATCTTGCCCTTTCCCCTGCCAGACAGCAATTCTGCTCCATGCTTATTAACCCCTATGCCCATTGTCTTTGCCAGATGTTTCAGACATTTAAGTCCCTCCTCAAATCCCAACGATCTCTAGTCCCTCTCCTGGCTATGTACTTTGTGAATAAAATTGAAATAATCAAGCATGGTCGCCCTAAAATCCTCCCTGGTCTTGTCAAGTCCCTCTCTCTCCCACTCCTTTTTTGAACCTCTCATCTTTCCCTGAAGTGTCCAAAGAGAAGATAGCCTGCTTCCTCTCAAAATCTACCCCTACTACCAGTTCTTCCGACCCTTTTTCTTTGGATCTTATTGCAGCACATGACCTCTCCTTTTTTTCCTTATTAACCACCACCTTCACCTGTTCATTATCCAATGGCTTCTTCCCCACTGCTCGCAAACATGCTCATATATTACGTCTCCTGAAAATAACCCTCCTTGACGCTTCAGCTCCCTCTGGGTATAGCTCCATCTCCTCCTAACATTCCTTTCCAAACTGCGTAAGTGAATTGTCTGCACCTACTGCCTCTACTTCCTTGCTGATTTCCTACTACAACCGAGCCAATAGCGTCCATCCCCTAATGCCAACCTAATCGCTGTTCATTGATCTCATCTATTTTGCTGCTGACCTCTTGCCTATGTCCTGCCTCTGGCCCATAACTCTCTCTTCCTTCCTATCCGATAGATGATCACTTTCCTTGTCCACATAATCTTGCTAATGTCAAGACTCTTCGAAGAAAGCTTCCCTGATCAGACCCTCATTTCCCCTACTCCCTAGCCTTTCTGGTTGGCTCTGCACCTTCGGTTCACCCCCACTCCTAATCCCCAAAACACTTATGCATATATCCATAATGTATTTTAACATCCATCTCTTGATCTAGTCTGTTAGCCCACTGTGGGTAAGGAACATGCTTGCCATCCCTGTTATATTGTACTCTTTCAGGAACTGAGTACAGTGCTCTGCATGCAGTAATTGCTCAATAAATTTGACCGATTGATGACAATCTCTTTGAAGACAGGAATTGTGTTTTTTGCCTTTTTTATCATTTCCCAAATGATAAGATCATTGATTCAATTTTATTTATTGAGCACTTACTGTATGCAGAGCACTGTACTAAGAGCTTGGGTAGTACAAGTCGCAACATATAGAGACGGTCCCTACTCAACAACGGGCTCACAGTCTACAGGGGGGAGACAGACAACAAAACAAAACATGTAGGCAGGTGTCAAAGCTACATGAACATCATTAACGAAATCAATAGAATAGTAAATAAGTAGAAGTAAAATAAATAGAGTAATAAATCTGTACAAATACATATAAATGCTGTGGGGAGGGGAAGGAGGTAGGGCAGGGAGGATGGGGAGGAGGAGAGGAAAAAGGGGGCTCGGTCTGGGAAGGCTAAGAGTTTACTTAGCTCCTTCTGGGAAGATCAGTGCTCTTCCCAAGGAAGGAGCTAAGTAAACTCTTTTGATGGATTTACCAATATCCTCACCCATCCCAATCAGCTCTTTTCTTCTCTACCCAGATCACCTATGGCCCATTCGATCCGGTCCCGAGCGACAAGATCCAATTTCCATCTCTCTATCAGGTGGCCCCCAGGATCTCCTCTCTGCCTCGGGGGATGGTCCGGTTAATGGTACATTTTGGCTGGACGTGGGTCGGGCTGGTGGTGTCAGATAATATGATAGGAGAGAGATTCCTCTCCGATGTGACCGGGGAGACGGTCAGGAATGGTGTCTGTGCAGCTTTTACCATAAAGATCCCCAGTGAGAACTTCCACATTTATTTAGCCTGGAAAGTCTACTACAGGGTCACGGCTACATCAGCCACAGTGATGGCTGTCTATGGGGATGCAGAGTCTCTAAGCCTTCTGAGAAATGCGATAGAGGGATTTGGACTATCCAAGATGGTTTTGATCACCACATTTCACTTGGACTTTACTTTGAACATTAAGAAAGTAACAAACTACAACTTTCATGGAACCTTCACTATGGCAAACCTTGTTAAAGAAGTTCCCCATTTCAGGGACTTTTTCTGGACAGTTAGATCAGAGAAATACTGAGAAATCATTGTCTTGAAGGAATTCTGGGAGTCTGCCTTTGACTGTTCCTTTTCATTTCCTAAACTGGGTGGAAGAAAATGCTCAGAAAACGCTTCCTTGGAGTTACTGCCTGTGCACCATTTTTCCCTGACGATGTCTGCCCTGAGTTACAGTGTGTACAATGCCATGTATGCTGTCACGCAGGGGCTCCAGGAGTTGCTCCTGTCCTGCTAAGACCTGGAATCTCGGGGAAACAAGGATTGTCTGGTTTCTTGTCTGTGGCAGGTAATGTTCCCCCGCTGGACCAGGGGGCTGTAAAATCAGTCAGTTAATCATTGGTGTGTATTGAGGGCTTACTGTTTGCAGACAGTAGTCCTGACCATTCAGGAGAGTACATTACAACAAAGTTGGTAGACAGATTTCTTGTTCACAAGGAGCTTTTAGTCTAGCGGTCACAAAAGGAAGGCCCTGCTGAAGTGCAGGAATGGAGGGCCTGGTCGCTACTTACACCTTCGGAAAAGGCTTATCCGTTATAGTCTGGCATATCCAGGACTGGGTTCAGAGACCGAGTCCTAGAAATTAATTCACTGAAATACAATTGCCGGCGAGGGAGAGGAGGAACACTGCACTAATGCAAGAGGTCCTTCCTGGTCATCTGGTTAAACTGTAACTGAAGTTTGACCAATGAAAATTGGTTTGTTTTAATCATAGTCATTGGTTTATCAGGTGCCCCAGCCTCACACATTCTGGCAAAAAAGGAAGCTATAAAGCAATCAATCCTTCAGTGGTACTTATTGAGCACTTATTGTGTGCCACGCACTGTATTAAGAGCTTGGGTGTGTACCGTACAACAGAGGTGGTAGACATGTTCCCTGCCCATAATGAAGAATTGGCAAATTACAAATATTATGGATCCCAATACTTATTTAGGAAGTGGTTCATCGATTGCAGGGAGAAGAGAACACAGTGCTAGACACTGCAGGCATTAAACTTAACAACATGACAAGGGACAGCATTTTTGGATGGCACTGTGCTCCCCAGATCGGACCATCAGTGCTGCCTTCTACAAACCTGAAGGACAACTTATATCAATTGTAATAACCAACACTATCCCACTGGGGATAGCGAGGGTTGGGAGGTGGTCACAGAATGCAGCTTCATGGGTCACCATCCTCATCATTGTGATCATCACCATCTGCCCTCCTCTCTTCTGTGCACAGTTCCCCATTACTGATTGCCACATACTAACTGCTGAATGAAAGAGATCGGCAGTGTCGCTGGACTTAATGTGAGGCTTCCCCTCACTGTGAGGTAGACATATGCCTCCCTTCCATCCTCCTTTCTTATGTATGGGTGAGATTGAAAATATTCCCATAAGGACGTCTGTCGTCCCTGGTTTCCTTTCCATGCCCTCCATTTCATGCCTGGAAATAGAAAGAGAGAGAGAGAGACAGAGACAGAGAGACAGAGACAGAGAGAGAGAGACAGAGAGAGACAGAGCGAGGCAGAGAGATAGAAAGAGAAACAGAGATAGAGAGAGACAGAGAGAGAGAGATTTCCCCGATTCCTGGGATGAGTGATTGAGGGCGGGGGGAGGGTGGGGGATCTGGAGAAGCAGAGCAATCAGCAGCACCAAAGATGGGGAAGAAGAAATCCCCTACCAGTGGGACGATTGCTCCCAGACTCCAGGTCTCCCCAGTTGCCTCCCTGTGACAGTTTTCCTGGGAAGTCATGATAATAATGATAATAATATTGGTGATGGTATTTACTAAGTGCTTTCTAGGTGCCAGCACTGAATTAAACACTGGGATAGATAAGGGATAATCAAGTCAGACGCAGGCCTTGTCACAAATAGAGCCCACAGTTCAACGGGGAGGAAGAAAGGTATTGAATGGCCCACGGAAGTTAAGCCACTTGGAGAAGCAGCATGGCGCAGTGGATAGAGCATGGTCCTGGGAGCCAGAATGTCATGGGTTCTAATTGTGATGCAAACAAACAAACTGACCCCCCAAAATCCCACTGCAGCTGATCTCACCTCCCATGGGGTCAGGAGTCTCTAGAATTTCCTTTTATCCATTTTCAACTCCAAGAGTTTTTGAGAAAGGGTCAGTTTGACAACCCTGCCGGGGAACTGGTGATTCTGTACGAGAACCGCAGATCTGCTGCAAAATTTGACCTTCTGAACTTTGTGATTTTTCCCAATGGAAATGGTGAGTTGGTGAAAGTCGGGGAGGTGGACCTCCAGACACCCCCCGACCAAGACGTCATCATCAATGAGACAATGATCGTGTGGCCTGGGGGAGCCTCTCAGGTAAGCAGCCAATGGGAATGCCCGGATGTCCTGAAGTAGTAGTACCATGCGTTTAGTCCTGATTGTACTGATGGAGCACTTACTGGGTGTGCAGCACTGGAACTAGTCTGTAGACTGTAAGCTCGCTGTGGTCAGGGAGTGTGTCTGTTCATTGTCATATTGTATGTTTCCAAGTGTTCGGGTTATAGTTCTACACACAATAAGTGCTCAATGAATACTATTAAATGAATGAATGAATACCCAGTGCTGGGAAAAAGAACTTACATGGCAATGATACACTGAGTTTGGTCCTCAAGGGGTGCATGATCTGAAACTATGAGGTGTACAGGGAACTCAACTCCAACTCTCTCCTAGACCCCATCCAATCTGGCTTCCATACCCTACATTCCACCGAAACTGCCCTCCTAGAGGTCACCAATGACCTCCTTCTTGCCAAATCCAATGGCACCTATTCTATCCTAATCCTCCTCCACCTCTCAGCTGCCTTCGACACTGGACCACCCCCTTCTCCTCAACACACTATCCAACCTTGGCTTCACAGACTCCGTCCTCTCCTAGGTCTCTTCTTTTCTCTACGGCCATTCATTCTCAGTCTCCTTTGCGGGCTCCTACTCCCCCTCCCATCCCCGTACTGTAGGGGTTCCCCAAGGGTCAGTTCTAGGTCCTCTTCTGTTCTTTATCTACACTCACTCCCTCGGTGAACTCATTCACTCCCATGGCTTCAACTATCAACTCTACGCAGATGACACCCAAATCTACATCTCTGCCTCTGCTCTCTCTTCCTCCCTCCAGTCTCGTTTCTCCTTCTGCTTTCAGGACATCTCCATATGGATGTCTGCCCGCCATCTAAAACTCAGTATGTCCAAGACTGAACTCCTTATCTTCCCTCCCAAACTCTGTCCTCTTCTTGACTTTCCCGTCACTGTAGACGGCACTACCATCCTTCCCATGTCTCAAGCCCGCAACCTTGGTGTCATCCTCGACTCCACTCTCTCATTCACCCTGCACATCCAATCCGTCACGAAAACCTGCCGGTCTCACCTCCACAACATCGCCAAGATCTGCCCTTTCCTCTCCATCCAAATTGCTACCTTGCTGGTTCAATCTCTCATCCTATCCCGATTGTATTACTGCATCAGCCTCCTCTCTGACCTCCCATCCTCCCGTCTCTCCCCGCTTCAGTCTGTGCTTCACTGTGCTGCCCAGAATATCTTTGTACGTAAACGCTCTGGGCATATCCCTCCCCTCCTCAAAAATCTCCAGTGGTTGCCTATCAACCTACGAATCAAGCAAAAGCTCCTCACTCTCGGCTTCAAGTCTCTCTATCACCTCGCCGCCTTCTACCTCACCTGCCTTCTCTCCTTCTACAGCCCAGCCCACACCCTCCGCTCCTCTGCCGCTAACCTCTTCACTGTGCCTCGTTTCTCACTTGTCCCGCCATCGACCCCTGGCCAGCGTCCTTCTCCTGTCCTGGAATGCCCTTCCTCCATGCATCAGCCAAACTAGCTCTCTTCCTCCCTTCAAAGCCTTACTGAGTGCTCACCTCCTCCAGGAGGCCTTCCCAGAATAAGCCCCCCTTTTCCTCTCCTCCTCCCCATCCTCCCCGCCCTACCATCTTTCCCTCCCCACAGCACTTGTATATATTTGTACGGATATATGACTCTATTTTACTTGCACAAATTTACTACTCTATTCATTTTGTTGTTAATGATGTGCATGGAGCTATAATTCTATTTATTCTGACGGTTTTACACCAGTCTACATGTTTTCGTTTGTTGTCTGTCTCCCCCTTCTAGACTGTGAGCCCCTTGTTGGGTAAGGACCGTCTCTATATGTTGCTGACTTGTACTTCCCAAGCGTTTAGAACATTTCTCTGCACACAGTAAGTGCTCAATAAATATGATTGAATGAATGAATGAACTGCAGACAGACACATCTGGGGCAATTAAGTACTAAATCGAGGACCGAAGCAGGGATGACTAGGAGATCCTATCAATTCTCCCAATCACTAGGCTAAGGGGTTCAATTATGAGCCACGGTGGTGTGCTTCGCCCTCTACCTGTCACATAATACCATGTGATGCCAGCCTAACGCCAAGATGGCTCCCTGCCCTCAGTGTCAGGGGGTCCTGGAGATACAGTGACACAGTCCAGCAAGGGAGATGCTGAATGAGCTTGGCTGCAGTTTAAATCCCTGCATCCTGCTGTGGATAGTTCATGGTGGGAGTTGGGCTCGGTTATACCAGAGGTGCTGTGACAGTTACAAGTGGCTCTGCTCGGCCATCTCTTAGGCCTAGCTCAGTAGGGATTGTTCCATTCTGTGTGGGGTTCATGTGGAGAGAGCTCTGACCTGGCATGGCTCCTCTCTGTTCACCTGCTTGGGCTGGAGCTGGTGATGGGTCAGTCACCCTGGCCACAGTGTCACCTGGGGAATGTGATCCCCACATTGTTACTGTGGGACTGCGTCCTGGTGGTCATGACAACATAGCTTGGGAAACTGGGGATCTCAGAGCACAGGAAGGGCTGTGGACACAGTGGGAGGCAGAGAGCTATTTCCCCAGGTAGACCCCTGGGACCAGAATGTCATCTCCAAGACAGGACACAGAAATATGAAAATGCTTTAGCATTCATCTATTCAGAACCTTGGACCTTCCCGGCACAGTTTCTCAGACACATCTTTCTGGATGCAGTTATGAATTGAAGGTTCGAGAGTTGAAGACACCTCTCTGCAGTAAGCCAAGGTGGGAGAAGGAAGGGATTCCTGAGCATGACTCTTGACCATGGGGTCGGCTCAGGTGGATCCCCACCACAGATCAGAATCTTGATGACCAGATTACTTTTCTCAACTGTACCCTCTCTACTCAACTCAACTTGCTCGCTCCCCTTTCCCTTCGCCGTTCTCGTACCACTAACCCACAGCTTTGGATCACTGCCACTGTCCACCTCCTTCGCTCTTATGCTCGAGCCGCTGAACGCTGCTGGCGAAAGTCTGAACACCAAGCCAACCTTGTTCACTTCGAGTTTATACTTTCCCGCCCTAACTCTTCCACCTCTTCTGCCAGGCAAATCCATTTCTCCTCCCTTATTGACACCGATGCCCATCATCCTCGTCAGCTCTTCCGTACATTTAACTCCCTTCTCAGGCCCCCTGCTCCTCCCCCTCCTCCATCCCTAACCCCCAGCGATCTGGCCTCCTATGTCATTATTAAAATTAATTCCATCAGGTCTGAGCTCCACAAAGTCACTTCTCCCCATTCTCCAACCCCCTGCTCTCAACCCTCTCCGCTACTCTCCCATCTTTCCCAGCAGTATCTTCAGATGAGATCTCCTCCCTCTTCTCAAGTGCTTACTCCATCCACCTGTGCTTCAGACCCCATTCCCTCTCATCTTATGAAATTTTTCGCCCCTTCCATCCTCCCCTCCTTAACTTCAATCTTCAACCGCTCACTCTACACTGGTTCCTTCCCCTCTGCCTTCAAACAGGCCCACGTCTCCCCAATCCTACAAAAATCCCTCTTCTGACCCAGCATCCCCTTCTAGTTATCGCCTTATTTCCCTCCTACCATTCTTTCCAAACTCCTAGAACGAGTCGTCTACACCCCTGCCTCGAATTCCTCAACGCCAACTCTCTCCTTGACCTCCTCCAATCTGGCTTCTGCTCGCTACACTCCACTGAAACTGCCCTCTTAAAGGTCACCAATGAACTCCTTGTTTCCAAATCCAATGGCTCCTATTCTATTCTAATCCTCCTCGACCTCTCAGCAGCCTTCGACACTGTGGACCACCTTTTCCTCAACATGCTATCCAACCTTGGCTTCACAGACTCCGTCCTCTCTTAGTTCTCCTCTTATCTCTCCTCTTATCTCTCAGTCTCCTTTGCAGGCTCCTCCTCCCCGTCGTATCCCTTTACTGTAGGGGTTCCTCAAGGGACAGGTCTTGGTCCTCTTCTGTTCTCTATCTACACTCACTCCCTTGGTGAACTCATTCTATCCCACGGCTTCAACTATCATCTTTATGCTGATGACACAAAAATCTACATCTCTGCCCCTGATCTCTCTCCCTCACTTCAGGGTCGTGTCTCCTCCCGCGTTCAGGAGATCTCCATCTAGATGTCTGCCCGCCATCTAAAACTCAATATGTCCAAGACTGAACTCCTTATCTTCCCTACAAAACCCTGCTATCTCCCTGACTTTCCCGTCACTGTAGACGGCACTATCTTCTCTCTGATCTCCCATCCTCGTGTCTCTCCCCACTTCAATCCATACTTCATGCTGCTGCCCGGATTGACTTTGTCCAGAAATGCTCCGGGCATGTTACTCCCCTCCTCAAAAATCTCCAGTGGCTACAAATCAGTCTGCGCATCCGGCAGAAACTCCTCACCCTCGGCTTCAAGGCTCTCCATCACCTCGCCCCCTCCTACTCACCTCCCTTCTCTCCTTCTACAGCCCAGCCCGCACCCTCCGCTCCTCTGTCGCTAATCTCCTCACCGTGCCTCGTTCTCGTCTGTCCCGCCGTCGACCCCCGGCCCTCGTCATCCCCCTGGTCTGGAATGCTCTCCCTCCCTACATCCGCCAAGCTAGCTCTCTTCCTCCCTTCAAGGCCCTACTGAGAGCTCACCTCCTCCAGGAGGTCTTCTCAGACAGAGCCCCCTCCTTTCTCTCCCCCTCGTCCCCCTCTCTATCCCCCCATCTTACCTCCTTCCCTTGCGCACAGCACCTGTATATATGTATATATGTTTGTACATATTTATTACTCTATTTGTTTATTTATTTTACTTGTACATATCTATTCTATTTATTTTATTTTGTTAGTATGTTTGGTTTTGTTCTCTGTCTCCCCCTTCTAGACTGTGAGCCCACTGTTGGGTAGGGACTGTTTCTATATGTTGCCAACCTGTACTTCCCAAGCGCTTAGTACTGTGCTCTGCACACAGTAAGCGCTCAATAAATGCGATTGATTGATTGATTGATTACCAACCTTCTTATCACACAAGCCTGCAATTTTGGTGTCATCCTCGTCTCTGCTCTCTCGTTCGCCCCTCACATCCAGTCCGTCACCAAAACCTGCCGGTCTCACCTCTACAACATCGCCAAGATCCGCCATTTCCTCTCCATCCAAATCGCTACCTTGCTTGTTCAATCTCTCATCTTATCCCGACTAGTTTACTGCATCAGCCTCTTCTGTGATCTCCCATCCTCCTGTCTCTCCCCACTTCAGTCTATACTTCACGCTGCTGTCCGGATCATCTTTGTGCAGAAACGCTCTGGGCATGTTATTCCCCTCCTCAAAAATTTCCAGTGGCTTCCTGTCAACCTATGCATCAAGCAAAAACTCCTCACTCTCGGCTTCAAGGCTCTCCATCACCTCGCCCCTCCTACTTCACGTCCCTTTTCTCCTTCCACAGCCCAGCCCGCATCCTCTGCTCCTCTGCCGCTAACCTCCTCACTGTACCTCGTTCTCACTTGTCCTGCCGTCGACCCCCGGCCCACGTCCTCCCCCTGGCCTGCAATGCCCTCCCTCCACACATCCGCCAAGCTAGCTCTCTTTCTCCCTTCAAAGCTCTACTGAGAGCTCACCTCCTCCAAGAAGCCTTCCCAGACTGATCCTCCTTTTCCCTCTCCTCCTCCCCATCCCTCCCACCCTACCTGCTTCCCTTGCCCAGAACACATGTATATATGTTTTGTACAGATTTATTACTCTATTTATTTCACCTGTCCAAATTTACTATTCTATTTAATGATGTGCATTTAGCTTTAATTCTATTTGTTCTGACGACTTGACACCTGTCCATATGTTTTGTTTTGTTGTATGTCTCCCCCTTCTAGAATTTGAGCCCGTTGTTGGGTAGGAACCATCTCTATATGTTACCAACTTGTACTTCCCAAGCGCTTAGTACAGTGCTCTGCACACAGTAAGCACTAAATAAATAGGATTGAATGAATGAAAGAAAGAAAAAGAAAGAAAGAAAGAAAGAAAGAAAGAACGAAAGAATGAATGAATGAAGGAATGAATGAATGAATGAATCAGAAGTGGGACCTGGTGCCCCGACCCCCTGAAACCCTTGACTCTTAGCAGGGAGAAGGAAAAGGGGGGAGGTAGACTAGGGGGGCACTTGTAGCTCAACCTTTGTTGGGGCTCAGACCTGTATGAGAGGTGGTGGGGAAACATCTGGGTTGAAGGCTCCAGGATCACCGAGATAGGTATAGAACTGTGGAACTACACTTTCACTGTCACTATCCTCTTTGTCGAAAATTCAGGCTCCACATTCGCAGTGCAGCAGGAGCTGTGGACCAGGATTCAGAAAATGCGCCCAGCAAGGGGCGGCTGCCTGCTGCTATTTTTGTGTCAGGTGCCCAGAGGGAGAGATTTCCAACCAGACAGGTAGATATGTGCAGAGACCCAGCTCCTCACATGACACATCCAGAGTCTGTGGGGCACTAAGCAGATGGTGACAGATGAAGGGTATGGGGAGCCAGAGACAGTTGACGGGAAAGACCAAGGGGCAGGCCAGAGATGTACATGCCTGACTGAAGGCAGGGTTGTCCAGGAGTTTTTACTCAGCAGCTTCCTTGCCCATGGGCTGGGGTGACTGCAGGGATGGAAAGCACAATCTCGGCACAATCTCGGCGGGGGGTGCTTGGGAGAGAGTGTTGGACCAGACAGGTCAGGTTTAATGAAGAGGCAAAAATCCCAGCCTGGGCTGTGACCCTGACCTAGGTGGAGGGAAATGTATGCTGTAGGGGGAGGTGAGACTCTGGTCCTTTTTCTTTTCTTCCTTCTTTTAAGGCACTCGATATTCATCCCACCCTCAGCCCCACAGCACTTAAATGCATATCTATCATTTGTCAATTTATTTATATTACAGTCTGTCTCCCTTTTTATACTGTGAACTCCTTCTGGGCAAGGAACGTGTCTACCCAAGCTGTTGCATGTACTCCTCCAAGCACTTAGTATAGCATTCTGCACACAGTAAGTGCTGATTGACTGACTGATTGATTGATTGAATGATTCTTTCCATTCAGAAGCGGAGCAGTGTGTGAAGTGTCCTGAAGATCAGTATTCAAGCATTGCGAGAGATAGCTGCCTTCACGAAGTGGTGAGTTTTCTGTCCTCCATAGAACCTTCGGGGCTGCTCCTGGTCTGCATGACCCTCTCCTTCTTTCTCCTCACAGCCCTGGTTTTAGGGGTCTTCATTAAGCACCGAGATAACCCCATAGTCCTTGCCAATAACCTCAATCTCAGCTACACCCTCCTCATCTCCCTCAAACTTTGCTTCGTCTGTGCCCTGACCTTCATCGGCCAACCCACCACAGCCTCCTGACTCCTCTGCCAAACGGCTTTTGGCGTCGTGTTCACTGTATCCATCTCCTCCATTTTGGCCAAGATTGTCACCGTGATTATGGCCTTCAGGGCCACAAGCTTGGGGAGCAGAGTCAGAAGGTGGGTGGGGCCCAGAGCCTCCATCTCAATAGTCCTGTCCTGCTCCCTGGTCCAGGTGACCATCTGTGTGATCTGGTTGGGCACCGCTCCCCCATTCCCGGAGATGAACACACGCTCTGAGCCCGAACTCATTATCATAGAGTGTAACGAGGGCTCCGTGATTGCCTTCTACTGTGTCCTGGGCTACCTGGGCTTTCTGGCCCTGGTGAGCTTCACTGTGGCTTTCCTGGCCAGGAGGCTGCCCGACAGCTTCAATGAAGCCAGGTTCCTCACGTTTGGCATGCTGGTGTTCTGAAGCATCTGGGCCTCCTTTCTCCCCGCATACTAGGGCACCAAGGGGAAGGGCACAGTGACCACATAGATCTTCTCCATCCTGGCCTCCAGTGCCGGGCTTCTTGGCTGCAACTTCATCCCAAAGTGTTATGTCATCCTGCTTCAGCCTGACAGGAACACCCGGTAGTGGTTGAAGAGGAAATTATCCCTGGGACATTCGTTCAGGGCCGCTGTGTTTCTTGCTTAACATTTTTCTCTACCCCAATTTTCTTACGATGGCAGGACCAAACGAGAGAGAAATCCTGCCAGGGATATCCCGAAGGGATATCCGTGGCCAATCCGAATCAGAGGTCAGGCCTGGGTGCTCCCATGGATCATTGGAGAGTTTGTCCCATGGCCTACTGGACTCTTTCCTCCTCCAGGTGGGACTCCCTCAGAGTCATCTGCCATCACCAGCTGGTTGTGCAGGAGACCACAGTGGGCTGGAGTTCACTCAAACCTGGGGCAGCCGATGGGGGAGGGAAAAATGGGGATCAACGTCTCAGAATGGGAAGGTGGAGACCCTTCCCAGTGGGACAGAACTCTCAGGGAGGAAGGAAGCATCAATCCCAGTTCCCTTTCCTATTCACCCTACTTTCTACATCAGCTATTCTCTTGGGTTTTCACTTCTTAAGCCCTTAGATATTCATCCCACCCAAAGCTCCTCTGTTCTAAAGTCTTTAGGAGAAGACGTCTTTAGGAGAAGCAGCATGGCTCAGTGGAAATAGCACGGGCTTTGGAGTCAGAGGTAATGAGTTCTAATCCCTGCTCTGCCACTTAGCGGCTGTGTGGCTTTGGACAAGTGACTTCACTTCTCTAAGCCTCAGTTACCTCATCTGTAAAATGGGGATGAAGACTGTGAGCCCCCTGAGGGACAACCTGATCACCTTGTAACCTCCCCAGCGCTTAGAACAGTGCTTGGCATGTAGTAAGCGCTTAATAAATGCCATTTAAAAAAGTCCATATCCTTATCCTCTGTTGCCTCCACTATGTATAATTTATTTTATGGGTTGTCTCCCTTTCTACACTGTAAACCCCTTGTGGTCGGGGATCAGATTTAACAATTCTATTATATTGTAATCTCCCAGGGGTTTAGTCCAGGCCTCTATATCGCAAGTGCTCAATAAATACCATGGATTGTTGGAATTATTGACTGATTCATTCTTCCTTTTTAAAACCCATGTACCTCCGCCTCCCCCATCTCTTGTCCCCAGTGACCTGGCCTATTTCTTCACCGAGAAAATTTAGACCATCAGGTGTGTTCTCCCTAAAATATTCCCTGCTCCTCTCCATTCTCCTCTTCCTCCTGCCCCTTCTTCAACACTCCCATATCTCCCAGCGGTATCACAAGAGGAGGTCGCCTGCCTTCTCTCAAATTCCAGACCCTCCAACTACACATCCAACTCCATCTCTTCAGAATTATTAACGCATTTACCGCCTCCTTCTTCCCTCCTTGACCGGCATCTTCAATTGTTAGCTTTCCAGTGACTTTTTCCCCACTGCTTTATAACATGCTCATGTATTTCTTATCCTATAAAAAACCTCCCTTGGCCCCTCGATGCTTTCCCATTGTAATCCCATCTGCCGCCTACCATTCCTCTCCAAACTCCTAGAGTGAGTTGTCTACATCTTTTCTCTCAGGTTCTTCTCCAAATCTCTCCTTGAACCCCTTATATCTGGCTTCTGCCCCCTTCACACCCAAGAAGCCACTCTCTTAAATGCCACAAACGATCTCCTTCTTGCTAAATCCCACAGCTTCTATTCCATCCTAATTCCTCCTCGACGTCACATCCACCTTTGACACTGTCAAGCACCTGCTTTGCCTGGAAATATTATCCAATCTTGTCTTTACTGACACTGTCCTCTACTGGTTCTCCTCCTATCTCCCTGGTCACTCCTTCTCAGTCTCTATCATGGGCTCCTCCTCTGCTTCCCACTCCCTAATTGTGGGCATCCTTCAAGGTTCAGTTCTGCGTCCCCTTCTATTCTCCATCTACAGCCACTGCCTTGGAGAAATCATTTGTTCCGAAGCCTTCAACTTCCATGGCTATCCAGAGGATTCCCACAATTACAACTTCAGCCCCAATCTCTCTCCCTCTCTGTAGTCTAACATTTCTACTTGCCTTCAGAACATCTCTCTGTCCTCCCCTGGTTCTCCTCTTACCTCCCCGGTCGTTCTCCTCAATCTCTTTTGCAGGCTCCAACTCCCCCTCCCATCCCCATACTGTGGGGGTTCCTCAAGGTTTGGTTCTTAGTCCCCTTCTGTTCTCGATCTACACTCACTCCCTTGGTGACCTCATTCGCTCCCACGGCTCCACCTATCATCACTACGCTGATAACACCCAAATCTACATCTCTGCCCCTGCTCTCTCCCCATCCCTCCAGGCTCGCATCTCCTCCTGCCTTCAGGACATCTCCATCCGGATGTCTGCCTGCCACCTAAAACTCAACATGTCCAAGACTGAACTCCTTGCCTTCCCTCCCGATCCCTGCGTTCTCCCTGACTTTCCCATCACCGTTGACGGCACTACCATCCTTCCCGTCTCACAAGCCCACAACCTTGGTGTCATTCTCGACTCCGCTCTCTCATTCACCCCTCACATCCAAGCCGTCACCAAAACCTGCCGGCCTCAGCTCCGCAAAATTACCAAGATCCGCCCTTCCCTCTCTATCCAAACCGCTACCCTGCTCGTTCAAGTTCTCATCCTATCCCAGCTGGACTACTGTATCAGCCTCCTTTCAGATCTCCCATCCTCTTGTCTCTCCCCACATCAGTCCATAATTCACGGCCCTGCCAGGATTGTCTTTGTCCAGAAACGCTCTGGACATGTTACTCCCCTCATCAAAAATCTCCAGTGGCTACCAAGCAATCTACGCATCAGGCAGAAACTCCTCAACCTTGGCTTCAAGGCTCTCCATCACCTCGCCCCATCCTACCTCACCTCCCGTCTCTCCTTCTACAGTCCAGCCTGCACCCTCCACTCCTCTGCCTCTAATCTCCTCACCGTGCCTCGTTCTCGCCTGTCCCGCCGTCGACCCCTGGCCCACGTCATCCCCCTGGCCTGGAATGCCCTCCCTCCACACATCCGTCAAGCTAGGTCTCTTCCTCCCTTCAAGGCCCTACTGAGAGCTCACCTCCTCCGGGAGGCCTTCCCAGACTGAGCCCCCTCCTTCCTCACCCCCTCCTCCCCCTCTCCGTCCCCGCTGCCTTACCTCCTTCCCTTCCCCACAGCACCTGTATATATGTTTGTACGTATTTATTACTCCATTTATTAATTTATTTTACTCGTACATATTTATTCCATTTTTTTTATTTTGTTAATATGTTTTGTTTTGTTCTATGTCTCCCCCTTCTAGACTGTGAGCCCACTGTTGGGTAGGGACTGTCTCTATATGTTGCCGACTTGTACTTCCCAAGAGCTTAGTACAGTGCTCTGCACACAGTAAGTGCTCAATAAATACGATTGATGATGATGATGTTGCCAACCTGTACTTCCCAAGTGCTTAGTACAGTACTCTGCACACAGTAAGTGCCCAATAAATGCAATTGATTGATTGATTGATTGATTGATCTCTACTTGGATGTCCCCACAACGCCTCACACGTATCCTGTCCAAAAGAGAACTCTTCATATTCCTGTTCAAAAGCTGTCCTCCCCTGATTTTCCCATCACGTGTAGACAACACCACCATCTTTCCTGTCTTTCTAACCCATAACCTGATATTGTCCTCGACTCATCTCTCTCAGTCAATGCACATCTTCAATTAGTCACTAAATCCCACTTCTCAACCTTCACAGCATCTGTAAAATCCTCCCTTTCATCTCCATCCAAACTTCTACCACAGGTATCTGTGGTGATTCCCACGGTAATCCTATTCCACCTTAATTCCTATGCCGGCCTAATTGCTGCCCTCCCTACCTCTTGCCTATCTCTATTCCATACTTCACTATGCTGCCTGGATTTTTTCCCTGGATCCAGTTCATTCTTACATGCTTTAACACTGCCCTCTCCTCTGCCTCGCAAAATTATTTCTCCATCTTTATTGACACCCATACTCATTTTCCTCACCAATTGTTCCTGTTCCCTCACTCCCACATCCCTAGCCCCTAATGACCTGGCTTCCTTCTTTATTGAGAAAACTGAAACTATCAGCAGTTATGTTGCAAACTTGTCTTTCCCAAGCGCTTAGTACAGCGCTCTGCACACAGTAAGCGCTCAATAAATACGATTGAAGGAATGAATGAATGAATCTTCCTAAAATCTCCCCTACTCCTACCCAGTTCCTGTCCCTTCTTCAACTCTCCCTTCCTTCCTCGTAGTATGTAAAGAAGAGATGTCCTGCTTTCTCTCAAAATCCATCCCTCTACCTACGCCTCCCACCCCATCTCCTTGCACCTTATTGAAACACTTTCCCATACCTTTTTCCCTTCCTGACCGCCATCTTGAGTGGTTTGCTCTCCAATGGTTTCTTCCCCACTGCTTTCAGTAAATGCAGGGGAAGGAGATTTGAACCAGAATCATTTTTATTGTTACTGAGTAATGAAATGGGAAAAGGGCAGAGCCTGAAAGGACAGGATCAGAGGCCCAGAGTAGGGCCTGATTCAGAATTGCTGTTCCCAATCCGACTCATTGCAAATTCTCCTGCAGAAAGAGGGCAGATCTCCCTCTGCCTTTGGGAGCTGCTGTTTTCAACCTTCTCCTGGGGACAGAAATTAGCTCTTGGCTCAGCTTAACGCAGGCCGTCATGACCATCCATGAAGAGGAGGTTGAGAGATGAAGTGAAGGGTGGCATATTATAGATCTGGGAGCTGATGCTGGAAATCACCATATGATGAAAGAGCATCCTTTGGTGAAGTATATTACTTCACGTGTCTGGGGGACGTGGCCAACATTTGAACTCTCATCTCAGGGTACATTATCCCCTGAAAATGTCCCTGGTGACCTCAACTTCTATTATCCCATTTCATGATTCCCCTGTCGCTCCAGTAACTGTCATTTGGTGTTCCTATCTGGCCTCAGTAAAATGATGTCGACCCAAAGGTACAGCCCAGAAGCCTAGCACTGGAAGCCAGGATGGAGAAGATTTCAGCTACCGCCATGGCCTTGTCCTTGGTAATCAGATAGGTGGGCAGGAAGGGGACCCAGACGCTTCAGAAAACCACCATGCTGAACGTGAAGAAGCTGGCCTCGTTGAATCTGTCGGGTAGCCTCTTGGCCAGGAATGCCACAATAAAGCTGATGAGAGCCAGGAACCCCATGTAGCCAAGGACGCAGTACAAGACAAATGTAGAGCCCTCATTTTACTGGACACTGATGAGACAAGGCTCAGATACCATGTCCACGTCTGGGAACAGAGGGGAGGTTCCCAGCCAGGATACCCACTTGAACGAGGGAGCAGATGAGCACAATGGAACACTGGGTGCCCTGGGTGCCCTGGGTGCCCTGGGTGCCCTGGGTGCCCTGGGGGCCCAACCAAGTCCTCATTCTGCTGATGAGCCGTGTGACTTGGGGCAAGTCACTTAACTTCTTTGTGCCTCAGTTACCTCATCTGTAAAATGGAGATTAAGACTATGAGCCCCACATGGGACAACCTGATCACCTTGTATCTACCCCAGCGCTTAGAACAGTGCTTGGCACATAGTACGCGCTTAACAAATGCCATCATCATCATTCTGCTTCCTGGCATGGTGGCCCTGAAGGCCAAGAACACAGTGATGGTCTTTGCCAACCCGGAGGAAATAGCCACATCATCATCATCATCATCATCAATCGTATTTATTGAGCGCTTACTATGTGCAGAGCACTGTACTAAGCGCTTGGGAAGTACAAATTGGCAACATATAGAGACAGTCCCTACCCAACAGTGGGCTCACAGTCTAAAAGGGGGAGACAGAGAACAAAACAAAACATACTAACAAAATAATATAAATAGAATAGATATGTACAAGTAAAATAAATAAATAAATAAATAGAGTAATAAATATGTACAAACATATATACATATATACAGGTGCTGTGGGGAAGGGAAGGAGGTAAGATGGGGGATGGAGAGGGGGACGAGGGGGAGAGGAAGGAAGGGGCTCAGTCTGGGAAGGCCTCCTGGAGGAGGTGAGCTCTCAGTAGGGCCTTGAATGGAGGAAGAGAGCTAGCTTGGCGGATGGGCAGAGGGAGGGCATTCCAGGCCCGGGGGATGACGTGGGCCGGGGGTCGATGGCGGGACAGGCGAGAACGAGGTACGGTGAGGAGATTAGTGGCAGAGGAGCGGAGGGTGCGGGGTGGGCTGTAGAAGGAGAGAAGGGAGGTGAGGTAGGAGGGGGCGAGGTAATGGAGAGCCTTGAAGCCCAGGGCGAGGAGTTTCTGCCTGATGCGCAGAGTGATTGGTAGCCACTGGAGATTTTTGAGGAGGGGAGTAATATGCCCAGAGCGTTTCTGGACAAAGATAATCCGGACAGCAGCATGAAGTATGGATTGAAGTGGAGAGAGACACCAGGATGGGAGATCAGAGAGTAGGCTGATGCAGTAGTCCAGACGGGATAGGATGAGAGCTTGAATGAGCAGGGTAGCGGTATGGATGGAGAGGAAAGGGCGGATCTTGGCAATGTTGTGGAGCTGAGACCGGCAGGTTTTGGTGACGGCTTGGATGTGAGGGGTGAATGAGAGAGCGGAATCGAGGATGACACCAAGGTTGCGGGCTTGTGAGACGGGAAGGATGGTAGTGCCGTCAACAGAGATGGGAAAGTCAGGGAGAGGGCAAGGTTTGGGAGGGAAGACAACGAGTTCAGTCTTCGACATGTTGAGCTTTAGGTGGCGGGCAGACATCCAGATGGAGATGTCCTGAAGGCAGGAGGAGGTGCGAGCCTGGAGAGAGGGGGAGAAGGCAGGGGCAGAGATGTAGATCTGGGTGTCATCAGCGTAGAGATGATAGTTGAAGCCGTGGGAGCGAATGAGGTCACCAAGGGAGTGAGGGTAGATCGAGACCAGAAGGGGACCAAGCACTGAACCTTGGGGAACCCCCACAGTAAGAGGATGGGAGGGGGAGGAGGAGCCTGCAAAAGAAACTGAGAATGAACGACCGGAGAGGTAAGAGGAGAACCAGGAGAGGACGGAGTCTGTGAAGCCAAGGTCAGATAGCGTGTTGAGGAGAAGGGGGTGGTCCACAGTGTCGAAGGCAGCTGAGAGGTCGAGGAGGATTAGGACAGAGTATGAGCCGTTGGATTTGGCAAGCAGGAGGTCATTGGTGACCTTTGAGAGGGCAGTTTCCGTGGGATGTAGGGTACGGAAGCCAGACTGGAGGGGGCCGAGGAGAGAGTTGTTGTTGAGGAATTCTAGGCAGCGCGTGTAGAAAACTCGTTCAAGGAGTTTGGAAAGGAATGGTAGGAGGGATATGGGCCGATAACTAGAAGGTGAGGTGGGGTCAAGAGAGGGGTTTTTTAGGATGGGAGAGACATGGGCAAGTATGAAGGCAGAGGGTAAGGAACCAGTGGAGAGTGAGCGGTTGAAGATGGAAGTTAAGGAGGGGAGAAGGGATGAAGCGAGAGATTTCATGAGATGAGAGGGAATGAGGTCAGAAGCACAGGTGGCCGGAGTAGCACTTGAGAGGAGGGAGGAGAGCTCCTCTGAAGATACTGCTGGGAAGGATGGGAGAGTAGCAGAGAGTGTTGAGAGCCAGGGGGTTGGAGAAGGGGGGGAAGAGACTTTGGGGAGGTCGGACCTGATGGAAAAGACAACTGAAAAGACTGTTTGTCGCAAGACACAACTCACCAGGCCAGGACCGCCAATGAAGTTCAAGGAAGACAGGAAGCACAGAAGCAGGGCTGTGAGGAGGGTGGGACTGAGAGTGTAGTTATTAGCTTTCACTATGAGCATGTCCCGGTGGCGTATAAATATCCCCAAATCCAGAGCAGTTAGGAATGATAAACCAAGAGCTATGAACACCAGAGCCATTCCCAAAGGTTCGTCATAGAACAGGAAGGTCACTATTTTTAGGTTACACTGATCCCTTCGATAATTCAGATACTGATGAATTACTTCTGCTGCTGCCCGGATTATCTTTGTCCAGAAACGCTCTGGGCATATCACTCCCCTCCTCAAAAATCTCCAGTGGCTACCAATCAATCTGCGCATCAGGCAGAAACTCCTCACCCTCGGCTTCAAGGCTGTCCATCACCTCGCCCCCTCCTACCTCACCTCCCTTCTCTCCTTCTACAGCCCAGTCCGCACCCTCCGCTCCTCCACCACTAATCTCCTCACCGTACCTCGTTCTCGCCTGTCCCGCCATCGACCCCCGGCCCACGTCATCCCCCGGGCCTGGAATGCCCTCCCTCTGCCCATCCGCCAAGCTAGCTCTCTTCCTCCCTTCAAGGCCCTGCTGAGAGCTCACCTCCTCCAGGAGGCCTTCCCAGACTGAGCCCCTTCCTTCCTCTCCCCCCTCGTCCCCCTCTCCATCCCCCCACCTTACCTCCCTCCCTTCCCCACAGCACCTGTATATATGTATATATGTTTGTACATATTTTTTACTCTATTTATTTATTTATTTAATTTATTTGTACATATGTATTCTATTCATTTTATTTTGTTATTATGTTTGGTTTTGTTCTCTGTCTCCCTCTTTTAGACTGTGAGCCCACTGTTGGGTAGGGACTGTCTCTATATGTTGCCAATTTGTACTTCCCAAGCGCTTAGTACAGTGCTCTGCACGTAGTAAGTGCTCAATAAATACGATTGATGATGATGATGATGATACTGATCCTCAGGACACTGTATACATTGATCCATATCTGAACGGAATAAATGGGATTTCACACCATACCTAGGATAAGATGGGTAGTTTCAGTTGCTGAATGTGAGACGTTCATAACACAGGTGGAAAGGGGAAAAGGGAGGGGCAACAAGGATGTTCAGGTGGGGGGAGGAGCTTCATGAAGAGGACAATCTGAATGGTGGGTTCTGCTTAATCTAGAGAATCAAAGGCTGAAAGAGGAGTTTGAAGTTTCCCAAATCGCAATGAATGGACCAGGTAGAACCAGAAATTTTGTCCCGCAATCCAACAACCATCACGACAAGAGGGCAAGTAGGAGGATGGGTGTCCAGGAGGGCAACTAACGCACACACCACCTCCAAACATCCTGATGCCTCTGTCAGAGACTGAATCCCAAATTGAATGGACAGGATGGCTGCTTTATGTGGCATGGGTGAATGTTTCTGATCAGTCATCACGCCATTATCAAGCAAATAATCAGCCAATCAAAGAGCGGTATTCATTGACTGCTTACTCTGTGCTAAACTCTCTACCAAGCACTTGGGAAAATACAATTGAATCACTAGACATGGCCCCTTCCCTCAAGTAGTTTCCAGTCCAGCTGGGATACAGACACCAAAAGAAATACTGGTAAGGAGAAAGCAATGGAGTTGAAAGACATAAGTGTAACCCGGGGAGCAGGGCGGGGGAACTGATGGCGATTGAGGACACAGTGCTTAGTTGATTGTGGAAGTATTTCACATTCTAGGCCTCCTAAAGTGTCAACTCCTAATCCCAATTGCTTTCTTATTCTCAGAAAGCCCTCCCAGAAAGCTTTGATTTTACCACCGCTCTTTCACCAGGAAAACCTGTCGCTGCAGACAACTACCTGCATTATTGGTGATCTCTCCTTAAGAACAGGAGACACAGTCATAGCAGCAGACAGCTTTTCCTTCCCGAGATATTTTCCTGAATACCGGCCCACAGCTCTCACTGCACACGGTGCAAAGGATCTGATCAAGGACAGGAAAGAGGGATTCGGCTTTCCTTTGTAAGACTCAGGGGAATGTGGGAAGAGAAGAAAGCCTATGGTGATCTAAGGTCAATACTACACTCCTTACAAAGAGGCACGAGACAGTCAATTCCAATCATGGACAGATATGAGATCATTCTTTCATCATTTTCCACAGCCCTCCTGGGTCGGAATGAAAATTTTGCATCTCATTCAAAACTTCCCCTCCCAGCCCAGTTGTACAATTCCTGGGATGGACATTGAAAGGTATGAAGCTTTACCAGGTAGGAGGAGATGGGGTACACACAGTAGGAAGAGAACAGAACCAACCCAAATCAAACACTCTCACTCATTCATCACCCAAAATATCAAATTCACTGGATTCTCCTGCCTCCATGCCTATCACTTCAGGGTAGGCCGAGATCATGGTTGTGCTTGTCTTTCAGGGATATCTTTGAATGGTTCTACACTTTTATCTGTAAATCTATTTGGGTAACTTAGTTATCATTCTGTCTCCTACAGTGGAGAAACAGGCTTTTCTTCCAATATGGTAGGTACATTTTCTTACATTTTTCCTTCCTCACTCTGTAATTTATTTAAATGTCTATCTCTCCCATTAGATGGTACTTGATAGTAACACCTACTCCAGATACTAGTCACAGTAGTCTCCACCCCATGAAGCCCCAACTCCAACTTTTTGACCCATTTTGATCCATTCATCACATTCCTTCTCTCTTTTTCCATCCGTGTATTGGTCCTTAGGGACTTCATTACCCACATAGATGTTCATGATGACCCTTCCTCTGGCCGCTGTCTATCACTCCTCAGGTCCACTGATCTTGTGCTCCACCCCAGCTCACCCACTCACCATTCATTCATTTCTTAATTGATTCAGTTATATTTATTGAGCACTTACTGTATGCAGAGCACTGTATTTAGCTCTAGGGAGAGCAAAATGCAACAATAAACAGATTCATTCCCTGAGCACAATGAGATTACAGTCTAGAGAGGGAGATGGACATTAATGAAAGTATGTTAATTACATTAAAATATGTACATATGTGCAGTAGGGCTGGGAGGGGGGATGAATAAAGTGAGCAAGTCGGGGGAAACAGAAGAGAGTGAGAGAAGAGGAAAGTAGGGTTTAATTAGGGAAGTCCTCGTGGAGGAGATGTGCTTTCAATAAGACACTGAACAGGTGGAGAGTAATTGTCTGTTGGATTTGAGGAGGGATAGCATTCTAGGCTAGAGGAAGAATGCGGTTGAGTGGTCTGCAGTGAGATAGATGCGATTGAGAAACAGTTGGAAGGTTAGCATTAGAGGAAGGAAGTGTGCTGGCTGAGTTGTAGTAGGAGGAATGCGAGGTGAAGTAGGAGGGGGCAAGTTGATTGAAGCAAATGGTAAGGAATTTCTGTTTGATGTATAGATGGATGGGCAACCACTGGAGGTTCTTGAGGAGTGGGGAGATATGGACTGAGGGTATTCGTATAAAAATGATCCGGGCAACAGAGTGAAGTATGGTCTGGAGTGGGAACAGACAGGAGGCAGGGAGATCAGCAAGGAGACTGGTACAGTAATCAAGGTGGGATAGGATAAGTGCTTGGATTAACAAGATAGCATTTTGGATGTAGAGGAAAGGGTGGCTTCTAACAATGCTGTAAAGATGGAACCAATAGAACACACACACACACAAACACAAACACGCGCGTGCGCGCGCGCGCACACACACACACACACACACACACACACACACAAACTTGGACACACACTTCATCTCATCATTTCCAGCCTCTGTACAATCTCTGTCATCAGCAACTCGGAAATCCTCGTATCTGACCACAACGTCCTCACCTGCCTTCTTTCCTACACCCCTCCTCCCGACAAACCTGTCCTATTCCCTGACAGAGACCTCCGATATTTTGACCCATCCAACTTCCTCAAGTATGTATTTATTTTGATGCTATTGATGCCTTTCTACTTGTTTGGTTCTGTTGGCTGTCTCCCCACCTTCTAGAATGTAAGCCCATTGTTGGGTAGGGATTGTCTCTATCTGTTGCCTAACTGTACTTTCCAAGGGCTTAGTACAGTGACGTGCACATAGTAAGCGCTCAGTAACTACGATTGCATGAATGAATGAATACACAAACTATCTTCCCTTGATGACCAAATTGGCACCCACAACCACCCACTCTACTGCACGCACATGCTCCCTTATTCCGTCGCTGATCTTATACCACTAACCCACAGCCCTGGATCACTTGCACAGTCTGCCTCCTTCACTCTTGTGCGCGATCCACAGATCGCTGCTGGCAGAAATCTAAGTAACAGGGCAATTTTGTTTACTTCAAGTTTATCCTTGAATGCTTTAAATCTACACTGTTCTCTGTCCATCAAAATTCTTAGTCCATCCTTATTGATGCCCATCCCCATACCCCTTACCAGTTGTTTCAGACATTTAATTATCTTCTCCAGCCCGTTGCCCCTCCCCACCCCACCCCTACCTCCATATCTCTTGCCCCTAATGACCTGGCTACCTACTTTATTGAGAAAATTGAAACTATCAGGCATGATCTACCTAAAATCTCCCCTGCTCCTTTTCAGTCTCTCCCTTCTCCTGCCCCTTCTTCAACTCTCCTATAATAATGATGATGATGATGATGATGGTATTTGTTAAGCACTTACTATGTGCCAAATACTGTTCTAAGCTCTGGTATAGATATAAGGTAATCAGGTAGGGCTCACAGTCTTAATCCCCGTTTTAAAGATGAGGTAACTAAGGCACAGGGAAGTGAAGTGACTTGCCCAAAGTCACAAAGCTGACATGTAGCAGCGTCGGGATTAGAACCCATGAAGTCTGACTCTCAAACCCTTGCTCTTCCCACTAAGCGAAGTTGCTTCTCAAATCCTATCCTATAGTCACAGTCCTATCTTTCCCAGCAGTATCTCTAGAGATTTCCTGCCTTCTCTTAATATCCATTCCATCTACCTGCACATCGGACACTAACTCTTCACACCTTATCAAAGCATTTGACCTCTCCCATCTTATCTCCCTAACAGCCATCTTCAACTGTTTGCGCTCCAATGCTTTCTTCCCCACTGCTTTCGAACATACTCGTCGCCCTTATCCTAAATAAACCCTCTCTTGATCCCACAGTTCCCTCCAGTTATCACTCCATCTCCCACGTACCATTCCTTTCCAAACTCCTCAAGTGATTTATCTATACCCACTGTCTCAAATTCCTCTTCTCCAATTCCCCACTGTCTCAAATTCCTCTTCTCCAATTCCCCACTGTCTCAAATTCCTCTTCTCCAATTCCCCACTGTCTCAAATTCCTCTTCTCCAATTCCCCACTGTCTCAAATTCCTCTTCTCCAATTCCCCACTGTCTCAAATTCCTCTTCTCCAATTCCCCACTGTCTCAAATTCCTCTTCTCCAATTCCCTCCTTGACCCCTTCCAGTCTGGCTTCTGTTCCCTCTGCTACTCAGAAATCAGCCTCTCAAAGTTCATAAATGATCTCCTTCTTACCAAATCCAATGGCTTCTACTGTATCCTAATCCTACTTGACCTCTTGTCTGCCTTCCCCAGTGTCGATTACCCCCATCTCCTGGAACCATTATCCAACCTTGGCTTCACTGACACTCACCTCTCCTGGTTGTCTTCCTATCGTTCTGCCTGCTCAGTCTCAGTCTCTTTTTCAGGCTCCTCCTCTGCATCCCACCCGCTAACTCTGAGGGACACTCAAAATTCAGTTCTGTATCCCCTTCTATTCTCCATCTACACCCAATCCCCTGGAGAATTCATTCATTCCCATGACTTCTGACTTCAATTACCACCTCTATGCAGATGATTCCCCAATCTACATCTACAGCCCTCATCCCTCTCCCTATACGCAGTCTTTCAGTTGCTCCTGCATTTAAGATATCACTACGTGGATGTCCCGTTGTCATTTCAAACTTAACATGCACAAAACAGATCTCCTTATCTTCCACCCAAACCCTGTTCTCCCCCTTTACTTTCCTATCACTCTAGACAGCACCACCGTCTTTCCTGTGTCACAAACCCATACCCTGGGGTTATCCTTGGCTCATCACTCTCATTCAGCATACCTATTCAATCTATTACTATGTTCAGTTCAACCTTCACAACATCGCTAAAATCTGCTCTTTCCTCTCTATCCATACTGCTATCATGTTAATCCAAGCACTTATCCTATCCCACCTTGATTACACTACTAGCCTCCTTTCTGACCCTTCTGGCTCCTGTCTCTCCCCACTACAGTCCATACTTCATTTTGCTGCCCGGATCATTTTTATTCAAACACCTTCAGCCCATGTTTCCCCACAACAAGAACGTCCAGTGGTTGCCTATCCACCTATGCATCAAACAGAAATTCCTTACCATAAGCTTTAAAACTCTCAATCACCTTTCCCCTTCCTATTTGTTGACAGATATTGTGCTATCACAAGAACACCCTGCCCTCTATCCTCTAGGTGACTGAGGCATGAGTACATATGTAGACTGAGTTATCATGGTAACTTTTATCTTCAGAAAAAGGCTAATAGAGTGAAAAAAGCAAATGCAATGATAAAGAGAATCTGAGTCTGCAAAACCATTAACATTCAATATACAACATTCAACAAACTGATTCTTGTTGTTGTTGTTTTTTCTGCTGGAGTTGATTATTTCTGTTTGTGTGCAACCATCAGTGGGAACCAAAGCCCAGGGATGCTGCCAGGGAAGAATCATTTCCTTTTTGTGTCCCGACAGACAATGGAATTGATTTTTACCTCCTTGATAGACTCTAAGTTCCTTGTGGGCAGAAAACCTGTCTCTTCATGCTTCTGTACTTCCCAATTTTCTAATACAGTGCATTGCACCAAGTGGATCCTCAACAAATACTCCTTCCTGCCTCCCCACAGCCACCTCCTCTTCTTCCCACTACCAATAGTAGTACTATTACTATTCCTACTACTGCTGATCATATTACTACTACTAGGACTACTACTACGTAAACTGAGAAAATAGCTGGTCCCACGTTATCTGCTCCTTCCTGATGTTGAAATATTTTTCATCTGAAGCCAGGGGGACAGATCGTCCCACTTTGACATGGGCTCTGGTGCCATTCTGTAAAATCTGATCATTCAAGATTTCAATTCTACTCATTACCCTGTGGAGGCCATCCAAATCGACCTGGTAAGTAGCCTTGGTGTGGAATCGAGTGTTCTTTAGGAGCGAGTTGAGCTGGAGGGAGAGATTAATACCAGTGACTCGATTCCAGCTCATCACCATCTGCTCACCCCTTGATGTTCCCATGATAACCTGAGCCAAAGGAGCTGAGGGGACTGGACAGACCAGCTGGAGATCTTTAAATAATAATAATAATAATGATGGTATTTGTTAAGCGCTTACGATGTGCAAAGCACTGTTCTAAGCGCTGGGGAGATACAAGGTGATCAGGTTGTCCCACGTGGGGCTCACAGTCTCAATCCCCATTTTACAGATGAGGGAACTGAGGCCCAGAGAAGTTAAGTGACATGCCCAAAGTCACACAGCTGACAATTGGCGGAGCCGGGATTTGAACCCATGATCTCTGACTCTCAAGCCCGTGCTCCTTCCACTGATCTACGCTGCTTCTCAGGGCTTCACAGATGCCACCTTGTGATGAGCTTTAATGGGAACAAAGGCAAGGAAAAGCAGACAGGGAAGGATAATTCAAGTTACAATGACTTGACGATGGACGAAACCTTAGCAAAATCCCTTGAAATCATTGCCTCGTCTCTTAAATTACCGGTTCCACACACGGCAAGAGGTCAAAAAACCAAATGCTGGACAATATCAAGCAGGGTAGCCAGGATCTTGTCACGGTATAAAATCGGGGTAGACCAACCTCCTGGATTATGGCTGGGCACTGCATTTTGGAAAGGGTAACAGCGAGCTGGAGATGGTTCAGAAAAGGGAACTAAGATGATTATAGGGACAGAGAGGCTTCAGCCTGGAAAGACTAAGGGAGAGAGGATCCACGATGGGAAGACTTCAAGTTCATGAAGGATGAAGACAGGGCAAAAACAGAACCGTTATTCTGTCAACTTGCTGGCCCCGGGAGGTAGGTGTTACCTGGTGTATTCAAGAACTTATTCCTGGAAGCAGGTGGATTTTAGTATCTCTAAACATCTCTGGTACCTCAGTAAATGATCCTCTGACCCAGTGATGGCCAGACCAGCCAGGACCTAAGTAAAAGACACTCAAGACCTAGAGTACATGGGTTCATATTGCCAATGGCTACAGGCTGACAGTAGCCTCCTTAGGGAGATGGAAGTCAGGGAATAAGGGAAGCATTACCTGCCATGGATGAGGAAATTGACTTTATCCATCCCCCAGCATCTCCATCTCCTTCCTGGCCAAGAATTACTGGTGGAGGGCATGAGCTATGGCATACACAACACAGCACACACTGTAACTCGGAAAAGAGAGACTCATGTCCCAGAAGGCCATGGGCTGGCTCTCCAAAGTACCATTTTCATTACAGAGCCCTGGCACTGACAATATTTCTTGTTCTTCTACAAGTGGACAGTCAAAGGTCCATCCCCAGAACGACAGTAGAAACACATCCTGTGGATATTTCCCAGGGTGCAGGGTCAACTCAAAATCCCTGAAACCTTGAATGTCATTCCTGTGGCCTGAAAATAACACTGCACCTTGGAAAACGTTGTTACTTATGTCTAAGAAATTTGTGGTCAAATCCCAATCAGGGGTGGTGACCCAAACTATACCAGCAACAGGAACAATATTCATATTAAGTTCAAATAACAATAAAGAGAATGTATCCCCTTAGACAATAACCACATTAGCTGATGATTTAATAATGTTTGTGTAATAGGACTCGAATTACTTTGAGTAATTTGAGCAAACTCAAATTTATTTTCAGTAAAGTATTCCCGGATTCTCTCAGTGCAAGCCACATAGCTTCCATTCCTGAACATTTCCTCTGTCATGGTCTTGGTGAATGTCTCCCCGCTAATGTCACTGGTGACCAGGAGCCCGATCCAGACCCAGTGAAAATGTTTCATGAGACAGATAATTCCCAAGTGCATATCTGGAGACATCATAGAGATTTGATAGAGAAATGGGAACTGAGCTTTATCCTTGAGAATGGAGTCCACTGGGCCACAGCAGATCTACATGGAGACAGAGTGGGTTAAGAGGTGGGGTGGACCAGGGAAAACATTGGCACACATATACAAAGCATATAAGGAAGTACTATTTTCCCAAAGACTGCCTCTCCCATTGTGATTAAAGACTGGAGAAGTTCATTGCATTTACTTTGGCTCCCTCAAAACAATTCCATGATTAGAAATGTCACATATCTTTTGGGAAATCAGAAAACAAGATGAATCGGATAGCATCATTTTCTTTGGAATTTCTGCTTCTAAGAATTCCCTTAAGAGGGAGTTTTGACATCTCTCCAAGGCAGACACAGAACTGAAATACATTTATCGTCTTCATCAGGATGACCCACTCCTCAGAGGCAGCTCCCTGGCCCTAAGACAGATGGCTTCCTAGAGCTACATAGAGCTACCTGAGACAGATGGCTGCCTAGAGCTTCTTAGGCTCCTCTTGGTCAGTGTTAAGCCTGCTGGTGCTTCATAAATAGACTTCCTGTGACCTCATGCTTGGGCCACGATGTCACTGTACATGTCCAGGATTTTAGCATTCACTGGAGGCAGGAGATGATGTATACCCGATAATCAGGTTCATTCTAGAAACTAAAGACTTTAAAAGTCAGTTCATGCTACTTCCAGCCAACCAGAAACACAGCAACATCTGAGGGAGCCAGGATTAGGTCAGGGGAGGGCTAGGTTAGAGGGGAGGGAGGACATGGAGTGGGATAGTTATAGAAGTGCTGATCAGGGCTGTTGACGGCACTACCATTCTTCCCGACTCACAAGCCCGCAACCTTGGTGTCATCCTCGACTCCGCTCTCTCATTCACCCCTCACATCCAAGCCATCACCAAAACCTGCCGGTCTCAGCTCCGCAGCATTTCCAAGATCCGCCCTTTCCTCTCCATCCAAACCGCTACCCTGCTCGTTCAAGCTCTCATACTATCCCGTCTGGACTATTGCATCAGCCTTCTCTCTGATTTCCCACCTTCGTGTCTCTCCCCACTTCAATCCATAATTCATGCTGCTTCCCGGATTGTCTTTGTCCAGAAACTGTCTGGGAATGTTACTCCCCTCCTCAAAAATCTCCAGTGACTACCAATCAATCTGTGCATCAGGCAGAAACTCCTCACCCTCGGCTTCAAGGCTCTCCATCACCTCGCCCCCTCCTACCTCACCTCCCTTCTCTCCTTCTACAGCCCACCCCATACCCCGCACTTCTCTGCCGATAAACTCCTCACCGTGCCTCGTTCCCGCCTGTCCCGCCATCGACCCCGGGCCCACGTCATCTCCCGGGCCTGGAATGCCCTCCCTCTGCACATCCGCCAAGCTAGTTCTCTTCCTCCCTTCAAGGCCCTACTGAGAGCTCACCTTCTCCAGGAAGGCTTCCCAGACTGAGCCCCCTCCTTCCTCTCCCCCTCCTCCCCCTCTCCACCCCCCACCTTACCGCCTTCCCTTCCCCACAGCACCAGTATATATATATATATATATATATATATATATATATATATATATATATATATATATATATATATATATATATTTGTATATATTTGTACATATTTATTACTCTATTTATTTGTTTATTTACTGATTTTACTTGTACATATCTATTCTATTTATTTTATTTTGTTAATATGTTTGGTTTTGTTCTCTGTCTCCCCCTTCTAGACTGTGAGCCCACTGTTGGGTAGGGACTGTTCCTATATGTTGCCAACTTGTACTTCCCAAGCGCTTAGTACAGTGCTCTGCACACAGTAAGCGCTCAATAAATACGATTGATTGATTGATCAGGGCCATGACATTTAAAACCCTGGAAGCATTCAGCTTGGAGACAGGGAAAGTCTTAGCTTTTGCATGGTGGGGGCAGGGGAGGGTTAGTTTTGGAGATAAATCTTGGGGTGGACTGAGAGAAAATCCACTTCACCTAGCTATGCCCAATTTCCCCTCTTCATTCCACTGTGTGACAAGGTTTTGGGGAGGAATGGAGAGATGGGGGATTCTGGAGGGACTGGTACAACTAAGTGGGTAGTATGGGGAAATTGTGTTGGGAAGAAACAGGCATACTAGTAGCTGGAGTTATGAAGGGCAATTATGGATAATCTTCACAGCCATTCCCTGAATGCCCTCCACCCTCCAGTTTTCCACCACAGTCAGCAGTGATAATAGTAGTAGTAGTAGCAATATTTACTGAGCACCTATATGGAGCAATTCATTGTACTGGGCACTTGGGAAGTATAGAATTATTAAGTGACACATGTCTTTCCCTCACACTCTAGTGGGGGAAACAAATTGGAAGTATTTACAACCCAGGTTGTTCAGAAAATGACTAAGGGCTTATAGACACATCAGTGCTGACGTTGGTAACAAATTCATTCGTCATTACTAGAGTTGGCTGAAAGGATGGTATGGCTCAGAGTACTGGCAAGGAAATTGGGGAAGTCTTGTTGAAGGAGTAGGGATATAAGCAGGAATTTGAATGTGTGAAGAACTGTGTATGTCAGATGTGAAGAGGGAGAAGTTCCAAGTTGGCGCACGAGGGGCCGCATCCCCATTGTGAGCTTTTTTACTATCAATTTGTCCCACACGAGATCCCAAGCCGTCTGTCATCCGTTAGACTCAGTTTGTAGTTTCCATGAGCTTCTCCACACCCAACTACCCACGGTTTAAATGTATTGCATCAGTCACTTCTTCTGGGGACCCACTGCATTCTGCTCTCCCCACTATGCCATCAGGACACCTCACCCTCGTCCCTTATCCCATCCATTTCTGTCATTTTCTTGGATTGCACAGCACTCCCTGACAGATTCAGAATCCCTACTGATCTCTGATTTTAAACCCCCGGTTTTATTACTGGTCCTGCTGACCTTTCTCCTGCCACTCAACTTCCCATCTGCAGGATGTGACAGTCCCATCTCTGAAGCACGTGGAGTGGGGAATTTCTGATGTTGATCAGCATTCCCACAGAAATGTTGGGAGACATATATCTGTAACCTTCCCAGTGAAATCAATGTGAATATTCACCTAGAGCACATCAATCAATTAGATTCTGTGTGACCCAGTGGAAAGAGAACAGTCCTGAGAGTCAGATGACCTGGGTTCTTGTCCTAGTTCTGTCACTTGTCTGGTATGTGATCTTTGGCAAGTCATTTCACTTCTCTCTGCTTCAGTTCTCTCATTTACAAAATGGAGATTCAATACTTGTTCTCCCTTAATAATAATAATAATAATGATGATGATGATGGCATTTATTAAGCGCTTACTATGTGCAAAGCACTGTTCTAAGCGCTGGGGAGGTTACAAGGTGATCGGGTTGTCCCACGGGGGGCTCACAGTTTTAATCCCCATTTTTACAGATGAGGTAACTGAGGCCCAGAGAAGTTAAGTGACTTGTCCAAAGTCACACAGCTGACAAGTGGCGGAGCCGGGATTTGAACCCATGACCTTTGACTCCAAAGCCCGGGCTCTTTCCACAGAGCCACCCTGCTTCTCTTCCCTCCCTTCTTCTTAGGGTGTGAGCTCCATGATGTATCTTATGATCTTGTATCTAGCTCAGAGCTTAATACAGTCCTTGGCACAAAGTAATCACTTAACAAATACTACAATTATTAGCCATAGATTTTGAGTTCCTTAAGGGACAACGTCCATATGATGATTCCCAGTACTTAGTACAGTGTCCTGCATACAGTAAGAACATAATAAATATTATTACTAGGGTTTATGTGCACCTACTATGTGTAGACCCTCGTACTGAGTGCTTGGACGGGTATGATAAAGTTAGTAAACATTGTCACTGTCCTCAAAGACCTTATAATCTAGTGGGGGAATCTGGCACTAAAATAAATGACAAGTACTTGTCACAACAGAGTTTGAAGATATGTACATAGGCATTATGGATTAATGTCCCCAGTAATCAATGGTCACTGATGCAAAAGTAGTGACGTAGTCTGTAGAGTTATGAGACAAGAGCATATTTCTATTGTCAGACTGACTGTCATGTACGTGTCTATACAGGATAGACACAGATGGAAGAAATATTTTCCAACTCAATCAAATCAAAGAATGAACTGGTCCTGTTCAAAGGGAGATTGAACTGATATATAAACAAGAGCCCTCACAGCAAACTGAACTGGGATCTGGTACCCTAATGCTGTTCTATTGTCATGGAAATAGGATTGAGTCTGGATCCCTTATGCTTGGGAACTTGTAGACACTCAGCACCCAGGAGCTGGTCATGGATCCTGCTAACGACATCCCTCCTATTCATTCATTCATTCATTCAATCGTATTTATTGAGTGCTTACTGTGTGAAGAGCACTGTACTAAGCGCTTGGGAAGTACAAGTTGGCAACATATAGAGACAGTCCCTACCTAAGAGCGGGCTCACGGTCTAGAAGGGGGAGACAGAGAACAAAACAAAACATATTAATAAAATAAAATAAATAGAATAGGAAACATGTACAAGTAAAATAAATAGAGTAATAAATGTGTACGAACATATATACTGGTGCTTTTGGGAATGGAAGGAGCTAAGGCGGGAGGGATAGTGAGGGAGAGGAGGGGGAGAGGGAGAGGAAGAAGGGGGTCCAGTCTGGGAAGGACTTCTGGAGGAGGTGAGGTCTCAGTAGGGCTTTGAAGGGAGGAAGAGAGCTAGCTTGGCGGATGTGCGGAGGGAAGGCATTCCAGGCCAGGGGCCAGGACGTGGGCCGGGGGTCGATGGCGGGACAGACGAGAACGAGGCACAGTGAGGAGGCTAGCGGCAGAGGAGCAGAGGGTGCGGGATGGGCTGTAGAAGGAAAGAAGGTTTGTGAGGTAAGAGGGGGCGAGGGGATGGAGAGTCTTGAAGCCGAGAGTGAGGAGTTTTTGCCTGATGTGTAGGTTGCTTGGTAGCCACTGGAGATTTTTGTGGAGGGGAGTAACATGCCCAAAGCGTTTCTGCACAAAGATGATCCTGGCAGCAGCGTGAAGTATAGATTGAAGTGGGAAGAGACAGGAAGATGGGAGATCAGAGAGGAGGCTGATGCAGTAATCCAGTCGAGATAGGATGGGAGATTGAACCAGAAGGGTAGCGGTTTGGATGGAGAGGAAAGGGAGGATCTTGGCAATGTTGCGGAGGTGAGACCGGCAGGTTTTGGTGACGGATTAGTTGCGAGGGGTGAACGAGAGAGCGGAGTCGAGGATGACACCAAGCTTGTGGGATTATGAGATGGGAAGGATGGTAGTGCCGTCAACAGTGACGGGAAAGTCAGGGAGAGGGCAGGGTTTGGGAGGGAAGATAAGGAGTTCAGTCTTGGACATATTGAGTTTTAGATGGCGGGCAAACATCCAGATGGAGATGTCTTGAAGGCAGGAGGAGGCCCAAGCCCTAAGGGAGGGAGAGAGAGCAGGGGCAGAGATGTAGATTTCGGTGTCATCGGCGTAGAAATGATAGTTGAAGCCGTGGGAGCGATTGATTTCCTATAACAGCCACCAGCTTGTCCTTCCGCTCCCATGGTGCGCAGGTCACTGCGCTAAAATATTGAGAGAGTAATAATAATAATAATTGGTGTATTTTTTAAGTTCTTACTATGTACCAGGCACTATACTAAGCTTTGGAGTGGATACAAGCAAATCAGGTTGTACCCAGACCCTTTCCCAAAGGGGCCTCACAGTTTCAATCCACATTTTATAAATGACAGAACTGAGGTACAGAGAAGTAAAGTGACTTGTCCAAGATCACACAGCTGACAAGTGGAGGAGCCAGGATTAGATCCTATAACTTTCTGACTGACAAGCCTGTGCTCTACCCACTACGCAATGTACAATGTATATGGAGTAAAATGTAAGAGTTTATACTCACATTCTCTACCCACAATAAGCTTATTAATATAAATAAATAAATTATGGATATGTACATAAGTACTGTTGGGCTGAGGGAGAGTACAAATCCATCAGGCAGAAACTCCTCACCCTGGGCTTCAAGGCTGTCCATCACCTCGCCCCCTCCTACCTCACCTCCCATCTCTCCTTCTACAGCCCACCCCGCACCCTCCACTCCTCCGCCGCTAATCTCCTCACCGTACCTCGTTCTCGCCTGTCCCGCCATCGACCCCCGGCTCACGTCATCCCCCGGGCCTGGAATGCCCTCCCTCTGCCCATCCGCCAAGCTAGCTCTCTTCGTCCCTTCAAGGCCCTACTGAGAGCTCACCTCCTCCAGGAGGCCTTCCCAGACTGAGCCCCTTCCTTCCTCTCCCCCTCGTCCCCCTCTCCATCCCCCATCTTACCTCCTTCCCTTCCCCACAGCACCTGTATATATGTATATATGTTTGTACATATTTATTACTCTATTTATTTATTTATTTTACTTGTACATATCTATTCTATTTTGTTAGTATGTTTGGTTTTTTTTTCTCTGTCTCCCCCTTTTAGACTGTGAGCCCACTGTTGGGTAGGGACTGTCTCTATATGTTGCCAATTTGTACTTCCCAAGCGCTTAGTACAGTGCTCTGCACATAGTAAGCGCTCCATAAATATGATTGATTGATTGATTGAAATTGCAAGGGTGACTCCGAAAGGAGAGGGTGAAAAAGAAATGAAAGCTCAGTCGGGGAAATCCTCTTTGATAAGTATGCTCTTAATAAGGTTCTGAAGGTGGGGAAAATGATCATCTACTGGATATGAAGAAGGGAGGGTGTTCTGGGATAGTGGAAGGGCTTGAATGAGAGTTGGCGGTGAGATAGATGAGATCGAGGTACAGTTTGGCATTAGCGGAGTGAAGTGCACGAACTGGGTTATAGTACGAGAGTAGTCAAGTTAAGGTAGAAGGGGGCAAGGTGATTGAGTGCCTTAAAGCCAAATGTGAGAAGTCTCTGTTTGATACTGAAGTAGATGGGCAACCACTAGAGGTTCTTGAGGGGTGGGGAAACATGGACTGAACTTTCTTTATAGAAAAATGATCACGGCAGCAGAGTGAAGTATGAAATGGAGTGGGGAGATGAAAGTGAATGTTAGCCCCTTTCTGCATGGCAGCACCTACCTCCAACTGTGAGGACTACAACACACAGCATAGCACAACATAGCTCACCCTAGTCTGCTGTATGGGATTGGAGAGGAGAAGGGGTGGGTTGTGGGGGGGATGGCCGTGGCAGCCCGGAGACTCCCCTCAGCAGTAGAAGTTCTATGCTGTATACCCATCACCTCAACAATTTTCCAGACCTTAAGCACACAAACCCCCACATTCCTAACCATTCCCCCCTACTTTCACCCCTGTCCTTGCTAAATACTATGTTGACAAAATTGCAATCACCAAGCATGACCTCCAGAAAACCTTGTCCTTCTACTACTTCGTCAACTCTCTCATCCTTTCCAGCTGTCTTTCAAGAGATTCATTCTCTCCTGCCTTCTAATATGCTTATCTCTTCCCTTTACAAAAAAACGACTCAAAACTCTGAATCTCACTCTACTTCGAATCTACCATCCCATTTGATCATTCTGTTTCCTCCCCAAACTCCTCAAAGAAGTTGAATGCATTCGATATTTCCTCTCTTCCAATTACATTTTAACCCTCTAAAATCTAGTTTCCACCCTCTCCACTACTCTGAAACCATTTTCTCTAAGGTAACAAATGACCTTGTCCTTGCCTTTTCCTTGCCAGTCTAATGGACTCTTGGACCTCATGGCTGCCTTTGATTCTATGGACCGTTCTCTGTTCCTGGAAGCCTTATCTATCCACTATTTCATCTCACACCTCTCTGGCCACTCTTTCTCAGCCCCATTTACCTCTTCTTCCTTCCTTTTTTACTCCCTAACTGTAGGGGCCCTTCAGGACTCCATTCTTTATCCCCACTCCCTTTGTACTTTACACTCACTTCCTTGGTGAAGCTCTTTCACACCTTGCTTTAACCACCACTTCCATGTAAATGACTCCTAAATTTACCTTACTGCCTACACCTTCACTCCAATCATAGATTACCTCTTAGAGCAGGATATCTCTGCATTGGACTTCCCTTACACACCTCAAGCTCCAAATGTCTGAAACAAAATTTCTCATCTTCCATCCCAATTCCTTATTTCTAGCTACCTTTCCCATCACAGTTGTCAACAGAATCCCAGTGCCTGGCACAGACTAAGTGCTCAATAAATACTACCAAAAAAATTTTTATCTGGGGAAAGGTGAAAAAAGTAACAACACAATCAATGTTCCCAAGCCTAAATCTCAGTTTCCGGTAAAGGTACCAGGACACTTTCAAGAACTGTGTGCTGGGAACCTACCTTTATAGATAAAGAAGGGCTATACTAACTCTTCCCTCCCATTCCATTACCTTCCCTTCAGTGATCCAATCTGGATCGCTCACTGTTCAGGAACTACGCAGTCTCCTCCGGAACCTGGTAATATTTCATGCCTGTCTAGTTTTCAGTTGGAATTAATTCCATTATTATACTCTGGTTTCCTTTTGCTTGATCTATAGCTACCAAAACTGAGTTTCAATAAGTGACTCTTTGTCGATGTTGTGAAATTTGGGGAACGGTAACTCTTGGTTCCCCCATCCTCTCCCTCCTTAATTTTGTATCCCTTCTTAGCCTTCTTCATCAGTATCAAGAGCTCTGATGCTCTCAGTCTATCCTCACAGAGAAAGGTCTCCAGGCTCCAGACCATGTCGGTTCTCTTTCTCAACCTCTGTCCTAGCCTGTCCTTCCTAACACTGCAGTGATTAAGACTTAAAAGACTTAAGACTCTCTCTTAAACAGAGAGAGGAGAGAGCAGGGGAAACAGAAGGTAGCAAGGATCAGGATAAGGTGACTGAAGTTACAGACTGCCCAATGGGCTACACAGGTCACTGAGTACTTAGGCTGGGTGATGGAAGGCATATAGGTCTCTCGGTAATAGGGTACGATTGCCCTACTCCCACCACCAACCTTCACAGCATCCTATTTTGAGCAATCCGCATCCACTCCGTGTTCAGCCTTCCCCTCCTTCACTGCTCCCAGTTATGCTGCTCCATTTTGTAAGAGTATAAATGGGGCACATTTGCAGTTTAAAAGGACTGGGTTTTACAGGTGAATCTCTCCTGCAGGCTCATGGCAAAATGAAAGCGTCAGGAAATTTAGATTGCAGTCTGGTCTCCCCGGTTGGGTACAGAGAAGGGAATCTTTAGGGTAACCCACGTAGGAACACCATAGAAACGGGTCCCGGGGAATGGGAACTGAGCGACCATCTTGAGAGATCAGGAGAAGCTATTGTAGAATTAGCAGTTGTAGTAGTAGTAGTAGTAATATCAGTTATAATAATCGTACTTATTAAGCACTTCAGCTGCGTGAAATATGGGCCTAAGCACTGGGAGAAAAGTGAATAAGCTATTGCCTAGCTTGGTTTGTGGCTATGGGAGTGGAACAGGCAGTCAAGCGTCTTATAGATACTATTTTATGTTTTCTTATGTTGTGTCAGCTCATATAATAATTGGGATATTATTAAATGCTCAGTATGCACTAAGCATTGGAGTAGATATAAAGTTAACAGGTCAGAGGCAGTCTCTGTCTCACACGGGGCTTATAATCTTCATTTTCTCCTCATTTTGCAGATGAGGAAACTGAATGTTGAAAATGGTGTTAGGACCAAGTTCTCCTAAAGCCCAGGCCCATGTTATTTCCCGTAGTCCATGCCAAATGCTGACAAAAGTGGGGATAAACCAGTTCCCATCTTCTCTTGCACAGACCACAGTGTACCCTTACAGCAAGATCTGAATATGGCAGAGAAAAACTTTCCCAGGGATAGGCGGAAATTGCACAAGTTCATGAGGTGGGTCAATTCTTGTGACAATTTTAGGAGGCAGAACATACAGTAATTACAATATGGCATTAATTCTGGGGACTGATGTGATAACAATGGGAAAACTAAAAATAGTAAAAATGACAATAAGTGCACTTGTGGTATTTATAAGTGCTTACTATGCATGAAATGCTAAGTGCTGGGCTAGACAATAGAATTAAATCATACACCGTCCCTGTCCAACTGGGGTTCAGAGTCTAAGAGGAAGGGAGAACAGGCATTTAATCCCCATTTTAAAGGTGATGAAACTGAGGCATAGAGAAGTCAAGTGGCAGGCAAATGGTGGGGCTGATGTTAAAACCCAGGTCTCCTGTCTTCTGGAAGAGAACTTTTTCATTCATTCATTCATCATCATCATCATCATCATCAATCGTATTTATTGAGCGCTTACTATGTGCAGAGCACTGTACTAAGCGCTTGTGAAGTACAAATTGGCAACATATAGAGACAGTCCCTACCCAACAGTGGGCTCACAGTCTAAAAGGGGGAGACAGACAACAAATCAAAACATGTGGACAGGCTTGAAACTCGTAAGAACAAATGGAATTTACGCTATATGGACATCATTAACAAATAAATAGAATATTAAATATGTACAAGCAAAATGAATAGAGTAATAAATATGTACAAATATATACAAGTGCTGTGGAGAGGGGAAGGAGGTAAGGATCAGGGGATGGGGAGGAGGAGAGGAAAAAGCGGGCTCAGTCTCGGAAGGACTCCTGGAGGAGGTGAGCTCTCAGTAGGGCTTTGACGGTAGGAACAGAGCTAGCTTGGCGGATGTGTGAAGGGAGGACATTCCAGACCAGGGGAAGGACATGGGCCAGGGGTCGACAGTAGGACAGGAGAGAACGAGGCACAGTGAGGAGGTGAGGGGCGGGGGAGCAGAGGGTGTGGGCTGGGTTGTAGAAGGAGAGAAGGGAGGTGAGGTAGGAAGGAGCGAGATGATGGAGAGCCTTGAAAACGAGAGTGAGGAGTTTTTGCTTGATGCGTAGGTTGACAGGCAGCCACTGGAAATTTTGAAGGAGGGGAGTAACATGCCCAGAGCGTTTCTGTACAAAGAAAATCCGGGCAGCACAGTGAAGTATAGATTGAAGTTGGGAGGGACAGGAGGATGGGAGATCAGAGAGGAGGTTGATGCAATAATCCAGTCGGGATAGGATGAGAGTTTGAACCAGCAGTGTAGCAGTTTGGATGAAGAGGAAAGGGCAGATCTTGGCGATGTTGTGGAAGTGAGATCTGCAGGTTTTTGTGACGGATTGGATGCGTGGGGTGAACGAGAGAGAGGAGTCGAGGATTGCACCAAGGTTGCGGGCTTGTGAGACCGGAAGGATGGTAGTGCCGTCTACAATGACGGGAAAGTCAGGGAGTGGGCAGGGTTTGGGAGGGAAGATAAGGAGTTCAGTCTTGGACATAGTGAGTTTTAGATGGCGGGCAGACATCCAGATGGAGATGTCCTGAACGCATGAGGAGATACGAGCCTGGAGGGAGGGAGAGCAGGAGCAGAGATGTAGATTTAGGTGCCATCAGCGTAGAGATGATAGTTGAAGCCGTAGGAGCGACTGAGTTCACCAAGGGAGTTAGTGTAGATAGAGAACAGAATGGGACCGAGAACTGACCCCTGAGGAACCCCTACAGTAAGGGAATGGTAGGGGGAGGAAGAGCCCTCAAAGGAGACTGAAAATAAATGGCCGGAGAGATAAGAGGAGAACTAGAAGCCTGTGAAGCCAAGGGTGAATAGCGTGTAGTGGAGAAGGGGGTGATCCACGGTATCGAAGGCAGCTGAGAGGTCGAGGAGGATTAGGATAGAGTAGGAGCCATTGGATTTGACAAAAAGGAGGTCATTGGTAACCTTTGAGAGGGAAGTTTCGGTGGAGTGTGGGGAATGGAAGCCAGATTGGAGGGTGTCAAGGAGAGAGTTGGCGTTGAGGAATTCGAGGCAGCGAGTGTAGACGACTCACGACTCTAGACGATTCTAGAACTTTGGAAATGAATGGTAGGAGGAAGATAGGGCGATAACTAGAAGGGGAGGTGCGGTCAAGAGAGGGTTTTTTTAGGATGGGGGAGACGTGGGCATGTTTGAAGGCAGAGGGGAAGGAAACAGTGGAGAGTGAGTGGTTGAAGATGGAAGTTAAGGAGAAGGGGAGGGAAGAGGCGAAAGATTTCATACGAGTAGAGGGAATGGGGTCTGAAGCACAAGTGGATGGAGTAGCACTTGAGAGAGGGAGGAGATCTCATCTGAAGATGCTACTGGGAAAGATGGGAGAGTAGCAGAGAGGGCTGAGAGCGGGGGGGATGGAGAAGGGGTATGGGTGACTTTGGGGAGCTCAGACCCGATGGAGTTAATTTTAATAATGAAGTAGGAGGCCAGATTGTTGGGGGTGAGGGATGGAGGAGTGGGAGGAACTGGGGGCCTGAGAAGGGAGTTAAATGTAAGGAATATCTGACGAGGATGATGGGCATGGGTGTCAACAAGGGAGGAGAAATACTTTTGCCTGGCAGAGGAGAGTGCAGAGCTAAAACAGGAAAGGATAAAACTCAAGTGAAGAAGGTTGGCTTGGTATTTAGACTTTCACCGGCAGCGTTCAGCAGCTCGAGCATAAGAGCGAAGGAGGCGTACAGTGGCAGTGATCCTAGGCTCTGTGTTAGTGTTATGAGAGCAGCGAAGCGAAAGGGGAGTGAGCGAGTTGAGCTGAGTAGAGAGGGTAGAGTTGAGAGCAATAATCTGATCATCAAGATTGGGTAGAGTTTAAAGGGAGGCGAAGTGGGGTGTGAGGCGCTCAGAAAGATGGTTGGGGTCGAGAGAGTGGAGGTCTCTGTGAGGTAGTAATATAGATTTACAGCGGAGAGGAGTGTGAGTGAAGAGGTAAACGAGAAGGTTATGATCAGAGAGAGGGATTTCAGAGTTGGTGAGGGTGGAGATAGTGCAGCAGTAGGAGATGATGAGTTCTAGGGTGTGACCAAGTTGGTGACTGGGCGAGGTGGAGTGAAGCAGGAGGTTGGAAGCGTCAAGGAGAGATAGAATGTGTTTGGCAGAGGAGTCACCAGGGACATCCATGTAGATGTTGAATTCTCTGATGATCAGAGTGGGAATGAAAAAGGAGAGAAGGAAGGTGATAAAAGGGTCAAAGTCATTTAAAAGAGTTGGAGGTGGGGCCAGGGGGGAGGTAGATGACGGCTACAAGAATCTGGAGGGGGTGGTAAAGGCGAATAATATGGGCTTCAAAGGAGGGGAAGGAAAGGGAAGGGGGAGGAGGGTAGTGCAAAAGCCACATTGGGGTGCGAGAAGGGAGCTGACATCTCCTTTTCAGGTGAGTCTGGGGGAGTGGGAGAAGAAGAGCTTAGGAACTGTGCTTTGCACATAGTAAGCGCTTAATAAATGCCATCAAAAAAAGAGAAAAGAGCAGCAGAAGAGACCGTGTCATCCGGAGTGAGCCATATTTCGTTTAGGGCCAGGAGGAGAGAGCTGGAAAGGAACAGGTCAATGATGAAAGAGAGCTTACCTATAATGGAGCGGGGGTTCCAAAGGCCACAGTAAGAAGTAGCTGTGGAGGGAGGGGAGGGAGGGGGAAGGGTGCGAGTGATGGGGATGATTTGGATTGGAATGAGGTGGCGGGTTTCCTGGGCGGGGAGAGGGGGAAGAGGGGTGTCTATGAGAAAGAAGAACTGGAATGTGGTGGGGACGGGGAGGAGGGGAGGGAGGGGGTTGGAATGGAGGGTTAGAGGGTTTGAACTGGTACAGAGGGATTCTAGGGAGACGGTGAGAGAGAGCGGTGAGGGTGGGGGAAATGGAGGGAAAGAGCTGGGTTGGAGAGGTGAAGGGGAAGGTGAGGAATGGGAAGGGCTGCTGGGAGCAGGAGAATTGATAGTTTATGGTGAGGTCAGCAAGGTAAATGACAGCAGAGCGGGTAGTTAACAATCAACAGGCCATGGCAATAAAATGAGCAGATGATGTCATCACAGAGATCAGTTAACAATTAACATGAGATGGAAATAAACTTAGCAGGCGATAACATCACAGAAAGCAGATAACAATATGCGATGGCAATACAATAAGCTGATGTTGAAACGTCATTAATAGCTGTTAACAATTAACATTCAACGGAAATAATAAAATAAGCAGATGATACAGAGAGCAGCTCACAATTAACATGCAGAAGCAACCATTAAGTAGGCAGATAATAATAATAATAATAATAATAATAATAATAATAACAATGATGGCATTTGTTAAGCGCTTCCTATGTTCAAAGCACTGTTCTAAGCCCTTGGGGGGATGCAAGGTGATCAGGTTGTCCCATGGGGGGCTCACAGTCTTAATCCCCATTTTACAGTTGAGGTAACTGAGGCTCAGAGAAGTTAAGTGACTTGCCCAAGGTCACACAGCCGACATGTGGTGGAGTTGGGATTCGAACCCATGACCTCTGACTCTTTCCACTGAGCCACGCAGGTGATTTCCAAAGCAGAAGGATGAATTGTCCATGGATCAGTCAAATCAAATAAAAATGGCTAGTGGCAAGGACAGTCCAGGGGCCCTTGGCAGACATGTTTCAGAGGTGGTGGATGATGGAGTCCTATGGATGACAGTTCTGGAGTAGGGCGGAACTGTTAAGGGGGGTCATGGGAGGGGAGACGACTGGGAAAAGGCGTAAACAGACAAATAGAATGGGTGGGCTGACTACGTGCAAATGGGGTTGTTGTTTTCCACTATGTCTAAGACGAGTTGATAGGGAAAATTTATTGGTGATAATAGGAGATAGCTAATAAAAATCATGAGATAAAGTATCTCATATGTTTCTCCTCCAGTAAAACATAAAGCATGCAAAACAAAAATGCAGTGTAATAATAAATTACTGGATTTTGTAGGTTAAACTTCACCATGACAGTAATATATTGGAAGACTTTTCTGACCTGCTCTGAATCAGCCAAAACAGTGAGACTTTCTCTGTCTCTGTCTCTATCTCTCTGTGTCTCTGTTTAATTCCCTATCTCTTCTTCTCACTCTCCCTCAGCATTTTCTCCCCACTCGAACTCTTTCCTCTGATTTGGGACATTACTCAAAAAAAAAGGAACAATCACATAATCCTGATCTAAGCTTTGCTGATATTTTTACATGGATCATTTACCACTTAGAGCTCCATTCATGGATAGTGGCCCCAGACAAAAGAATAGTGCTTATTTTTGTAAATTCTCCCTAGTTTTTCCCTCTGTCCCTGTATCTCTCTTTTGGAATGCCAAGATTGGGACCGCACCCTCTCCCATCAGCTTCTGTCTAAGTCAGCTCTTTGTCTCTGCAGTTTCCTGCCAGAGGAACAGAGAATATTTTTCCTCACTTTTCACTTCCCTCCACTGTCACTGGGGGCTTTTCCCTCTCTGCCCTTGTGCCACTGCTGCCCTATGCTAGTGATCTGTGCTGTCACCTGTCCTTCCCATTGCAGGTACTTCAACAAACCCTACCAGCACCTCATGTTCCCAGTGTTTGCTATGGAGATCAAAAGGAGATATGCTATGTAGCCTACTAGAAACAGCATGGGCCTGGGTTACGGGTAGGACCTAGGTTCTAATCCCTTTTTCACCATTTATTGCTGTGTGATCTCCACTACCCGCAGGGTCACTGCCAGACGAGACACTAGCAATGGGGTTCCTCTGGATGGTGTAATTGGAATCACCAAAAATTAGCAAAATTTGTATTCCAACAGGACTTGGAACTACTGGAAAAAATGGGTGGAAGCCCCACACAGGCACTCGCATATGGCAGATGAACATTCTCCTACTGAACACCAGTGCTGGCAGAGATATTTGTATCACAGTCATCGGAGGGTTTGGGACTCCGAGGACTAGAGAGGGGAGACATACAATACATTTGGTAAGCAGGAAATGTCCTCATTACGAAGCCTTGAGCTGGGCAGAGTGCAATAAATCAATTAATCCATCATCTTGGGTGTTTTTTTCATTTTTATGGTATTTAGTAATGTTGATGATGATGATGGTATTTGCTAAGTGCTTACTATGTCCACAATTTCTTTATTCAGATTAATGTCTTCTCTCCCACTCAAAACTGTAAGCTTGTAGTGCGAGGTAAAGTGACTAACAATTCTGTTCTATTGTATTCTTCCAAATGCTTAGGACAGTTCTCTGCACACAGATAGCACTCAATAAATACAATTGATTGATTGATTACCTAGGGAAAAGCTGCTGCCCTTTCATCAGAGACATTTGGTAGCTTCAGCTTGTAGATCAGTTTAGTAGTCTGGCCACCTCAAAACCTAAAGTCTGACATGGAAAGTGTGAACTCTCACATGCAGATAGAGAATGAAATTGTCTTTTCACTTGTGCTCATTTAATTATCATTCTTACTAATTACCTGTTTTTCTTCAAGCTCACAGTGTGGTCCAATATAATAAGGTCTTGATAATGAAGAGGAGCATAAAACACATCCTCCACTCCACTGTGACTTAGAATGTTATGCAAAGTGTTTTCAAAGAAACCAATGGCATATATTTTCCACAAGAAGTGTGAAATATCGGTAATGGGGAAGAGAAGTTTCCTTCCCACTGCATTCTCAGAGTGATTTTATGATCAGTATTGTGGTCTTCAATCCATTGATCTATCATTCTTTCACTGGACACTAGGAAAGTTTAATTTCTAAAATTAAATGCAGGGATAATCCATGGGTTTTTGAGAGTTTCTTTTTCTGGGTTTTCTGGGTTTTTTTCCTAAACGAGTGGGATAAAGACTGGAAATCCTTCGTGACATGGATTAATCCCCATTTCCCAGCTCGGAATCCAATCGAAGCTCATGATCAAAGGATGTGATTGGCATGTGAGAGTCGAGTCTCATCTCGGTCCAGTGTAGACTCTGAAAAGGATGGATTTAACCCGGCTCAGTCCCACATTCTTCCCATTTGGGAAGAAAAGCCCATATGGAAATGGTGCAACTCCACTGAGTCAACATTTCCAGTGGTTACTTGTCTTCAGAAACAGGAGATATCATCCCTATCTCTCACGGGTAACAGGGAGAATTATTGTTCCAGAAAGCATAATTACCTTTAGACACCAGTTCTTTGAATAGAAAAGCTTGTATTCATACATTTTCAAAAACCATTAAGTAATAATAATTATTATGGTATTTTTTAAGTACTTACTATGTGCCTGGCACTGTACTAAGTTCTGGGGTAGATACAAGTAAATCAGATTGGACACAGTTCGTGTCCCACGTGGAGCTCTCAGTCAAAGTCCCCATTTTACATTAAGGAACTGAGGTCCAGAGAAGTAAAGTGACTTGCCCAAGATCACACAGCAGAATATTGATCGAGCCAGGATTAGATCCTATGACCTTCTGACTCCCGGGTCTTTGCTCTACCCAGTATGTCTTACTGACTACATAAAGCAAACATTAATGCCTTAATTTCAGGCTGTTCAAGTGATGACAATTCCTATCATAGTATTGATGTTATGTGAAATGATTCCCAAAATATTTTCTTTGTTTCAACCTCTTGCTTTGGAACCAAGTGATAACTTTTAAAACAAAACAACCAACTTTGTTTAATACTGTTAGTATTCCAGGAATATACTTCCATAGCTCACATTTTCAAATGCCATGAACTTTCTTTGATACCTATTTGAAACGTAGCATGTTACAATCCAACCATTATTTTCTTTGATATCTACTCACAGAGAAATGAGGAAAGAAGACTTGAGAAGAGGAAGAATAAAAGAACAGAGTTTGTGAGAAATTGTTAAAACGAGAGAAATAGAGAGAGGTTTCAAAAAGGCCAGACAACAAATTTCTAAAAATTTTAAAATGCCTCAACTGGCTTTAAATTAGAAAGGAGAAGCAATTGATTCTACTGAGAATAAAGTAGGAACTATAAGATAATGTGCAAACACTGGAAAAAAATGTTGAATAGCAGGTCAAAACTGAATGGTTGGGGCAGAGATGAAAGCTCGGATTTTCCTTGTGTCGTTGTCAATAAATATTCTTTGCTCTACAAGGACTGTATTTGAGTTAGGAAGGAACATAAAGGAGGGAAATTTCCAAAACAGAAATGTGGTGACTTACCTGATTTGGAGTAAATTTGAACCAGAAAGCTAGCTCATGTACTTCACTTGTATTCAAGGTTTTATTGGCTTTGAAATGGGTTCACAGAGTTTCCAGCAATGGTTTGCTTATCTGGGTTTTCTCTTTCACTTGGTGAGGATCGACCACTCCACTCTCTTTTTTTCTTTCCTTTTCGTTTCCAAGTCTGTTTGTTGAAGAGGAGGACTGAGATTGGCCTTGGTCTATGAGACCGGCTGGAGGGAAATCCAGTCTTCTTGAAACAGAGTGATCTGTAGAAGGAGAAACAGACCCAGACATCAAACTGATCCCAGCCATAGGAGTAGTTTCTTTGTCTGTCTTTAAATATTGCATATTCAGGAATACAAGAGAAAGTGTCAGGAATCCTAATTATTGAAAGAGCGCAAAGCATGTCGAGTCTCACAAAAAGAGAGGGATCTCTTTAGCTCAAGACCAGTGCTAGAGAAATCTAAAGTTATAGGGTGGAATCCACCCAAGGGAATGACTGCAAAACTGAAGAGAACATATGGGGAAAAGCATCATGTAACATTGCCCACGTGTAGAGGATTAAAATGAGAAGCAGTATAGACTAGTGGAAAGAGCCTTCACCTGGGAATCAGAGGAACTGAGTTCTAATCCAGGCTCCACCACTTGTCTGCTATGTGACCATGGACAAGAGACTGAACTTTACTGTGTCTCATTTACCTCATTTGTAAAATGGGGGTTAAGACTATAAGCCTCATACGGGCCATAAACTATGTGTTACCTGATTGTCTTGTGTCTACCCCAGAGCTTAGTACAGTGCGTGGCACATAGTAACTGCTTAAAAATACCATAAAGATTGGGCGTGGGTCCATATAAAAGTGAAATATAATGAAAGAAAGTAATAGAAAAAATGTGAGGAGAGAAAAAGGCGTCACTTGGAAACTATGTCCTTTACATAGATTCATGTTCAAACTCTACAAAGTTTTAAATGACTGATTCCAGTCCTCTCCTCAACAACATTTTCAAAAACCTCATTCTCACCAAGAGAAGGTACAAGAAAATACATTCGGAAATGGGAACCAAGCAAAGGGTAAATGAAGGACAAGAATGAGGATTTTCTAATGGACTACGCCCAAGGTCATCTCCTTCAGCAGTGCCCACCAGCTACTACCTCCTGAGCTCTGATCTGCATCTGCAGTGCTCTCCTAGAAACATTTGATATTTTGCACAGTATGAGCAGGAAGGCAGCCTCCTGTATCCTCATCATCTCCAGGATGAGCCTGTCCAGTTCGCTGTCCCAGTCGAAGATAGCCAAGTCGGCCTAGTTTAGGGGATTAGAAAATCAAGAGTAGAAAAAGGCATCATTATCAGGAGCAGGATCACTACCATCATTGGGATTTACTGAATTTTTACCAAGCAATGAACTAGATGAATGAATAAGAGCATAGATTACAAACAATAAACATAAAACAATCAATAAAATAGCTAGAAACACCTAAATATTAAGTTTACTGATGACTCCATAAAATGTTCCCTCCTCCCCTTTTTCTTGATATCCCGGAAAATATGAATGGTTCCCTAGGGGAAACGGTTCACTTCTTTCCCAGCATCTCCTGCAAGGATGCATAGATGCTCTTCCCTTGGGATTCAAGCAGGGAAGAACATCAACTCTCAAATCCCATTTCAAATCCTAGATTCCCTAAATTCCTGGAATTTACCTGCAGAAGGGCTGCAGCCATGGCTTTTCAGTCAGAGAAAGCGGGTGGCTTCAGTGAACACAGATCTGTAGCGACCTACGGGGAGGATGTTTTAATACTAGTTTTTATCTGACCTTAGGGATGTTCGATAGGAAGTCTTCAATGATTTCTCACCTTCATTACAGCCATTTAAGAAGCTATTATTGTATAAGAAAGGTCTTAGTGCATAAAGCAAGGAAGGAGTTTCTTTCCCCCTGGATTTTCAGAATCATCATTATCACTAATTAGAGGTGTTAATTGTGAGTCTGTACTAAGTGTAAAATAATAATAATAATAATAATAGTATTTGTTAAATTGCTTACTATGTGCCAAGTACGGTTCTAAGTGCTGAGCACTGTAATAAGAGGTGAGCATTGTTCTAAGAGAGAACAGAAGGGCTAAACATGTATCCATCTTTAAAATAGGTTCTATCTAATGGAATAATTTACAAAAGAATCAAAGTTCTTTTGTTGTTTTTGTGTCCTTTTTTTGTTGTTGTTGCTTTGTTTTAACCCCAAAGGCGTTGTGAAAGTTTCCGGTTCTATAGATAGGGAAAGGAGTTTACCTCACCTGTGTTCTCAAAATAATCGTAATCATCAATCAACCAGGCAAGAAACTGGAAAGGTCATTCACTTCCTAAAACAACCTGTTTAGGTCGTTCAGAATTCCGAAGTGTACAGAGGGTTGTTTGGAGTTGAGTGGAGTGTCCGATCTGAGAATCTTAGAGCCCTACACTAGTACTAGTTGGACACAGCTCAGGAACAGCGTATTGAGTAGGCACATGAGAATCCCATCCGGGCCAAAGTCCAGCGAAGCATCTTGGAGAGATGGGCTTGAAATGGCACAGCTCCCTCTGAAGAGTCTGTGGCCGAGTGTTTACAGGTATTAGTTGTCACTCACCTCTGGACCCCAGGGATCTATTTGCACAGAGTACCCAAGCCCAAATTAGATGGTATGGGCCATCTGAAATTGTAACTACCACCTACTATTTGTAGGGACACAAAGAACTCACTACCGATCTGCTGGGGCTGAGAGACAGTCATTGAACAGAGGACTAAGTCCTGATCAGTCAGGCCAGAAACACCTGACATTGTAACCATGACCTGCTCTCCACAGGGACAAAGAGAACGCACTCCGAGCTGCTGAAGCCAATAAGTGTCTTCATCGTAGGCCATCCTGCTCCGACCCTGAATGTATCCCGTCCTGAATTACACAATGGAGAACACGTGTGGGTGTCAGACAAAGTGGTGAGAAAACCAGGACTTTTTATAGAGCAACCGGCCTGTTTGCCCATCACAACCACCTGTTTGCATCTCAACATTCGCCTCAAACTCAAGGATCCAAGGATCTTCTGACTGTGATTTCATTCTCACCCACCTGAAAGGATTTGCATTCATTTTGGTAATTAATCTCCAGACGCACCAGATTAAATTCTACTGCTGCAGATAGTCTTGCATAAAACACTTAAAATTCTCAGACCTATCAATACCTTCCCTCCTTCTAATCACTCCAACCCTGTCCTTCTTTCCCACCTCGCATTCTTCTCCCTTGACACTACATCTCCCACGTCAGCTCATTCTATTGCATTCCAACCCCTCCCCACCTCTCATACCGTCCCCCCCCTCGACTCCCCAACCCGCAGTCTCAGTCAGCCAAGTGCAGCCTGAGGAACCGCCATTCCATCATGGGAAAGCTTCCCTTTTACCCATGACCTGTTTCTGATCCAATCACTGTTCCTCCTCATCATCCATGAAACCTGTCTTTCCCTGGACCAAACTACACTCTCTCAAAGGGGACCCCATTTTCTCCCACTCCCCAAGTGTCACTGGAAAAAGAATGAAGTTGACTTCCTTCTCTCTTAGTATTTATAAAGCACCTACTGTCAGCAGAATACTGTACTAAGCCCTGGGAGAGAATACACATGAATGTTCTAAGACTGTATGTTGGTAGGAATAATGAGACGTTAAAATACAATGAATTTACACAGAATATAAACAAAAATCAGCCGGATGCTGTGGCAAGAAGAGTCTCCAAGGCCCACCTGTAGCCACGTTGACTGCTACAGCAGTCAACAGGCTTACCTAGGCTTTACAGGGGCCTCTTGTTCTGGTGAGGTTTGCTTCCTTGCTAGATTGTTGCAAGGCAGTGGTGGAAGGTGGTGGATCGAGCCTCATCGATGGAGTGGAGGAGAGAAGGTGCCTGTTCCTGGGGAGGCAACGTGCTTGTCCAGTGGAGTGGACCCTGAGAACACATGGGAGCGGCTTTTATTCTGGAGCCGGCGGCCGAGGAACACGTTTGAAGTAGGTTCTAGGTCCAGGATAGAAGGTAGCAATTACCGTGGATAATTTTCCCAGCAGCCGTCTTCTCCAGAAATGCCAGTTTTGCAACATCCCATCGCCTTTTATCCCTCTCTCTACCTCCTTTGAGACTCATATTATCGTTGTCTATCACTCACTCCAATTACCATTTGCCACCATCTTCCACTTCCCAGGCCCCATTTCCAAATTTCTGAACCATTTTGATCCCTTTCTCAGTTTCCTTCTCTCTTTCTCCACCCATACAAGGATCCTCGGAGACTGCAAAATTAATGTGGGTGTCTGCAATGACCTCACTGCCCTCTTCCACCCACTCATCCACCCCATGAATCTCATTATTTCCCATCAATGTGCAATCTCTATTCTCGCCAGCTCTGAAATTCCACTTTCTGAACACAACCATATCATTTTCCTTTTCCCCACCCACTCCCTCCCTGCAAACTGCAGTTTCCTCACAGAAAATCTCCTTTCTCTCGACCTGATCTAATTTTTAAAGTCATCCTGCTCCACTAGGCTACTTACACAACCTACCTTTTCTTGACACACAAATACCCACCCTCTCCAGTGGACTCAACTTCCTCACTACCCTTCCCTCTGTTAATCTCATATCAGCAAACCACAGCCCTGGATCCCTTCCACAGTATGCTTATTCTGCTCTTGTTCTCAAGCTTTGGAATGCTACTGGGAGAAATCCAAATGTCAGCCGATCTCACTTATCTCGGACCCATCTTCCACTGCTCTAACTCTCCTCTGTCCTCTGTCAAGAAACAATATTTCTTCATTCCTAATGACTTCCGTGCCCATTGTCCACATCAGCTGTTTAAGAATATTATCTTCTTCCTCAAATTCTTCCCCTGACCACCCAATTAAGGCCTTGCCACCTAATTTGTTCATAAAATTGAAACCATCAGGCATAGTCTCCCTAAAATCTTTCCTGCACATTTCCAGTACCACCCTCCTACTGTATCCTCTTCAATTCTCCCATCCTTTGCAGCAGTATCACAAAAGGAGATCTCCCACCTCATTTTAACATCTTACCTCCTCCATCTGGACCTCTGACACCATCCCTTAACACCTTATTGAAATACTTGCTCCTTTCCTCTTGCCTCTCTGACCATTATCTTCAACCGTTCACTCTCCAATGGCTTCTTCCCCATCATAGCCCTTCACCAGGGATTCGACTCACTTTTCAATTCAGAAGCTCAAATGACATGTTCCAAAGGTGAAACCAAATATCACTGGTACATTGGAAAGCTTTATTTTATACTAAAAACAGAGGATAGGCACATAGATGCATGCATGGGCGCGCGCACACACAGACACACACATAAACATTACGAGAACTATAGTTACCAATCCAACTGGATTTCCCCAGGTCTTTGTGAATATGATCCCACGTTGGAGGAATTTCAAGGAGTCCAACCACCCGCAGCTTATCATACTGGTTCAAGTCTCAGATGCTTTGTGCCATGGCAGCAATAGGTGTCATTCCTGGTTTAGGGGTTTTCACGCCAGACAAGGGGGGCAGTTCTTCCCCCCTTTTGTCCATTGTCTCGGATCTCCTCCTCCTTCTGGACCTCTCTACATGGATTTCCTCTCACAACCTCAAACTCAACTTATCCAAGACAAAGCTTCTTATCTTCCCTCCCAAACGCTGTTCTCTCCCTGACTTTCTGGTCACTGTGGAGGGCACTACCATCCTTCCCGTCTCACAAGCCCATAACCTGAATGTCATCTTTGACTCTGCTCTCTCATTCAACCCACATATCCAATCTATCACCAAACCCCGTCGGTCTCACCTTCACAACATCACCAAGATCTGCCCTCTCCTCTCCATTCAAACCGCTACCACATTAGTACAGTCACTCATCCTATACCAAATGGATTACTGCATCAGCCTCCTTTCTGACCTCCCAACTTCCTGCCTCTCCCCACTTCACTCCCCACTTCACCCCGCTGCCCAGATTATCTTTCTACAGAAAAGTTTGGGGTATGTCACCCCGCCTGTCCTCAAAAATCTCCAGTGGTTGCCTATAAACCTCCATTTCAAACAAAAACTCTTTACTATTGACTTTATAGCTCTCCATCACCTTGGCCACTCCTACCTCTCCTCCCTTCTCTCCTTTTACATGCCAACCCACACACTCCACCCCTCTGGTGTTAACCTCACTGTACCTCGATCTCGCCTGTCTCCCCACCGACCCTGGCCCTTGTTCTATTTCTGGCCCTTGTTCTATTTCTCCCTTCTCAAATCTGTCAGGAAATCACTCTTCCCTACTTCAAAGTCCTACTGAAGGGACAACTCCTCAAAAAGGTCTTCACAGACTGAACCCCGCACTTCCCCCTCTCCCTGCCGCACATCACTTAAGTATATATGAATATATCTATAATTCTATTTATTTATATTGATGCCTGTTTACTTGCATTGATGTCTGTCTACCCCTCATAGACTGAGAGCCCATGGTGGGCAAGGATTGTCTGTCTTTATTGCTGTTTGTATTTTCCAAGAGCTTAGTACAGTGATCTGCACATAGTAAACGCTCAATAAAAACAACTGAATGAATGAATGAATGAATGAATGAATGAATGAATGAAAGGATTGCCTGCTATCTTTTGATCATTACTGGGTAAGCCAGCGGAGATGGCAACCCCTTCCCCCTGTGCTTATTCCCCAGGGGCATAGCCCAGTCCAGCAGTCTTTTTCCTGCCCAGCAGAGCAGTTTACCCCTTTTCCCTCAAACAATTTGCAAAACAATGCAGTTTCTCTCTAACCATTCAGGTCCTCAGAATTCTTCAGAAAGATAATACAGTTTCTCCTCCAATTCTTCCTTCAATCTTGTTGCTCCCAGGGTCAAAGAATACAAGATGGGTGACCCCTGGTCACCACAAATATCAAGTTCGTAAAAGCTGTCCATTCAGAGATGACTTTTAGAATAATGGTAATGTGTGAGTGTCATCCATTATACTGATGATGACCATGATGATGCTAAGTTTGATGATGATGTTGGCAGGTGACCTTACTTTAAGTTTTCTTTTCTATTTTCAAGCCACATCAAGAGAAAACTTTTGGAAACAATTGCTAACCTGTAAAAGTAAAACTCTCAGGTTGCTTTAATAATATCAGAATTACAGGAGCACACCATGATTAGCAAATAACTTCAAATGTCTTGAAATGTATTTGAATCCCATTTGATCGTATATTATACATTATTTATTCATATTAATATCTGTCTCCCCCTCTAGACTCTAAGCTTGTTGTGGACAGGGAACACATCTACCATCTCTCTGGTTGTACACTCTTCCAGGCTCTTAGTACAGTACTCTGCACACAGTTAAAGCTCAATAAATACCGATGATGATGATGATATTTATCATATTGCAATTGCCCCAACTGCTTTCTTGAATGTCCATCCGTAAAGAAAAGGGCATGAATAAAGCAGAAAAGTGTGGAGAGAGAAAGAAGAAGAATGAAAGAAGAGTCACAGAAATAATAATAGGAAGGGTAGTGTGAGTGTATCATTTTTATAATTTCTCCACCCATACAAGGATCCTCGGAGACTGCAAAATTAATGTGGATGTCTCCAATGACCTCACTGCCTTCTTCCACCCACTCATCCACCCCCTGAATCTCATCATTTCCCATCAATGTGCAATCTCTATCCTTGCCAGCTCTGAAATTCCACTTTCTGAACAAAACCATATCATTTTCTTTTTCCCCACCTACTCCCTCCCTGCAAACTGCACTGCTTCCTCACAGAGAACCTTCTATCTCTCCACCTGATCTAATTTTTTGAAGTCATCCTGCCCCACTTGGCTACTTACACAACCTACCTTTTCTTGACACACAAATACACACCCTCACCAGTTGACTCAACTTGCTCACTACCCAATCACTGGAAATTGCCTCAGTTGACTTTGTTGGAAAGGAGAAGCAATTGGTTATTTCATAATTTATAGTAGGAATTACAAGATGACTGAATGTAAAATGAAAAACAGAGCTAAGTTAATGTGTAACCAAAGCTGAAAGGATGACTTTTCTTTGTGGCAGTGTCACGTAGGAGCGAACAGACGTCTGGAACACATTCCCACTGTAAAATAGTGCAGTATCGAATGGAAGAGCTTACAAACAAATCAAGAGTTTCCGTTTCCACAGAAGGAGTGGAAGCCCTCAGAATATGGAGAGGGAAATAATTTTCTTTTCTTTCTGTGATGTTCTTTAAACTTTGTAATCATCAGTCAATCAATCAGCTGTGTTATAAATTAATCAACCTGGCATTCTGACACAGGACACTGGAAATGGTTTTGTCTGCAATGCATGAGCCATCCAGGAGTTTTAACTGCTTTCATTGGTGTGGAAAATTTGGATAACATTCAGTGGAGGTGCAGAACTAAGAATACTAGGGATCTATGTCTGTTGCAGTTGGGAATTTAGTCTATCTCAAGACCCGGAGATTTCCAGTTGCGAATTTAGTCTAGCTCAAGACCAAGAGACTGGTTGGATCTTTATTTCCAATTGCCTCCTGTGCTGCCAGCACTCCCATGGGCCTAGGTTCTTCTGAGACATTCCATTTTTTAATCTGTCCATCAGTATCTTACCAGCACCATTCTCCTCCCCATGAAGGAGAGTTAGTTCGTTTTAAGTTTGGAGGCAGAAGCAAGAATAGAAGATTTGAAAAATAATTTTTGTATTATGAAATGCTTTATACGATAATATTGTTCATTTGCATATGCATAAGTGTATAAGTGGTGTTTTCTGTTAACAATGTTGGTATTTATGAAGTGCCTACTATTTGTTATGTACTGGAGTAGATATAAGGCAATTATATCTATACCACATCAGGTGCTGTGCTAAATATGGGCAGCCGGGCGAAGCTCAGGGATCTGGCCCTGCCCTTCCTTCCCCACAGCTGGAAAACAGAGTAGCGAGATTGGAGATTGGTTGAGGAAAGGCGGTGCGAACTGTGGGCAAATCTCCAGAGCTGGGCAAGCCACATCTGAGGGACAGTACCCATCTTCCATTGCTGCAGAGCTCTGAGCACAAATGAGCTCCTGGGAAAGGTGTATGAAAAGCCAGATCCGATCACAGGACCCAGGGAGCTTGCAACCTCAAGCTCAGTGACTTGGCAACGATGCCAGCAAAAAGACTGAGGTCTGGAGAATGATCAGGAGGGAATAAATAACCAGATGAGCATGGGAGCTCTGGGGTAGCTGATGTGGTGGAGTATCTAGGGAAATTTGGGGACTGATTGGAGAAGGCTTCCCAAGGAGATGGCATTTGGAGAAAATTGGTTAAGAGTGGAAGTAGGAGGCTTGGCTGGGCTGAAAAGAGAGAGTCCATTAGACGGAGGTGAAGGAGTGAGCAATGGGCAGGGGTAGAAAAGCTGAGAGTGAGGGATGGTCAAGAAGGTTTGACTGAGGGATCAGATCCCTGCTCTCCCACCATCTTTGACTAGGAGCTTGGTGGTTATCTCCCCTTTCTAGACTTGGATCTTTATTTCCAATTGTCTCCTGGATTGCCAGCACTCCCATGGACCTAGGTTCTTCTGCAACATTCCATTTTTTTATCTGTCCGTTATCTGCCCGTTGTTGGGTAGGGACCGTCTCTATATGTTGCCAACCTGTACTGCCCAAGCGCTTAGTGCAGTGCTCTGAACACAGTAAGCGCTCAATATATGCGATTGAATGAATGAATGAATGAATCTCACATCCACCACAGCACTTAGTAGAGTGCCTATGTTATGTCATGAGTACTTGAGCTATATCATCATCATTATCATCATCATCGTCACCCTGTGCTTAGCACAGAGTAATTGCATAACCCACCTTTTCTTCCCCATCTAATCTGATACTACTCTGATTCCAGCATTTATCCTATCTCGCCCTGACTTCTCGCTGACCTCCGTGCCTTCTGTCACTCCCTACTCTAGCCCATACTTCACTTTGATGAATGAGTCATTTTTCCAAAGCAGTTCAGTCCATGTCTCCCCACTACTCAGGAACCTCCAATGGCTGTCCATCCACCTCTTCATCAAACAAAAACTTACCATTGACTTTAAAGCACTCATTCAGCGCTTCCCTTCCTACCTTACCTCACTGATCTGCTACCACAACCCTGCCAACACACATTTCGCTTCTCTATGCCAACCTACTCACTACACCTCGATCTCTTCTATCTAGCTGCTAACCCCTTTCCAATTCCTACCTCTAAGTATAGACCTCTCTCCTGCTCCATATATGCCAGACAACCTCTCTCCCCACCTTCAAAGCCTTAGTTAGGTCGCAACATCTCTAAGACACTTTCTCTGATTAAAGGCTTCTTTCCTCCAGCTCCCTCTCCTTTCTGCATCATCTTGGATCAGTGATCTTTGGGCATTTGATATTCACCCCAATCTCAACATCACATCATTTACACATGTAGTTATTCATTCATTCATTTATTCATTCATTCAATCATATTTATTGAGCGCTTACTGTGTACAAAGCACTATACTAAGCGCTAGGAAGAGTACAATGTAACAACAGACACATTCCTTGCCCACAACGACACACAGTCTAGAGATATTTGTTAAGCACTTTCTATGTGTCAGGCACTGTACTAAGTGCTGGGGAGGATAGAAGCAAATACAGTTCGACACAGTCCCTATTGCACGTGGGGCTCCCAGTCTCAATAATTCATTCAATCGTATTTATTGAGCGCTTACTGTGTGGATAGCGCAGTGCTAATTACTTGGAAAGGGCAATTCAGCAACAGAGACAATCTCTGCCCGCAACGGGCTTACAGTCTAGAAGGGGGGAGACAGACATCAAAAGAAGTAAACAGCCACTAATATAAATAAATGGAATTATAGCCTGTTGTTGGGCAGGGACCTTCTTTATATGTTGCCGACTTGTACTTCCCAAGTGCTTAGTCTAGTGCTCTGCACACAGTAAGTGCTCAATAAATACGATTGAATGAATGAATGAATAAATATATACAAGTGCTATGGGGTGGGAGGTAGAGCAAAGGGAGCTAGTTGGGGTGGTTGAGGGGAGAGAGACCTGAAGAAATGAGGATCGTAGCCTGGGAAGTCCTCTTGGAGGAGATGAGCCTTCAGTAGGGATTTAAAGGGGGGAAGTGTGATTGTTTGGCAGATTTGAGGAGGGAGGGCATTCCAGACCAGAGGAAAGACCTGGGTCAGCGGTCGACGGTGTGACAGGCAAGAACGAGGAAAAGTGAGAAGGTTGGCGCCAAAGGAGCAGAGTGTGCAGGATGGGATGTAGGAGGAGACAAGGGAGGTGAGGTAAGCGGGGGCAAGTTGATGGAGAGCTTTGAATCCCATAGCAAGGAGTTTATGATTGATATGGGGGTTGATAGGCAACCACTGGAGATTTTTGACGAGGGGCGTGACATGCCCAGAAAGTTTCTGTAGAAAGATAATCCGGGCAGCCGAGTGAAATATAGACTGAAGTGGGGAGAGACAGGAGGTTGGAAGGTCAGAAAGGATGCTGATGCAGTAATCCAGTCGGGATAGGTCGAGTGACTGTACTAACAAGATAGTGGTTTTAATGGAAAGGAAAGGGAGGATCTTGGTGATGTTGTGAAGATGAGACCGGCAGGCTTTGGTGACGAATTGGATATATGTGGGGCGAATGAGAGAGTGGAGTCAAGGATGACACCAAGGTTGTGGGCTTGGGAGATGGGAAGGATGGTAGGACCGTCCACAGTGACCGGAAAGTCAGGGAGAGGACTGGGTTTGGGAGGGAAGATAAGAAGCTCTGTCTTGGAAATGTTGAGGTTGAGATGGAGGGAGGACATCCAAGTAGAGATGTCCTGAAGGCAGGAGGAGATGCGAGCCTGAAGAGAGGGAGAGAGAACAGGGGAGGAGTTATAGATTTGGGTATCATCCACGTGGAGATGATAGTTGAAGTTGTGGGAGTGAATGAGTTCACGGAGTGAGTGAGTGCAGATGGAGAATAGAAGGGGACCAAGAACTGACCCTTGAGGAACCCCTACAGTTAAGGGATGGGAGGGAGAGAAGGAGCCCTCGAAGGAGACTGACTATGAACCACCAGAGAGATAAGAGGAGAACCAGGAGAGAACAGAGTCAGTGAAGCCAAGGTTGGTTAACATGTTGAGAAGAAGGCGATGGAAGACAGTGTTAAAGGCAGCTGAGAGGTCAAGGAGGATTAGGATGGAATAGGAACCATTGGATTTGGCTAGAAGGAGGACATTGGTGACTTTTAGAGGGCTGTTTCAGAGGATTCGAGGGGACAGAAGCCAGACTGGAGGGCATCCCGGAAGTAGTTGGAGGAGTGGAATTCGAGGCAGCGAATGTAGATAACCTACTCCAGACCTTTGATAAGGAAGGGTAGGAGGGAGTTGGGGCGATAACTAGAGGGGGTTGAGGGATCAAATAAGGGGGTTTTTTCAGGATGGGGGAGACGTGGGCAAGTTTGAAAGCAGAGAGGAAGACAGCGCTGGAGAGTGAGTAGTTGAAGATGGAAGTTAAGGGGGGAGGATGAAAGGGGTGAGAGTTTTTACAAGGTGTGAGGGAATGGGGTCTGATACGCATGTGGAGGGAGTGACACTTCAGAGCAGGAGGAGATCTCCTCTGAAGATACTGCTGGGAAGGATGGGAAAATAAAAGAGGGGTTCGAGAGCTCACTTCTTCCAGGAGGCTTTCCCAGACTGAGCCCCATTTTTTTCTCTCTTCTTCCCCATCGCCCCCCCGCCCTACCTCCTTCCCCTCCCCGCGGCACTTGCATGCTCTTGTACATCTTTATTACACTATTTATGTTGCTTGTACATATTTACTACTCTATTTTATTAATGCTTTACATATAGCTATAATTCTATTTATTCTGACGGTTTTAACACCTGTCGACATGTTTTGTCTTGTTGCCTGTCTCCCCCTTCTAGACTGTGAGCCCGTTGTTGGGTAGGGACCGTATAAATATGATGCCTATTTGTACTTCCCAAGCACTAAGTACAGTGTTCTGCACAAAGTAAGTGCTCAATCAATACAACTGAATGCAGGACATCTCCATCTGGGTGTCTGCCCGCTATCTAAAACTCAAAATGTCCAAGATTGAACTCCTTATCTTCCCTCCCATACCCTGCCCTCTCCCTGACTTTCCCATCACTGTTGATGACACTACCATCCTTCCCATCTCACAAGCCCGCAACCTTGGTGGCATCCTCGACACCGCTCCCTCGTTCACACCATACATCCAATCTGGCACCAAACCCTGACGGTCTCACCTCCACAACATCGCCAAGATCCGCCCTTTCCTCTCCATCCAAACTGCTACCTTGTTTGTTCGATCTCTCATCATATCCCAACTGGGTTACTGCATCAGCCTCCTCTCTGATCTCCCATCCTCCTGTCTCTCCCCACTTCAGTCTATACTTAAGTCTGCTGCCCGGATTATCTTTCTTTGTGAAGAAACGCTCTGGGCAGTTTACTCCCCTCCTCAAAAATCTCCAGTGGCTGCCTGTCAACCTATGAGTCAAGCAAAAACTCCTCACTCTCGGCTTCAAGGCTCTCCGTCGCCTCGCCCCCTCCTACCTCACCTCTCTTCTCGCCTTCTACAGCCCACCCCGCACCCTCCACTCCTCTTCCACTAACCTCCTCACTGTACCTCATTCTTGCCTGTACCACCATCGACCCCCAGCCTACGTCCTTCCCCTGGCCTGGACTGCCGTCCCTCCACACATCTGCCAAGCCAGCTCTCTTCCTCCCCTCAAAGCCCTACTTAGAGCTCACTTTCTCCAGGAGGCCTTCCCAGACTGAGTCCCCCCTTTTCCTCGGCTCCTACTCCCCTCCCCATCACTCCACTCCCTCCATCTGCCCTACACTCTTCCCCTCCCCACAATGCTTGTGTATATTTGTACATACTGATTACTCTATTTATTTTACTAATGATGTGTATATAGGTAAAAGTTTATTCTGATGGCACTGACGTCTGTTTACTTGTTTTGTTTTGTTGTCCATCTCCCCTTCTAGACTGTGAGACCATTGTTGGGTAGGGACTGTCTCTATATGTTGCCGATTTGTATTTCCCAAGCCCTTAGTACAGTGCTCTGCACACAGTAAGTGCTCAAGAAATAGGATTGAATGAATGAGTGAATGAAAAGGGAGGGAGAATAGAAGAGGAAACAGAAACTGTATGAGTTGCTCAACACCAGTAGCCATGTGTCAGAATCTGGACTAGAACTTTTACATCCTGAATCTAAATCACATTTGCTTTCTATTCATCATGTTTCTTCTTGAACACCTCACTCTACTGAGCTCGTGGCAGATTCCAGGCCCGTGGAGACACAGGGATTTGTATTCAGTGTAGGAGTTCGTGAAACTGGCTTTTGGAGGCCTGGAGCTGGTGGAGCACCTTTACTTCCTTCAGCCAGAGCCTGGGCATGGAGTCTGTAACACAGACAGAACTGTTTTCTCCATCTGCCTTACTTGAAGCACAAGCCATGGGAAGTTTCAAACTAAGGACAAACTAAGGACGTAAAAATTTCAAATCTATTGGGTATTTAGAGATATTCGTTGCTCCCCGTGGTTTCGGGGGCAACTCTCGGGTTCTTACCCTCTCCGGGTCTTCGGACATCTCCGGACGCGGCCCGCGCGTTCACACCAGGAAGAGTCAGCCAGAGGTTCAAAGCTTGGTTGCCGTTTATTTGCTATCAGCGGTTACATGGTTGAAAGAGAGAGAGAGCGAGAGAGCGAGAGCGAGAGAGAGAGAGAGAGAGAGAGAGAGAGAGAGAGAGAGAGAGGCGCGAGAGAGCAAGAGAGCGGGAGCGCCCCCCCTTGTCTTGTTCGTCTCTTATACCCTCCGTTGCCCGGGGGCAGGGTTTTATCGGGGGATGGCGTATCGAGGCTTTGACCGCCCTCCAGCCACTAGTCTAACAACAGCTCTGTCCAGTCACGAAGGGTTTGCTCTGGCTCGCCCCCAGCCACCCGTTGCTAACCATCGCTGGCTGCGGATATGGCCTTGAGGTTGCCTCCGAGCCTTGCAGGTGCAAGCTTGTTTTTCTTGCCCTGGTCTCTTTATCTCCTGTTGTTGAGTCTGTTTGGCTTTGAGCCGTTGGGTACGGTTTGTGTGCACATACTCCCTGTCTCAGTGCCTTCCCACGCTCCCCACGGATATATACAACACACTATCTCCAAGGGAAACACTTGTGTATCTATCTGTCTTTCTGAATTATATAATGTCTATACTCTCATAGTTCTCCGTCAATGCTTCCTCTGCCCTCCTCAATCCCAATCTCTGCCCAGGAAGTTTCAAATGACTTTTCTGGTGACTGATGATGCCCTAGGAATTACAAAACAAATGACGATGATGATAATAAGAGTAATTATACTATTTGTTAAGCACTTACTATGTGCCAAACACTGTTCTAAGCACTTTGGTAGATACAAGGTAATCAGGTTGTCCTACGTGGGGCTCACACTCTCAATCCACACTTTACAGATGAGGTAACTGAGGCCCAGAGAAGTTAAGTGACTTGCCCAAGGTCACACAGCAGACAAGTGGCAGAGCCTCTGACTACCAGGCACGTGTTCTTTTTACTGAGCCATGCAGAGCAGCCAACACAACAAATGCCTATTATCACATATTACAGGTCTATAATCAGTCAATCATATTTATTCCCTGTGAGTGGGCAGGGAATATGTCTATTATATTGTTATAACAGACACACTGTTATATTTTTTCTCCCAAGTGCTTAGTACAGTGCTCTGCGCCCAGTAAGCACTTAATAAGTATGGCTGATTAATTGGTGAGCACTGTACTGAATACTTGGGAGAATACAACATAATTAAGTTGGTAAGCACATTTCCTGCCCACAATGAGCTTACAGTCTAGAGAGGGATACAGACATTATTATAAAGAAATAAATTTGGGCTATGTACATAAGTGCCTTGAGGCTGAGGGAGGTGTGAATAAAGGGTGAAAAAAGTGCTAAAGTGACACAGGAGGAAGTGGAAGAAGAGGAAATGAGGGCTTAGTTAGGGAAGGCGTCTTGAAGATGGGAAGAGTGGAAGTTTATCGAATATGAAGAGGGAGAGTATTCGATGTCAGACACAGGGGTGGGCATCAGCAAGAGAGTTGAGATCAAGGTACAGTGAGTAAATTGGTATTAGAGGAGCAAAATGTGCAGGCTGGGATGTAGAAGGAAACCACGGAGGTAAGGGGCTAAGGTGATTGTTTAAAAGTCAATGATGAGGAATTTCTTTTTGATACAGAGATGGATGTGCAATCATCTTCTATGATTCGTTTCTGGGGCCCATGTTCAATCAATAGCAACACCATCTCTCAACTCCCAATTGAGAAAAGCCAAATGACATCATCATTCACAGTTACAGCTCTCCCACTACGAAGACAGTTTGAGATTCACACCCGAAATGTTTCCTCCAGCCTGCCTGACCTTTGAGGGGTCTCCAGTCCTGGGCAATAGGCTTGTCTTCTTGTCTTGTGAATGGAACTCTTATTCCATGATTGCTCAACCTCTACATTGCCGTCAGTCATTTGGAATAATGCTATGGACTATTAAAGATTTCGACCTAGGTTACCTATGGGCTGATCTAGACGATGCTTCTGGATGAGGCTTCATGGGAGGTATTGGTCTCTGGCAGCAGAAGTGTTCTGCCGGGAAGAAGAACAGAGACTAATAAGCCCAGGCACTTTGTGCCCTCCCCATCATATGTGTTCTCTGCTTTCCAGGCAGTCAGGAAGGAAAAGGGAATTGGGATTCTAGGAGATTCCGGTAGGGCATCTCAAGGAACCTCAGTGGAATGCATGGGTCTGATTGCTTCCTCAAGGAGTACTAAAGATTTTAAAATACTCGGATCTGACACAGTAGTTATTGTTCAGCTGGGTAGCAGTGGCTGGGTGCCGGAGTGAAGGACAAAACGGAGCTGATGTTTTGGGAACTGTATTGATTTAGAACCCCCTGTCCCTTATGCTTTCCCAGTGGCAACCCTCAAGGCAGGAGCCTACTGGCCTGACTAGATCTGGGGCCAGACCACTCCTTTTGGGTGAGCCACTCTCATGGGGGCCTGGCCAATGTCACAACATCCTGCTCCTGTCGGCCTCTCCCTAAGGACCCTGGTTGGGAAGCCCCACTCCCAAACCAGCACTCCCAAAGCACCAGACCCAAACCTGAAATTCCCTTCCATTTCATTCTGCCAACTTGGTATGGATCCATTGCTGGAGCCTCAGCCATTGAGACATTTGGGCAGTCATGAGCTTCATGGAGAGAATCAGGCAATACAGCAGGGTGACCCTAGAGTCCTTCTTGCAGAAAGAATGGAGTGGGGACATGGGGCATTCTTCCCCTCGCTGTCAGAGAGTTAACAGTGTAATGAGGGCCACTGAATTTTTTTAATGACATTTATTAAGCTCTTACTATGTACAAAGCACTGTTCTAAGCGCTGAATTCCGATTGAATTCCAATCAATTAGGAAGATCTATAGTTCTATTCAAGTTGTTCTCTCCTCATTGATCAATCAATTAATCAATAGCTGAATCAGTGAGTGCCTACTAAGAACCAGGGAAAATTGGACAGCCACAAGACATGCTTTCTCTGTCCTCAAAGAACTTATAATTTGATGTGAGAGATTGATGAAAATTATTGACCAGGAGAAAGTCTGCCAGCCCGGAATCTTTTTGGTGAGATAATTTCTCCTATCCCTGGAGGGTTTTTCTGGATAAATTCCCTGGTATTGGCCTCACTGGAGATATGTAATTTCCATTTCCTGCTTTAGAAGCACCAGTTTTTGAAACTGAGACATGAATGCAATAAAGGACAAAAATACTTTTATAAAACTGGATCTACTCTGAGAATGTAACCCCAGTGTTCTGCATGACAGATGGGCATGCTCACCAGTATGGCTAACTGGACCAGTCTTTCTTCAGAAATGTTTTTCAAAGGTAAATCCCAGACACTGATGCACACTTGCATTGTCCCTATCTCCCAGCCTCCAATATCATCAGGGTAAGTGTCCAACGATGGTGCAAAAATCCGGCATCACAGTTGGTGGGGACAGAAGAAAGGAAGAGAGAGAAGGTTGGGGGAAGGGATGAAGATAGAGAGGAAGGGATAAAGGAAGAGGGAGTGTGTGGAATAAAAGGAGACAGGGAAGAAGAAAGAGGAAGAAAGAAAGAGAGGGATGGAAGAAGGGAAGTGTTGTCCAGGAAGGTCCCCGTGGCTACCACCCTCAGAATCAGCTTTAGAGTGGGCCGAGCATGCGGCCTGGGGAATGAGGTTCCCAAACAGAAACCTCTTGGAACAATAGCAGCGTATTCAATTTCAGACAGGACATTGTCCTGGGTTTCCTTTAACTAAAACCCACAAAAAGGCACACCTGCTGGGCCATGGTTATTCATAGCTTCTCGGAGTGAATCCCATTCCACAGCAACCAGCCTGGTCTCTGCTTCACCAGCAGTTTTACCTTGAGAGCTCTTAATAATAATAATAATGGTATTTGTTAAGCACTTACTATGTGCCAAGCACTGTTCTACGCGCTGGGAGGGATACAAGGTAATTAAGGATGTCCCACAGGGGGCTCACAGTCTTAATCCCCATTATACAGATGAGGGATTTGAGGCATAGAGAAGTTAAGTGACTTGCCCAAAGTCACACAGCTGATAGGTGGCTGAGCTGGGATTAGAACCCACGACCTCTGACTCCCAAGCCCGTGCTCTTTCCACTAAGCCACACTGGTTCTTGGAACTGCTGAATAACCACAATTGGCAAGTTGAGCATTTACAAGAGAAAAAACATGGTTAAGGACATACAGGATAGTAAGATGAGTTTGACTTGAGTCACAATTTCATTCTCAATATCATGTAGCCAAAAGAAAAAAAATACAATCAATTTTTTAAAAAAATCTTGGTTGGGAATTGAATCCAGGACGCAGCAGTGAAGAGATGGAATATTGATCACTAAACTCAGAAAGGTATGCTCTGGATAGTAGGAGAGTGGGTTCCCATGTGGAGAAAAATTATCCCAGAGTCCTAGGATTGGCCACTGAAAAGGAATTTCCCTTATCATTCTGTTCTGAAACGAGTGTTTCAGCCTGAAAAACATCTCCATTATTAGCTTAGTGATGAGCATCTTACCTTGTCACATCTGGGTGTTTTGACCTCCCTTGACCCCACAGCTCCCTTCAATTATCGGTCCGTCTCCCTGCTACCTTTCCTCTTCAAACTCCTTGAGTGAGTCGTTTACACCTGCTGTCTCAAATTCCTCTTCTCCAACTTTCTCCTGGACCCCCTCCAATCTGGCTTCCATCTCCTTCACTCCACTGAAACTGCCCTCTCAAAGGTCACTAAAGATTTTCTTCCTGCCAAATCAAATGGCTCCTACTCCAGCCTAATCCTCCTCTACCTCTCAGATGCTTTTGACACTGTGGACCACCCCCTTCTCCTGGATACGTTATCCAACTTTGGCTTCACTGACTCTGTCCTCTCCTGGTTTTATTCTTATCTCTTTGGCCACCTATTCTCAGTCTCTTCAGCGGGCTCCTCCCCTCTCTTTCAACCCCTAACTGTGGTAGGCCCTCAAGGTTCATTTCGCAGCCCCTTCTATTTTCCATCTACACTCATTCCCTTGGATAACTCATTCACTCCCTCGATTTCAACTACCATCTCTGTGTGGATGATACACAAATCTACATCTCCACCCCTGAACTCTCTCCCTCTTTCCAGACTCATATCTCCTCCTGCCTTCAAAACATCTCTACTTGGATGTCCTCACGTCACCTCAAACTTAACATTTCCAAAATAGAGCTCCTTATCTTCCCTCCAAAACCCTTTCCTCTCCCGAAGTTTCCCATCACTGTAGATGGCACAACCATCCTTTCTGTCTCACAAGCCCGTACCCTTGACATTATCCTTGACTCCACTCTCTCATTCAACCAACGTATACAATCCATCACCAAATCCTGTTGGTCTCACCCTAACAATATCGCTAAGATCCTCCCATTCCTCTCCATCCATACCGCTACCATGCTGGTACAATCACTCATCCTATCGCTTCTAGATTACTACATCAGCCTCCTTTCTGAGCTCCCAACCTTCTGCCTCTCCCCACTCCAGTCCATATTTCACTCTGCTTCCAGGATTATCTTTCTACAGAAACGTTCAGGACGTGTCACCCCCTTCTCAAAGGGCTCCACTGGTTGCCTATTCACCTCTGTATGAAACACAATCTCCTCACCGCTGGCTTTAAAGCGCTCCATCACCTTGCCCTCTTCTACTTCACCTCGTTTCTCTCCTACAACTCAGTCTGCAAATTCTACTCTTCTGGTGCTAACCTTCTCATTCTGCTTCGGTTTGTCTTACCTTGTTGTCGACCCCTGGCCAACATCCTACCTCTGGCCCGGAAAGCCCTCCCTCCTCAAATCCACCAGACAATTACTCTCATCATCATCAATCATCAATCATATTTATTGAGCGCTTACTATGTGCAGAGCACTGTACGAAGCGCTTGGGAAGTACACATTGGCAACATATAGAGACATTCCCTACCCAACAGTGGGCTCACAGTCTAAAAGGGGGAAACAGAGAACAAAAGCAAACATACTAACAAAATAAAATAAATAGAATAGATAAGTACAAGTAAAATAAATAAATAAATAAATAGAGTAATAATAATAATAATAATAATAATAATAACTCTCGCCACTTCAAAACCTTACTGAAGGCATATCTTCTTCAAGAGGACTTCCCAAACTAATCCTCACTTTTATGCATCTCCCGTTCCCTTCCACATCACCTTAATTTGTTCTCTTTGCTCTTCCCCACTCTCCCCACCCCAAAGCACTTGTGTATATATCTGTAATTTTATTTATTTATAGTCATGTCTGTTTACTTGTATTGATGTCTGTCTGTCTCCACTAGACTGTGAATTCAATCATTCATTCATTCATTTAATCATATTTATGGAGCACTTACTGTATGCAGAGCACTGTACTAAGCACTTGGAAAGGACAATTCAGCAATGTTGTTGGCAGTGCTTGTCCCTTTTTATTGCTGTTTTGTACTTTCCCAAACGCTTTGTACAGTGCTTTGCACAGAGTAAGTGCTCCATAAATATAATTGAATGAATGAATGAATGTTATACATTGGAAATGAAACTGATGCTATGGGAAGCAGGAACAATCCATAGGGCATGATACGGAGACAAGACATTTTGGAGACACAGAAATTGAGGTAATGTATGCTCGGAAAGGACCTGGGAGAGATGGGTGTTCTTGCTAAACGAGGTCTCCTTCCTGCCTCTATCTTCATCTGGTAAAATGAAAAAAACTGCATAAAAAATGCTCCTTCCTTCTTCCCCTCTTCTACTGATCTGTGCTTTGCTGTTGGCTCTTCTATAAATGTTGGGTAGCCAATTAATCAACAGTATTTCTTCCTCTCCTACTTTGTGAAGAACACCCATCTGAGGTGTGGAAACACCTTAGCTAGAATAGAAGAAGAAGATCTTTATTTTCTGAAAGCGGTGGAGAAAGAGTTCTAGGCTCAGCACACCTCGGGTGTCATTGGTTTCCTTGTCCTTTAGCTCATGTTATCATAATGTTTCCACTTCCTACCTTGGGCCACTTCTTTCTTCAGGAAGAAAAAAAGTTTCAATTGACTCTCTTCCCTTTCTCCTTGTTGGCAGTCATTTGTTTGATCAGTCTTGGCCATTCCTGGCAGCCTCCTGTCTCTGAGCACCCCAACCCCGAGAAGGGGTATTTTTTTCTGGGAATGAAAGATGGTTGATTTAGAAACCAGTCCCGGGAGGCATCGAGAAGCACACGGTTTCCAAACATACTGGGGAAACATCTCTACTGAAGGGAAATGGCAGAGAGTAAGAAGGAAGGAAAACTCCATAAGTGATTAGGAGCAGTCTTCAGATACTAAAAGTGAAGGACAAGGTGGATCCTGTTGTAAAGATTATTCTCATTATGATTCCTGAAACCTAGTAAAGTGGTGGAGAAGAATTGTGCTGTGCCTCCAACCCAGAAAGCTGACACTCCTCTTTAGAAATTATGCGTAGCTGTCCTTCCTGCTCAAAGAATGATGGAGTTTACAATTTGGAATCCACTGTTCTGACTCCATATGTGCATACACATGTATTGTCTTTAGATGTGTTTTCGTGTTCAATGTTTATTATGCCTCCTGCTGGTTGACTGTTGAGCTCAGAAAGATCCTTTCATTAATCTATTAGAGGAGCATGAGAGCAGATCTTTGGGGAGTGGATTTTCTACCTCATTACAGTCTCCAAGACATGAAAACTTTCTAACAGGGCACTCTCAGTGCCAAGAGCTAGGAAACAACATTTGGATCCTTACTTTGAGGACTCCAGTCTCATGTACATGGTCTCCTCATCTCTAGCTGTTTCCATCCGACTAAAACTCCCTCGGTTTCCCAGAAAAGGCTTGGCCTGACCCTTCCAGAGGGCTCACTGCCACCATGCTGAGATTTTAAGATTCACCATCCACTCTAAATGGCTCTGACATCTCCAGCTGAGTCCAGTGTCCACTGATGCCTTCCCAGAAATAAAAGAGCAATGCCCTGCTTCTTTCTCCTCATATACAGACATTCCCTTATCACTCCCTTCCCCAATAGTTACAGACACCTCTACAGTTTATGAATGCTTTCTTATTCAGGATCCCAGGCTTGAAAGACAAGTAATTTTAAGTTAATTTTAACTGTGGTATTTGTTCAGTGATTACTATGTGCAAGACACTGTTCTAAATGTTGGAGTGGACACACGCAAATCAGGTTGGATATAGTACCTATCCCACCTGGGGCTCACCGTCTTAATCCCAACTTTAAGATGAGATAACTAAGGCACAGAGAAGTGAAGGTACTTCACCAAGTTCATGGAGCAGAAATGCAGTGGATTTGGAATTAGAAACCAGATCCTTCTGACACTGGCCCATCCTTGTTCCATTAGGCCACACTACTTCAGTTTTCTGCTATGTGACCGTGGGTAAGTAATTTAGCATCCCTGTGTCTCGGTTATCTCATCTGTAAAATGGAGATTAAGACTGTGAGCCCAATGTGGGACAGGGACTGTGTCCAAACCAATTATCCTGCACTTCTTCCAGCACTTACAATAGTGTCTGGCACCGTGTAAGAACTTTACAAACACCATATTTTTTAAAAACCAAGAAATAGGCATGGACACTGTCCTTTGTGGGGCTCATAATTTATGAATAAAGGTGAGGAAGAGGACTTGAAAGAAACACTTCAGGAGCAATGAACAATTAAACATTAAAAAAGCTTAAGAGACAAGAACAAATACACAATACCCAAAAGGAAAACAAAAGTCACTAGAGAGCTGTGGCTAAAGGAATATAATTTCAGGACTTTTGTGATACTGAGTCCACAGCAAAGTCGAAGCCACAAAGATGGCTACTTAGGTCATTAATTTTCCCGAAGTGTTTAGGAGACTCATATTGTATTCTTTTCTTGCCATGATGGTTGAAAGCAGCATGAAATTCTGGGGTCTCCCTCAGTGGTGCGGAGGGGAGCTAGTGTCAATTCCCTGGGAGGCAGCGTGGCTGGAGCACAAAGCATGCTGGGAGCAGACTGAATGTTCCTCAGCTGGGGTAGGAGGGGGCTGAGAGCACACAGGGAAACAAGACTGCAATTACCTGATGTTTTACCTGGTTGGAGGTGAAAGGGACGTGAAGAGGAACACCAAGAACGTTTACACGAGGCCCAGCTTGTGAAGAGCTTGTGGGATCAGGCAAAGAGTTCATCAGTCATGGTAATGTTGGGGGGCTGAGGGTATGCAGGGAGGTGAGGATGCAATTCTCATAAATTTTAGTACATCCATCTCCTCCTCTACATTCTTCAGGGTTGTGGGTCCAAGGTTGACTCTCCTCACCTGGGGAAGGCAATAGTGTGGTGGACTGTGTGTACTTAGGGTGTCTAGAGTGGCATCTCTGTGTCCAAAGAATATCCAAAGCTATCAATTTCCCCCTGTCACAGAAACAGCAGAATAGCCAGCAAAGGAGAGCAGGCAACAGATAAACAGTTTAGCATCCGGGCTTGGACTGGGGGCCAATTCTAGGCTTCTGGACTGTGAGCCCATTGTTGAGTAGGGACTATTTCTATATGTTGTCTATTTGTACTTCCAAAGCGCTTAGTACAGGGCTCTGCACACAGTAAACGCTCAATAAATGCGATTGAGTGAATGAATGGGGGAGGCTGGGAGAGTGTCCAGTGAAAGATTAGGGTCACTTATGGGGTGGGAGAGGAGCTGAGGTGGACTGTGGATCTGCCAGTTCTGGAAATTAACTACAAGCTCCCATGGTGGGGAAGGATAGCGAAGACCCCAACCCCTACTCCAGGGAGATGAGTCCAGAGTCAACTTCCTGGGCTGATTGGTCACCAATGACCAATGGTCAAAGGTCACCAATTACCTCCTGCTTGCCAAATCCAACGGCTCATACTCAATCCTAATCCTCCTCGAACTCTCAGCTGCCTTCGACACTGTGGACCACCCCCTTCTCCTCAACATGCTATCTGACCTTGGCTTCACAGACTCCGTCCACTCCTGGTTCTCCTCTTATCTCTCCGGTCGTTCATTCTCAGTCTCTTTTGCAGGCTCCTCCTCCCCCCCATCCCCTTACTGTGGGGGTTCCCCAAGGTTCAGTGCTTGGTCCCCTTCTGTTCTCGATCTACACGCACTCCCTTGGTGACCTCATTCGCTCCCACGGCTTCAACTATCATCTCTACGCTGATGACACCCAGATCTACATCTCTGCCCCTGCTCTCTCCCCCTGTCTCCAGGATCGCATCTCCTCCTACCTTCAGGACATCTCCATCGGGATGTCTGCCTGCCACCTAAAACTCAACATGTCCAAGACTGAACTCCTTGTCTTCCCTCCCAAACCCTGCCCTCTCCCTGACTTTCCCATCTCCGTTGACGGCACTACCATCCTTCCCGTCTCACAAGCCCGCAACCTTGGTGTCATCCTGGACTCCGCTCTCTCATTCACCCCTCACATCCAAGTCGTCACCAAAACCTGCCGGTCTCAGCTCCGCAACATTGCCAATATTCGCCCTTTCCTCTCCATCCCAACCGCTACCCTGCTCATTCAAGCTCTCATCCTATCCCGTCTGGACTACTGCATCAGCCTTCTCTCTGATCTCCCATCCTCGTTTCTCTCCCCACTTCAATCCATACTTCATGCTGCTGCCCGGATTGTCTTTGTTCAGAAACGCTCTGGGCATGTTACTCCCCTCCTCAAAAATCTCCAGTGGCTACCTATCAATCTGCGCATCAGGCAGAAACTCCTCACCCTCGGCTTCAAGGCTCTCCATCACCTCGCCCACTCCTACCTCACCTCCCTTCTCTCCTTCTACAGGCCACCCCGCACCCTCCGCTCCTCTGCCGCTAATCTCCTCACCGTACCTCGTTCTCGCCTGTCCCGCCATCGACCCCCGGCCCACGTCATCCCCCGAGCCTGGAATGCCCTCCCTCTGCCCATCCGCCAAGCTAGCTCTCTTCCTCCCTTCAAGGCCCTACTGAGAGCTCACCTCCTCCAGGAGGCCGTCCCAGAACTGAGCCCCTTCCTTCCTCTCCCCCCTCGTCCCCCTCTTCATCCCCCCATTTTACCTCCTTCCCTTCCCCACAGCACCTGTATATATGTATATATGTTTGTACATATTTATTACTCTATTTATTTATTTATTTATTTTTCTTGTACATATCTATTCTATTTATTTTATTTTGTTAATATGTTTGATTTTGTTCTCTGTCTCCCCCTTTTAGACTGTGAGCCCACTGTTGGGTAGGGACTGTCTCTATATGTTGCCAACTTGTACTTCCCAAGCGCTTAGTACAGTGCTCTGCACACAGTAAGCGCTCAATAAATACGATTAATTGGTTGATTGATTGATTGATTGGACTCTACCTTCAGATCCTAGCCAGGAGGTGTGGGACAAAAAGACCAAGGGCAGGGTTAGTGGGCTGTGGGGAACCCAGGGAAGCAGCAGAGAGGAGACAGATGTGGGCTATTGTGTGGGATGAGCAGAAGAGAGTGGTGAGGGAAAAGGGAAAAGGGCAGAGCCTGAAAGGACAGGATCAGAGTCCCAGAGTAGGGCCTGATTCAGAATTGCTGATCCTAATCCGACTCACCGGGGATTCTCCTAGAGAAAGAGGGCAGATCTGAAAAGATCTGCCTCTTTCTCCCTCTGCCTTTAGGAGCTGCTGTCCTCAACTTTCTCCTGGGGACAGAAATTGGAGCTTGGCTCAGCTTACCTCAGGCTATCATGGCCATCCATGAAGGGGAGGTTGGGAGATGAAGGGAAGGGTGGCACATTATAGATCTGGGAGCTGATAGTGGAAATCATCATATGATGAAACAGCATCCTCTGGTGAAGTATATTGCATCACATGTCTGTGGGAATTGGCCAACATTTGACTTCTCATCTCAGGTACATTAATCCCTGAAAATGGCCCTGGTAATCTCAACTTCTATTATCCTATTTAATGATTCCCCTGTTGCTCCAGTAACTGTCCTTTGGTGTTCCTGTCCGGCCTCAGCAGGATGATGTAGACCTTGGGCTCAAAGATACAGCCCAGGAGGCCAGCACTGGAAACCAGGATGGAGAAGATCTCAAACTACCAACATGGTCTTGCCCTTGGTGCTCAGGTACGTGGACAGGAAGGAGACCCAGACGCTGAAGAACACCAGCATGCTGAACGTGATGAACCTGGCCTCGTTGAAGCTGTCAGGTAGCCTCCTGGCCAGGAAGGCAAAAATGAAACTGACTAGCACCAGGAATCCATGTAGCCAAAGACGCAGTAGAAGGCAACTGTGGAGCCCTCATTGCACTGGACGATGATGAGACCAGGCTCTGATGCCATATCCACGTTGGGAAACGGTGGGGAAGTTCCCAGCCAGGCCACGCAGATGCCCACTTGAATGAGGGAGCAGACGAGGGCGATGGAAGTGGAACTGAGGCCCGCCCGCCCGCCATCACACCGGGCAGCCTTGCAGCTCCCGGAAGGATCCTCTCTTCAGAGAGCCGCCATAGACGCCCGGGACTCCGTTACCGAGAGGCCCGCCCGCCCGCCCGCCATCACACCGCGCGGCCTTGCTGCTCCCGGAAGGATCCTCTCCTCAGAGCGCCGCCATAGACACCTGGGACTCCGTTCCCGAGAGGCCCGCCCGCCATTACATCGCGCGGCCTTGCCGCTCCCGGAAGGCTCCTCTCCTCAGAGCGCCGCCATTGACGCCCGGGACTCCGTTCCCGAGAGGCCCGCCCGCCCGCCATCGCAGCGCCCCCACGGACGCCCCCCCTGTTTCCACCCCCCCCCAGTTAGGCGACCTTCCTTAAAGTGCCCCTCATCCCCCCCTTCCCGGTCCGGTTCTGACTGACTCTCCCCCGCCCCCAGGTAAAAAGCCCTCGTTAGCACCATGTTACATTAACGACAACCTCATTCGCACCTCCTCAGCCCTCCCATGCTAATTGACTGTCCGCTCCTCTCCCCAGGTATCTCTGCTCCCTGACCCCCCCCCTTAACAGGCCCACCCTACTCCAGCACTTAATATTTTGTATCTGCTCTCTGTGACATCATTATCTGCCAATTTTGTTATTGCCATAGCATATTGATTGTTTAACTACACCCTGTGATGCCATCGCCTACTTATATCATTGCTACAGTTTTATTGCTTCTGCATCTCAATTGTTAACCTCCCACCGTACTGTCACTCGCCCTGCTGACCTCACCATGAACTTTCAATTCCCTAGCTCCCAACTGCCATTCCCATTCCTCACCTTCCACTTCCCCTCTCCCACCCAGCTTTTTCTCTCCCTCTCCCCCACCAAGACCACTCCCCCTCACCCCCTACCAAGGATTCCTCTGTACCAGCGCAGGTCCTCCGCTCCTCCCTCCCGGCCCCCTCCCTCCCCGCCCCCACCCCATCCCAGTTCTCCTTTCCCATCACCACCCCCCTTCCCACTCTCCCCGCCCAGGCCCCCGCAAACTCATCCCAATCCAAACCCTCCCCACCCCTCGCACCCTTCCCCCTCCCTCCCCTCCCTCGACAGCTGCTGCCAAGTGTGGCCTCTGGAACCCCCGCTCCGTTTTAAGTAAGATCCCTTTCATCCTAGACCTATTCCTTTCCAGCTCTCTACTCCTCCTCGCCCTAACTGAAACTTGGCTGTCTCCAGACGACACGGTCCCTTCTGCTGCTCTCTGCAGTGCAGGCCTCTTCTACTCCCATTCCCCCAGACTCACCGGAAAAGGAGGAGGTGTCGGGTTCCTTCTCGCCCCCCAATGTCGCTTTCGCACTATCCCTCCTCCCCCTTCCCTTTCCTTCCCTTCCTTTGAAGCCCACATTATTCGCCTCTACCACCCCCTCCAGATTCTTGTAGCCGTCATCTACCGCCCTCCCGGCCCCACTTCCAACTTCTTTAACGACTTTGACCCATTCCTCACCTTCCTTCTCTCCTTCTCCATGCCCACTCTGATCCTCGGAGACTTCAATATCCACATGGATATCCCTAACGACTCCTCTGCCGCCCGCCTTCTATCTCTCCTTGACGCTGCCAACCTCTTCCTCCACCCCACCTCACCCACTCACCAACTTGGTCATACCCTCGATCTCATCATCTCCTACCGCTGCACTGTGTCCACCCTCACCAACTCTGAAATCCCTCTCTCTGATCATAATCTTCTCACCTGCCTCCTCACTCACACTCCTTTCCCCTGTAAATCCGTATTACTCCCTCACAGAGATCTCCGCTCTCTGGACCCCACCCATCTTTTGGAGCGCCTCACACCCCACCTCGCCGTCCTCTCCTCTGTACCCAGTCTTGATGATCAGATTACTGCTCTCAACTCTACCCTTTCTACTCAGCTAGACTCACTCGCTCCCCTTTCCCTTCGCCGCTCTCGTGCCACTAACCCACAGCCCTGGACCACTGCCACTGTCCGCCTCCTTCGCTCTTATGCTCGAGCATAAGAGCTAAAGTCTAAACACCATGCCAACCTCGTTCACTTCAAGTTTATCCTTTCCTGCCTTAACTCAGCCCTCTCCTCTGCCAGACAAAACTATTTCTCCTCCCTTATTGACACCCATGCCCATCACCCGCGCCAGCTCTTCCGTACACTCAACTCCCTTCACAGGCCCCCGGTTCCTCCCCCTCCTCCTTCCCTCACCCCCAACGATCTGGCCTCCTACTTCATTAACAAAATTAAATCCATCAGGTCCGACCTCCCCAAAGTCTCTTCCCCCCTTTCTCCATCCCCCCGGCTCTCAACACTCTCTGCTACTCTCCCATCCTTCCCAGCAGTGTCCTCAGAGAAGCTCTCCTCCCTCCTCTCAAGTGCTACTCCGGCCACCTGTGCTTCTGACCCCATTCCCTCTCATCTCATGAAATCTCTCGCTCCATCCCTTCTCCCCTCCTTAACTTCCATCTTCAACTGCTCACTCTCCACTGGTTTCTTCCCCTCTGCCTTCAAACATGCCCATGTCTCTCCCATCCTAAAAAAACCCTCTCTTGACCCGACCTCACCTTCTAGTTATCGTCCCATATCCCTCCTACCATTCCTTTCCAAACTCCTTGAACGAGTTGTCTACACTCGCTGCCTAGAATTCCTCAACAACAACTCTCTCCTCGACCCCCTCCAGTCCGGCTTCCGCTCCCTACATTCCACGGAAACTGCCCTCTCAAAGGTCACCAATGACCTCCTGCTTGCCAAATCCAACGGCTCCTACTCTGTCCTAATCCTCCTCGACCTCTCAGCTGCCTTTGACACTGTGGACCACCCCCTTCTTCTCAACACGCTATCTGACCTTGGCTTCACAGACTCCGTCCTCTCCTGGTTCTCCTCTTACCTCTCCGGTCGTTCTTTCGCAGTCTCTTTTGCAGGCTCCTCCTCCCCCTCCCATTCTCTCACTGTGGGGGTTCCCCAAGGTTCAGTGCTTGGTTCCCTTCTGTTCTCGATCTACACGCACTCCCTTGGTGACCTCACTCGCTCCCAAGGCTTCAACTGTCATCTCTACGCTGATGACACCCAGATCTACTTCTCTGCCCCTGCTCTCTCCCCCTCTCTCCAGGCTCGCATCTCCTCCTGCCTTCAGGACATCTCCATCTGGATGTCTGCCCGCCACCTAAAGCTCAACATGTCGAAGACTGAACTCCTTGTCTTCCCTCCCAAACCTTGTCCTCTCCCTGACTTTCCCATCTCTTTTGACGGCACTACCATCCTTCCCGTCTCACAAGCCCGCAACCTTGGTGTCATCCTCGACTCCGCTCTCTCATTCACCCCTCACATCCAAGCCGTGACCAAAACCTGCCGGTCTCAGCTCCACAACATTGCCAAGATCCCCCCTTTCCTCTCCATCCATACCGCTACCCTGCTCATTCAAGCTCTCATCCTACCCCGTCTGGACTACTGCATCAGCCTTCTCTCTGATCTCCCATCCTCGCGTCTCTCTCCACTTCAATCCATACTTCATGCTGCTGCCCGGATTGTCTTTGTCCAGAAACGCTCTGGGCATGTTGATCCCCTTCTCAAAAATCTCCAGTGGCTACCAATGAATCTGCACATCAGGCAGAAACTCCTCACCCTCGGCTTCAAGGCTCTCCATCACCTCGCCCCCACCTACCTCACCTCCGTTCTCTCCTTCTACAGCCCACCCCGCACCCTCCGCTCTTCTGCCGCTAATCCCCTCACCGTACCTCGTTCTCGCCTGTCCCGCCATCGGCCTCCGGCCCACGTCATCCGCCGGGCCTGGAATGCCCTCCGTCTGCCCATCCGCCAAGCTAGCTCTCTTCCTCCCTTCAAGGCCCTACTGAGAGCTCACCTCCTCCAGGAGGCCTTCCCAGACTGAGCCCCTTCCTTCCTCTCCCCCTAGTCCCCCTCTCCATTCTCCATCCCCCATCTTACCTCCTTCCCTTCCCCACAGTACCTGTATACATATATATATATGTATATATGTATATATATGTTTGTACATATTTATTACTCTATTCATTTATTTATTTTACTTGTACATATCTATTCTATTTATTTTATTTTGTTAATATGTTTTGTTTTGTTCTCTGTCTCCCCCTTCTGGACTGTGATCCCCCTGTTGGGTAAGGACCGTCTCTATATGTTGAAAACTTGTACTTCCCAAGCGGTAAGTACAGTGCTCTGCACACAGTAAGCGCTCAATAAATACGATAGATTGATTGATTGATCTATCTCCTCCTCTAATAGCAACAATAATAATAATGACATTTATTAAGGGCTTACTATTTTTAAAGCTCTATTCTAAACGCTGGGAGGGATAAAAGGTGATCAGTTTGTCCCACGTGGGGCTCACAATCTTCATCCCCATTTTACAGATGAGGTAACTGAGGCACAGAAAAGTGAAGTGACTTGCCCAAAGTCACCCATCTGACCAGCAGCAGAGGCAGGATTAGAACCCATGACCTTTGACTCCCAAGCCCGGGCTCTTTCCACTGAGCCACGCTCCTCTAGACTGTGAGTTCCTATGATGATGATGATGATGGCATTTGTGAAGTGCGTACTACGTGCAAAGCACTGTTTCTTTGCACTTGGGGGGCGGATACAAGGTGATCAGGTTGTACCACGTGGGGCTCACAGTCTTCATCCCCATTTGACAGATGAGGGAACTGAGGCTCAGAGAAGGTAAGTGATTTGCCCAGCTGACAAGTGGTAGAGGCAGGATTAGAACCCATCACCTTTGATTCACAAGCCCGGGCTCTTTCCACTGAGCCACGCCCCCCCAAGTCTGTGAGTTCATATGGCCTGGAAATGTGTCTACCAAGTTTGTTTTATTGTACACTCTCAAGTGCTTCATATGGTACTACGCAAATAGTAAGTGTTCAATAAATACCATTGGTTGATTGATTGATTGAAAATCTTCTCAGCCCCTCCCTCCCATTTCCCATCCTGTCTTCTTCTGCTCTCTGTTCTTTAGACCTCACTCCTTTTCTTCCAGATATTCCCCTCTTGCCTCATCTACCAGGACTCTCTCCACAAGGCTCAGCTGCAATTACTCAGGTCCTTTTCCATAGATTTCTTTCAATCAGTCAAACAATCAGTGGAATTTATTGAGTGCTTACTGGTGTAAAACCCTATACTAAGCTTTTGGGAGGGTGCAGTACAGCACAGTTAGCAGATACTATCTCTGCTCTCGAGGAGCTTCCAGTTTAGCTTACAGCTTCCTCTCAACTCCCTCGGTTCTGTTTCTTCAGGCTCATCCTCATGTTCAAACTCACTCCCTTCAGCATTCCCAATCTTGTGGTGTTTCTCCCATAGGTACAAGTTGTTAATAGTAATAACAATAATGACATTTGTTAAGCACTTACTATGTGCCAAGCACAGTTCTAAGTGCTATGGGGGATACAAGGTAATCAGGTTGTCCCACACTGGGCTCACAGTCTTAACCCCCATTTTCCAGAAGAAGTAACTGAGGCACAGAGAAGTTAAGGGACTTGCCCCAAGTCACACAGCGGACACGTAGCAGAGATAGGATTAGAACTCATGACCCCGACTCCCAAGCCCGTGCCCTTTCCTCTCCATCCAAACCGCTACCCTGCTCATTCAAGCTCTCATCCTATCCCGTCTGGACTACTGCACTAGCCTTCTCTCTGATCTCCCATCCTCGTGTCTCTCTCCACTTCAATCCATACTTCATGCTGCTGCCCGGATTATCTTTGTCCAGAAACGCTCTGGACATATTACTCCCCTCCTCAAAAACCTCCAATGGCTACCGATCAATCTGCGCATCAGGCAGAAACTCCTCACCCTGGGCTTCAAGGCTGTCCATCACCTCGCCCCCTCCTACCTCACCTCCCTTCTCTCCTTCTACTGCCCAGCCCGCACCCTCCGCTCCTCCACCACTAATCTCCTCACTGTACCTCGCTCTCGCCTGTCCCGCCATCGACCCCCGGCCCACGTCATCCCCCGGGCCTGGAATGCCCTCCCTCTGCCCATCCGCCAAGCTAGCTCTCTTCTTCCCTTCAAGGCCCTGCTGAGAGCTCACCTCCTCCAGGAGGCCTTCCCAGACTGAGCCCCTTCTTTCCTCTCCCCCTCGTCCCCCTCTCCATCCCCCCGTCTTACCTCCTTCCCTTCCCCACAGCACCTGTATATATGTATATATGGTTGTACATATTTATTACTCTATTTATTCAATTTACTTGTACATTTCTATCCTACTTATTTTATTTTGTTGGTATGTTTGATTCTGTTCTCTGTCTCCCCCTTTTAGACTGTGAGCCCACTGTTGGGTAGGGACTGTCTCTATGTGATGCCAATTTGTACTTCCCAAGCGCTTAGTACAGTGCTCTGCACATAGTAAGCGCTCAATAAATACGATTGATTGATTGATTGATTGATTGATTGATCTTTCCACTGATACACGCTGCAAATGAAGTTTCTGTGGCTATTTTGAAGGGGAGAAGTCAGAGCAGATAGGGCCTGGTAGGAAGGTTGGGATACTGGGGAAAATGAACTGGGGATGAGGGATGTAACTAGTAAGCTCACTGACCCATACAGGCTGTGAGAGGGGAATATTTCGACAAGGGTTTCTAGGAACCCACAATATTTTCTGGTCAAGGAGGGGCTTGGGGTTTGACCGTGGATGGGGTGCCTACTCTGCTTTGTGCCTGTAGTGGTACCAGCTTCCTGTCCTGTAGGATCAGAAGTGACACCGCTCACTCATGGCCACTGATTCTCAATCACTTTTGTGGACGACCCCAGTAGGACGACCCCAGCTTTACTTAATGTCTGTAACGCAGACTTCTTTTCTTTACTGGTGCAAAACCCCATACTAAGCTCTTGGGTGGGAGGGAGGGAGAATGAGGAATCTTTCAGGTTGAGCCACTTCCAATCTCGTGCTCAGTCGGTTGTTATAGATATGGACCCCAGAACAGAGGTTGGCTTCTGATGATGGGGGGGATGGGAATTGTGCGGACTCAGAAGGAGCAGCACAGAAGGATACACAGCACAGTGCCCAGGCCTTTCTTGATGACATTACTCTCATCTGTCTCGTTATGGGTGGGGAATTTGTCTGTCACACTGTTGTGTTATAGTCTTCAGAGTGGTTAGTACAGTGCTCTGCACATAGTAGGTGCTAAATAAGATTGATTGATTGATTGATTGAATATGGAGACAGGAGGTTTGGAGGCCATGGATCCTTAACTGAGCTCAGGAGAATATAGAGAAATGGAGTCTAGGGCTACTGTAGGAGTGAATTTCCTCTGAGGAAACACGGGTCGCTGCATGTAACTTGGATTTAAGTTTTGAATCATATCTTTCCTATCATCCTTCCCAGCTCCTTTCAATGTGAGCCTCCTATGGGACAGGAGGCCTGGATTACTCAATTTCCCTAAGCCCTAGTTTGGTGCTGGTAATGCAAATGCTTGATAAATGTTGCTGATGCTGGATATGAGAAAAAGTGAAGCTTAGTGGATGGAGCACTGGCCTCGAATTACAAGGAGCTAGTTTATATTCTTGGCTCCACCACCTTTCTGTTGGGTGACCCTGAACAAGTTGCTTAACCCCTCTGTTCCTGTTTGCTCATCTGTTAAATGGGGATTAAATCATTTTTCTCCCTCACTAGACTGTGAGCCCTATGTGGGACAGAGAATGTTTTAAATATAATTATCTTTTGCCTCCCCCACTGCTTAGCCCACTGCTAGGCACATAACTAGCACATAACAAATCCATAATGACTAATGACTGTTGGGGTACAAGGCTGGGAACATTTATGTGAGAGCAGCTTGAAGGAGGGTAGCCTGGGTCCCATGTGTTGTGATCTCCCGCTCAGTTCACAGAAGATCCTGGTGCCTGTGGGGGCGGCAGCATTTCCAGACGGTGACAACTGGGTGGCATCTAATGGTGTAGGGAGCTCTGGGGACAAGGTGGACTCCAAACCTCAGGCTCTTCTTTGTCTTTCAACGTACATCTCCAATCAGTCACCAAATCCTATTGTTTCTACCTGAAGAACATCTCTAGAACCCACCCTTTCATCTCCATCTAAACTGCCACCAAGCAAGTCCGAACATTTGTCATATCCTGCAGTTACTACTGGGTCAGCCTCCTCACTGACCTCCCTGCCTCCAGCCTTTCCCCACTCCAGGCTATACTCCAATCGGCTGCCCGGATCATTTCTGGAAAATCATCCTGTACCTAACACCTCAAAAGCCCCCAGGGGTTGCCCATCCTTGTCCGCATCAAGCAGAAACTCCTTGCCATCGGTTTTAAGGCACTCAATCAGCCCTCTCCCTCCTAGCAATAGTAATAATGATGATGGCATTTGTTAAGCACTTCCTATGTGCGAAGCACTGTTCTAAGCACTGGGGAGGGTACAAGGTAATCAGGTGGTCCCACGTGGGGATCACAGTCCTAATCCCCATTTTAAGGTAACCGAGGCTCAGAGAAGTTAAGTGACTTGCCCAAGGTCACACAGCAGACGTGGCAGAGCCGGGATTAGAACTCGTGACCTCTGACTCCCAAGCCTGGGCTCTTTCCCCTGAACCACGTTGATTCTCTAACCTAATCTAATCTAATGCTTCCTACTTATCCTCGTTCATCTCCCACTACAACTCCTGTAACAGGAACCTATTTACTGTACTCTGTCATCTCTCTCGCTGTTGACCCTTTGCTCACATCCTTCCTCTGGCCTCGAGCTCCCTCCCTCTTCATATTTGACAGAAAACAACTCTCCCTATCTTCAAGGCTCTATTAAAATCATATTTCCTCCAGAAAAGCTTCCTTGACTAACCTCTCATCTCCCCACGCAAGTTTTCACTTCTGCATCTCTTATGCACTGGTGTTCATTCCCCCTATCACTTTGATAGTCACACCACTCCAGAGCCCTGATGATGTACGAATCCTTCTACTCTGTTGCTTTTTCTATCTGTAATTGCTTTTCTTGTCTGTTTCACCCTCTATATGATAAGCTCCTAGTGGGCATGGATGTTGTCTACCAACTGCATCATTCTCACAAATGAATGAATGTGGAGGTGGCTGGGCAATCACTGAAATTTTTTGAAGAGTGGGGAAACATATCCTGAAAGTTTTTGTAGAAAAATGATCCAGGCAGCAGAGAGAAGTATAGACTGGAGTGGGGAGAGTCAGGAGGCTGGGAGGTCAGCAAGGAGGCTGATAAAGTAATCCAGATAGAATCCGATGAGTGATTGTATTAACGTGGTAGCAGTTTGGATGAAGAGGAAAGGGCGGATTTTGAAGATGTTGTGAAGGTGGGACTGACCACCTTTAGTGATGGATTGACTGTGTGGGTTGAATGAGAATGACGAGTCAAGGATAACACCAAGGTTATGGACTAGTGAGACAGGAAGGATGGTGCTGCGGTCTACGGTGATGGGAAAGTCAGCGGAAGGAGAGGGTTTGGATGGGAAGATAAGAAGTTCTGTTTTGGACATGTTAAGCTTGAGGTGACAGGAGGACATGCAAGAAGACATGTCTTTAAAGCAGAAGGAAATGCGAGACGGCAGAGAGGGAGAAATATCAGGGCTGGAGATGTACATTTGGGAATTGCCATGAGCCCGCCTCTGGGAATTCACCTTCCCCTACTCTCAGGCACTCAGGACAAGTGCTAAGCGAAAAGTGACAGAATCCTCTCCTGGTTCTCCTCCTATCTCTCTGGCCACTGATTCACAGTCTCTTTCATGGGCTCCTCCTCTGCCTCCCACTTTCTATTTGTGGGTGTCCCTCAAGGTTCAGTTCTGGGTCCCCGTCGTTTCTCCATCTACACCCACTCCCATGGAGAACTCACTCACTCACATGGCTTCAACTAACAGACAAATCCCCAATCTACATCTCTAGCCCTGATCTCTCTTCCTCTCTGCTGTCTCACATTTCCTTCTGCCTTCAGGGAGGACATCTCTACTTGGATGTTCTGCTGTCACCTCAAATATAACATGTTGAAAACATAACTCCTTATCTTTTTACCCAATCCCTGACATCCCCATGACTCTCCCATCACTATAGACAACACCACCATCTTTCCTATCTCACAAACACTTATCCCTGGCATTTTCCTTGACTCCTCTCTCTCATTCTATCCCCAAATTTAATCGGTCACTGAGTGCTGATAATAATAATAATAATAATGATGGCTTTTGTTAAGCGCTTCCTATGTGCAAAGTACTGTTCTAAGCACTGGGGAGGTTACAAGGTGATCAGGGTGTCCCACGTGGGGCTCACAGTCTTAATCCTCATTTGCAGATGAGGGAACTGAGACCCAGAGAAGTTAAGTGATTTGCCCAAAGTCACACAGCTGATAAGTGGCGGAGCCGGGATTTGAACCCATGACCTCTGACTCCAAAGCCTGGGCTCTTTCCACTGAGCCACGCTGCTTCAACCTTCACTACATATCTAAAATCTACTCTTTCCTCTCCAACCGAACTGCTACCACAGTAATCCTATTCTTCCTTGATCACTATATCAGCCTCCTTGCTGAGCTCCCTGCCTCCCTGCCTGTCTCTCTCCACTCCAATCCGTATTTCCTATTGCTGCTAGTTTCATTTTTCTGATCATAAATATTCAGTCCATGTTTCCCCATTCCTCATGAACCTCCAGTGGTTGTCCTTTCACTCCCGCATCAAACAGAAACTCCTTGCCATCGGCTTTAAAGCACTCAGTCAACTTGCCCCCTCCTACCTCATCTCCTCATATGCTACTCCATCGTGCTGCTGTCCTTCTACAGCTCAGCCTGGGCACTTCACCTCTTTAATGCCCACCCACTGACTACACTGCCAACCTAATCAGTGTACCTCAGTTCTGTCTATCTTGCCACCAATCACTCACACACGTTCTGCTTCTGGCCTGGAACTCCTACCCTCTTCATATCCGATGGAAAATTACTCTCCCCACCTTCAAAGCCTTACTGAAAGGACATCTCCTCCAAGAGGCCTTCCCTGACTAAGCTCTCATTTCTTATTCTCACACTTCTTTTTGCATTGCCCTTGAACTTGGATTTACTCCCTTTATTCCTCCAACACATTTATGTACATTAGCACTAATTTATTTATATATACTAACGCCTGTCTCACTCAGTAAAATGTAAGTTGTTGCGGGACGGAAACATGTCTACCTACTCTGTTATGTTGTTCTATTATTCTCTCCTAAACTCTTAATACAGTGTTCTGCATAACGGTAAGGGCTCAATAAATATTATTAATTGATTATTACAAAAAAAGTGTTCAGGAAATTAATGATCTGTTAACAGAAAACTCACAATTCCCATCCCACTGTCTGCTTCTCCTCATCCCATCCCACACCTGCCTGAACTACTGCCATTTCTTCATCCTGAGGATTATGGATAATTGTTAACATTTCCCCCTGCTTTGAGAAGGAAGGTTCTGGGGTTTTAAAGCCTATCTGAACCTTGAGTTACTACCTAGAGTACCGCATTATTGCAACACATTTTCTGGATCCAAATTCCCGGCCTTCGGGGCCAAAAGTATTTCAGACCTTCTCAGCTCTGATGTCTTCTGCTTCAGTTCTTTCTGCTCTGAAGAGGGGGCCGACTCCATGAGGCTCCCAGCAAATTCCAGGACTCTTCCTGTGATGCTGAGCCCGGGGATGAGGGAAGGGAGGAGGAGGCAGGGCAGCGGAGGGTGGAACAGCGGGATGGTTTCTTGAGCTGCAGGAGCGGTTTCATTTATGAACGCTCTGTGACCAGGAGCACTGGGATGGAGGACCACAGGCACAACACCCACGTGCAAGACTTAAGCAGAGTCCTTTCAGGAGGGGTGAGTGAGAGAGCCCGGGAATATCCTTGCCAACTTTGAAAAGATTGTGGGGAGGGGTTTTTATGGTATTTGTTAAGCCCTTGCTGTGTCTCTTCCTATGTCCCTAGCATTGTACTAAATGCTGGTATAGAAACAAGATACTCAGATTGCACACACTCCTGACCCCTATGAGGGCTTACCAATGGGAACCGAGACTCAGAGAAGTTAAGTGAATTGTCCAAGGCCATATAGCAGACAAATGGTGGAGCTAGGATTAGAAGCCAGTTTGTCTGACCCCCAGATAAATGCCTTGATAATTGTGAAGGGATGGAGTTGGGTGTGTAGTTGGAGGGTGTGGAATTTGAGAGAAGGCAGGAGACCTCTTCTTGAGATACTGCTGGAAAAGATGAGAGTGCTGAAGAAGGGGCAGGAGGAAGGGGGGAATGGAGAGGAGTAGGGAAGATTTAGGAAGATCACACCTGATGGTTTAAATTTTCTCAGTGAAGAAGGAGGCCAGGTCACTGGGGACAAGAGATGGGGGAGGCTGGGCTTCACGGGTTTTAAAAAAGAGACTCTTTCACCCCGATGAATCAGTCAATAATTCCAGTAATCCATGGCATTTATTGAGCACGTACAGTGTACAGAGTCCTGCACAAACCCTTAGGACATTACAAATAGAATAGAATTGTTAGATTGATCCCAGACCACAAGGAGTTTACGGTGTAGAAGGGGAGACAAAAAATAAAATACATTACACGTGGTGGAGGTAACAGAGGGTAAGGATATGGACTTAAGAGCAGAGGGGCTTTGGGTGGGGTGAATCAATCAATCGTATTTATTGAGCGCTTACTGTGTGCAGAGCACTGTACTAAGCGCTTGGGAAGTACAAGTCGGCAACACAAAGAGACAGTGCCTACACAACAGCGGGCTCACAGTCTAGAAGGGGGAGACAGAGAACAAAACCAAACATACTATCAAAATAAAATAGAATAGATATGTACGAGTAAGATAAATAAATAAATAAATAAATGGAGTAATAAATATATACAAACATATATACAGGTGCTGTGGGGAAGGGAAGGAGGTAAGATGGGGGATGGAGAGGGGGACGAGGGGGAGAGGAAGGAAGGGGCTCAGTCTGGGAAGGCCTCCTGGAGGAGGTGAGCTCTCAGTAGGGCCTTGAAGGGAGGAAGAGAGCTAGCTTGGCGGATGGGCAGACGGAGGGCATTCCAGGCCCGGCGGATGACGTGGGCCGGAGGCCGATGGCGGGACAGGCGAGAACGAGGTACGGTGAGGGGATTAGCGGCAGAAGAGCGGAGGGTGTGGGGTGGGCTGTAGAAGGAGAGAACGGAGGTGAGGTAGGTGGGGGCGAGGTGATGGAGAGCCTTGAAGCCGAGGGTGAGGAGTTTCTGCCTGATGTGCAGATTCATTGGTAGCCACTGGAGATTTTTGAGAAGGGGATCAACATGCCCAGAGCGTTTCTGGACAAAGACAATCCGGGCAGCAGCATGAAGCATGGATTGAAGTGGGGAGAGACACGAGGATGGGAGATCGGAGAGAAGGCTGATGCAGTAGTCCAGACGGGATAGGATGAGAGCTTGAACGAGAAGGGTAGCGGTATAGATGGAGAGGAAAGGGGGGATCTTGGCAATGTTGCGGAGCTGAGACCGGCAGGTTTTGGTGACAGCTTGGATGTGAGGGGTGAATGAGAGAGCGGAGTCGAGGATGACACCAAGGTTGCGGGCTTGTGAGATGGGAAGGATGGTAGTGCCGTCAACAGAGATGGGAAAATCAGGGAGAGGGCAGGGTTTGGGAGGGAAGACAATGAGTTTAGTCTTGAACATGTTGAGTTTTAGGTGGTGGGCAGACATCCAAATGGAGATGTCCTGAAGGTAGGAGGAGATGCGAGCCTGGAAAGAGGGGGAGAGAGCAGGGGCAGAGATGTAGATCTGGGTGTCATCAGCGTAGAGATGATAGTTGAAGCCATGGGAGCGAATGAGGTCACCAAGGGAGTGCGTGTAGATCGAGAACAGAAGGTGACCAAGCACTGAACCTTGGGGAACCCCCACAGTAAGGGGATGGGAGGGGGAGGAGGAGCCTGCAAAAGATACTGAGAATGAACGACCGGAGCGGTAAGAGGAAATCCAGGAGAGGACGGAGTCTGTGAAGCCAAGGTCAGATAGCGTGTTGAGGAGAAGGGGGTGGTCCACAGTGTCGAAGGCAGCTGAGAGGTCTAGGAGGATTAGGATGGTGTATGAGCCGTTGGATTTGGCAAGCAGTTGGTCATTGGTGACCTTTGAGAGGGCAGTTTCCATGGAATGTAGGGGACGGAAGCCAGACTGGAAGGGGTCGAGGAGAGAGTTGGTGCTGAGGAATTCGAGGCAGCACGTGTAGACAACTCGTTCAAGGAGTTTGGAAAGGAATGGTAGGAGGGATATGGGGCCATAACTAGAAGGTGAATAGGGTGAATATCTAAGGGCTTAAGGAGTGCAGACCCAAGTGAATAGCTGATGCAGAAAGTAGGATGAATAGGAAAGGGAAATGAGGGTTAAGCTCTTCCTGAGAATTCTGTCCCACTGGGAAGGGTCTCTACCTTCCCATTTCGAGACGTTGATCCCCGTCGTTCCCTCCTCCATCTGCTGTCCCAGGTTTGAGCGAACTCCACTCTACCGGTCTACTTTCCATAGAACCCACAGGGCTGGACCTCTGAGTCAAAAGCCCCCTTTTTGTGGCAAAGGACCTTAGCATCAATTGCTTCGGAGGTAAGTTTGGTTCATTCCAGAGGTTTCTGGGAAAAGGGGGAGTCACAGGAAAGGGCACAATCCAGGGAATTGAGGGCAACTACCAGAATCAAATGGAGTCAAGTGACTTTCTGTAGGGAGACTGTGGTCTGTCCTTGCGCATGAGTCCAGACTACCTGGTAAAGACTCTGATCCTGTCTCCCAGGAATCCAGCTGGGGAAAGAGTGGAGCTCCTCAGTGCCCCTGAGCCAGGGGCAGGGGAGGAGAGGGAGCCTCAACCCCTCCTCCCCATAGGCCCTGAAACGAGAGGCCGACCTGAGGCAGACTGCAGTTCCTTCGGAGTCCACCTTCAGGAAGGGGAACATGGTTCTGTTCCCCTATTTCTGTCCCAGTTACCCGGGAAGGGAATGTGGTGGACAGGTTTTGTCCCCAGTTCCGTTCCACTTCTCCATTAGACTCCAAGCTAGGCAGAGCCTCTCCCCCCAGCTTTCAGCAGGAACTTCCATGTGTTTCTCCACCGTACCCACTGGACCCTGCCCTGCAAGGGGAATTGCCCAATACCCTTGGAGTTCTGTGTCCAGAGCAGCCATTCCCCTGAACTAGGGATCATTCGGGCCCAGCCCGGAGTGGTGTCCCGCACAACCGGCAGGTGACAGAGGCAGTCTCTGCGGAAGTCCCACCTGGAGGTAGGAAGAGTCCAGTAGGCTATGGGACAAACACTTCAGTGATCCATGGGAGCACACAGGCCTGACCTCTGATTCGGATTGGCCAGTGAATCCCTTCTGGATGTCCCTGGCAAGATTTCTCTCTCCTTCAGCCCTGTCATTGTAGGAAAACTGGGGTTGAGAAAAATGTTAAGCAATAAAAACAACAGCCCTGAACTAATGTCCCAGGGATCATTTCCTCTTCAACCACTTCCGGGCGTTCCTGTCAGGCTGCAGCAGGATGATGTAGCACTTAGGGACGAAGATGCAGACAAGAAGCCCAGCGCCGGAGGCCAGGATGGAGAAGATCTCTGTGGCTACTGTGGCCTTCCCCTTGGTGTCCTGGTATGCAGGGAGGAAGGAGGCCCAGACGCCGCAGAACACCAGCATGCCGAACGTGATGAACTTGGCCTCGTTGACGCTGTTGGGCAGCCTACTGACCAGGAAAGCCACAGTGAAGCTCACCAGGGCCAGAACGCCCAGGTAGCCCAGGACACAGTAGAAGGCAATCAAGGAGCCCTCGTTACACTCGATTATCATGAGCTCAGGCTCAGAGCGTGTGTTCACCTCCGGGAATGGGGGAGCGTTGCCCAGCCAGATCACACAGATGGTCACCTGGACCAGGGAGCAGGACAGGACTATTGACATGGAGGCTCTGGAGCCCACCCACCTTCTGACCCTGCTCCCCACGCTCGTGACCCTGAAGGCCATAACCACAGTGACGGTCTTGGCCAAAATGGAGGAGACGGCCACGGTGAACGCGACGCCAAAAGCCGTTTGGCCGAGGAGGCAGAAGGCTGTGGTGGGTTGGCCGATGAAGGTCAGGGCACAGAGGAAGCAAAGTTTGAGGGAGATGAGGAGGGTGTAGCTTAGATTGAGGTTATTGGCTTGGACTATGGGGGTGTCTCGGTGCTTAATAAAGACCCCTAAGACCAGGGCTATGAGGAGAGATAAGGAGAGAGACACGCAGACCAGGATCAGCCCCAACGGTTCTCTGGGGGACAGGAAAGTCACCACTTTGTGAAGGCATCCATCTCTTGCAATGTTTGAATACTGATCTTCAGGACACTTCACACACTGTTCCGCGTCTGAAAAAGAATCATTCAATCAATCAATTAGTCAATCAACATTTACTGTGTGCGGAATGCTGTACAGTGCAACAGCTTGGGTAGACACATTCCTTGCCCAGAAGGAGTTCATGGTATAAAAAGGGAGACAGACTTTAATATAAATAAATTGACAAATGATGGATATGCACATAAGTGCTGTAGGGCTGAGGGTGGGGTGAATATCGAGTGCCTAAAAAGAGGGAGGAAAAGAGGAGGGAACAGAGTTTCACCACCCCCTAAGGCACACTTTTCCCTCCACCTAGGTCAGCATCACAGCCCAGGCTGGGAGTTTTGCCTCTACATCAAACCTGACCCATCTGGTCCGGCACTCTCTCCCCAGCACCCCTGCCCAGTGCCGAGATCGTGTTTTCTGTCCCTTGTCCTCACCCTGCAGTCACCCCAGTCCATGGGCAAGGGAGCTGCTGAGCAAAAACTCCTGAACATCCATGTGTGCAGTCAGGCGTGTCCATCTCTGGCCTGCCCCTTGGGCTTTCCCATTGGTTGCCTCTGTCTCCCCATGTCCTTCATCTGTCACCATCTGGGTCGTGCCCACAGACTCTGGGTCATGTGAGGATCCGGATCTCTGCACACATCTACCTGTCTGGTTGGAAATCTCCCCATCTGGGCACTGGACACAAAAATAGCAGCAGACGGCCATCCCTTGCCGGGCACGTTTTCTGAATCCTGGTCCACAACTCCTGCTGCACTGCGAATGTGGAGCCTGAATTTTCGAGAAACAGGTTAGTGACAGTGAGGGTGGAGCTCCAGAGTTCTAAACCTACCTGAGTGATCCAGGAGCCTCCCACCCAGAGGCTTCCCCATCCACCTCCCATAAAGGTCTGAGCCTCACCAAGGGCTGAGCTACAAGTGCCCCCGCCTCCACATTCTCCCTTTTCCTTCTCCTTGCTTAGAGTTTGGAGTTTCAAGGAGTCTGGGGACCAGCGTCCACTTCTGATATATGCTGGGGCTCCACTTGAGCCGATCCCAAGGTCAAGAATGATGTTCAGGCATCCCTTCATTCTCCCACCCTTCCTGACTGCAGGGAGGTGTCTTCAACTCTGAAACATTAAATTCCTTACTGGACCCCGAAAGATGTGCCTGAGAAACTGTGCTGGAAAAGCGCAAGTTTCTGCATAGATGAATGCTATAGCATTTTCATTTTCCTCTCGCCCATCTTGGGGCTGACATTGACTCCCGCTGTTCTCCCTGGGGAAATAGCTCTCTGCCTCCCACAGTGTCTACTCCCCTTCCCACGCTCTGATATCCCCAGTTTGCCAAGCTGTGTTACCATGACCACCAATACCTGACTTCACCGTAACAATGTGGGGATCACATTCCCCAGATGACCCTGTGGCCACGGTGACTGATCTGTCACCAGCCCCAGCCCAAGCAGGTGATGAGAGGAGAGCCATGCCCAGTCAGGGCTCTCTCTACATGAACCCCACACAGAAAATGAAACAATCCCTACTGAGATAGGCCCAAGAGATGGCCGAGCAGAGCCACTGGTAACTGTCACAGCACCTCTGGGATACCCCAGCCCCAGCTCCCACCATGATCTACCCACAACAGGCTGTAGGGATTTAAACTGCACCCGAGCTCCATCAGCATCCCCCTTGCTGGACTGTGTCACTGCATCCACGGGACCCCCTAGCACTGAGGGCAGGGAGCAGTCTGCGGGGAAGGTATTAGGCTGGCATCACATGGCATCATATGACAGTTAGAGGAGGAAGTGGCACCACCTTGGCTCGTAATTCAACCCCTTCACCTAGGGATTGGGAGAATTGTTAGGACTCCCAGTCACCCATGCTGCGGGCCTTGATTAAGTGTTTAATTGCCACCAGATGTTCCCCCTACACCTCATAGTCTCAGATCATGCACCCCTTGAGGACCAAAGTTAGTGTCTCATTGCCACCTAAGTGTTTTTTTCCCAGCACTAGGTATTCATTCATTCATTCATTCAATTGTATTTATTGAGCACTTACTGTGTGTAGAACTGTAAACTGAGCACTTGGAAGAGTACAATATAACAATGAACAGACCTATTCCCTGACCACAAAGAGCTTCCAGTTTGCAGTCTAGTTACAGTGCTGTGCACACAGTAAGTGCTCCATCTATGCAATCACTACTAGAAGCCTGGGACTACCACTTCAGGACATCCGGGCATTCCCATTGGCTGCTTACCTGAGAGGCTCCCCCAGGCCACACGATCGTTGCCTCATTGATGACGACATCTTGGTATGGGGGTGCCCTGGGGGTCAACCTCCCCAACTTTCACCAATTCACCATTTCCATTGGGAAAAATCACAAAGTTCAGAATGTCATATTTTGCAGCAGATCTGCAGTTCTCGTCCATAATCACCAGTTCCCCAGCAGGGTTGTCAAACTGACCCTTTCTCAGAAACCCATGGAGCTGAAATGGATAAAAGGAAATTCTACAGGCTCCTGATCGCATGGGAGGTGAGATCAGCTGCAGTGGGGTTTGTGGGGGTCAATTTGTTTGTTTGAGTTAGAATTAGAACCAATGACCTTCTGACTCCCAGGCCCAGGCTCTATCCACTATGCCGTGCTACTTCTCCAAGTGGCTTAACTTCCCTGGGCCTCAATTTCCTCATCTGTAAAATGAGGATTCAATACCTTCATTCCTTCCCGTTGAATGGTGGGCCCCATGTAGGACAAGGCCTGAGTCTGACCTGATTATCCCTTATATACCCCAGTGTTTAAAACAGTACTGGCACCTAGTGAGCACTTAGTAAATAACTTCACCAATATTATTATCATTATCACCATGACTTCCCAGGAAGGCTGCCACAGGGAGGCAACAGGGGAGACATGGAGTCTGGGAGCAATCATCGCACAGGGAGGGGATTTCTTCTTCCCCACTTTTGGCCCTGATGACTGCCCTGCTTCTCCAGATCCCCCACCCTCCCCCGACCTCAATCACCCAGTCCATGAATCGAATAAGTCTCTCTCTCTTCCTCTCTCTCTTTCTCTCTTTTTCTCTATTTCCTGGCATGAAATGGAGGGCATGGAAGGGAACCCAGGGACGACAGACCTACCCATAGGAATATTTTCCATCTCATCCTTACATAGGCAAGGAGGAGGGAAGGGAGGGATATGTCTGCCTAACAGTGGGGGGAAGCCTCGTCCTAGGACCAGTGACACTGTCGACCTCTTTCATTCAGCAATTTGTGGAGATCAGGAGTGGGGAGCTGTGAACAGTAGAAATAAGGGCAAGTGGCTATGATCGTGATGATGAGGATGGTGACCCATGAAGCTGCACTCTGTGACCATCTCCCAACTCCACTACCCCAGTGTGATAACGTTGGTTATTCCGATTAAGTTGTCCATCAAGCTTGAAGAAGGCCGCACAGATGGTCTGATCTGGGGAGCACAGTATCGTCCAAAAATGCTGTCCCTTGTCATGTTGTTAGGTTTAACGTTTGCATTGCCTAGCACTCTGTTCTCCATTCCCTGAAATCGATGCATCACATCTTAAATAAGTATTGGGATCAATAATATTTGTTAATTACAAATTCTTCATTATGGGCAGCGAACGTGTCTACCAGCTATGCTCCATGGTACACTCCCAAGCACTTAGTACAGTGCTTGGCACACAGTAAGTATTCAATAAGTACCACTGAAGGAATGATTGATTTATATCTTCCTTTTTTTGCCAGGATGTGTGTGGCTGGGGCAGCTGATACACCAATGACTATGATTAAAACATACGAATTTTTTATAGGTCAAATTTTAGTTGCAGTTTAACCAGATGCACAGGAGGGACTTCTGGCATTAGGGCAGTGTTCCCTCTCTTTCTTACCTGCAATTGTATTTCAGTGAATTGATTTCTAAGACTCGGTCTCTGAACCCAATCTTGTATATACCAGAGGATAACGGATGAGGCTTTTCTGAAGGTGTACGTTTCGATCAGGCCCTTCACTACTGCACTTCAGCAAGGCCTTCCTCTTTTAACCTCTAGACTAAAAGCTCTCTGTGGACAAGAAATCTGTCTACCAACTCTGTTGTAATGTACTCTCCTGAATGGTTAGGACTATGGTCTGCACACAGTAAGCTCTCAATACATATCCCTGATTAACTGACTGATTTTGCTGCCCCCGGACCAGCGGGGGAACATTACCTGCCACAGATGAGGCACCAGACAGTCCCTGTTTCCCCGAGATTCCAAGTCTGAGCAGTAAAGGAGCAACTCCTGAAGCCCCTGCACAACAGCATACATGGCATTGTACACACTGTAACTCAGGGAAGACATCGTCATGGAAAAATGGTGCAAAGGTAACAACTCCAAGGACGCATTTTCTGAGCATTTTCTTCCACCGAGTTCAGGAAATGAAAGGGAACAAAGTCAGACTCCCAGAATTCCTTCAAGAAAATGAATTCTGGGTATTTTTCTGGTCTAACTGTCCGTAAAACATCTCTGAAACCGGGAACTTCTTCAGCAAGGTTTTGCCATAATGAAAGTTCCATGAAAGTTGTAGTTATTTGTTACTTTCCCAACGCTCAAAGTAAAATCCCAGTGAAAGGTGGTGATCAAAACCATCTTGGACAGCTCAAAACTCTCTATCACATATTTCATAGGGATTAGTGACTCTGCATCTCCACAGGCAGCCATCACTGTGGATGATGTAGCCGTCACCCTGTAGTAGACTTTCCAGATTGAATAAATGTTCAACCTCTTACTGGGAATCTTCTCAGTAAATGCTGCACAGACACCATTCCTGACCATCTCCCCAGTCATGTCTGAGAGGAATCTATTTCCTCTCATATCATCTGACACCACCAGCCCGACCCAGGTCCAGCCAAAGTGTACCATTAACCGGACAATTCCCCGGGGCAAAGAGGAGATCCTGGGGGATACCTGTTAGAGAGTTGGAAATTGGACCTTGTCGCTGAAGACTGGATCAAAAGGGCCATAGGTGATCTGGATAGAGAACAACAGAGCTCAGTGGGAGGTGTGAGAAGATGGTAAATCCATCAAAAGTATTGATTTAGATTCTGCACTGGGAAGAACACTGTTCTTACCACTTGAGAAAGGATGATTGAGGCAAAAGACACAATACCTACACTCAAAGAGATTTTAATAAATCAGTCACATTTATTGAGCAATTACTGCATGCAGAGCACTGTACTCAGTTCCTAGGGGAGTACAATATAACCGGGCTGGCAAACATGTTCCCTACCCATAGTGGGCTAACAGACTAGAGGGAGAGATGGGCGTTTAAATATACCATGGGCATGTACATAAGTGTTTTGGGGATGTGGGTGGGGCCAATAAAAGGTGCAGAGCCAACCAGAAAGGCTAGGGAGTAGGGGAAATGAGGGACTGATGAGGGAAGCTTTCTTGGAAGAGTCGTTACTTTAGCGAGGTTACAATGGCGTGGAAAGTGATTATCTATCGGATATGAATGGGGACAGAGTTATGGGCCAGTGGCATGACATAGACAAGAGGTCATCAGCAAGATAGATGAGATCAAGGTACAGCGATTAGGTTGGCATTAGAGGATCGACAGGTACGGGCTGGGTTGTAATAGGAAATCAGCCAGGACAGATTTGGAGGAGAGGAAGTAGAGGCAGTAGGTGAAGACAACTCACTCATGGAGTTTGGAAAGGAATGTTAGGAGGGAGGTGGAGCTATAACCAGAGGGAGCTGAAGGGTCAAGGGAGGGTTATTTTCAGGAGAGGGAATACATAGGCATATTAGAAAGCATTGGGGAAGAAGCCGTTGGATAGTGAACAGGTGAAGGTGGTGGTCAGCAAGGAAAAAAGAGAGGGTCAAGTATTTCGATAAGGTCCAAAGGAAAAGGGTCAGAGGAACAGGTAGAAGGGGTATATTTTGAGAGGAAGCAGGCGATCTCCTCTTGGGACACTTCAGGGAAAGATGGGAGATTCAAAAAAGGAGTCGGGAAGAGAGGAACTGGACAGGACCAGGGGAGATTTAAGGGAGATCATGTTTGATGATTTCAATTTTAACCATAAGGTACATAGCCAGGTGAGGAAGTAAAGATGGTTTGGATTTAAGGAGGGACTTAAAAGTCTGAAACACCTGGAAAGACAATGGGCATGGGAGTCAATAAGCATGGAGCAGTTGTGCTGCCAGGCAAGGGAGAGGGCAAGTTAGAGCATGCAAAGATGCATTTGACATGAACTAAGTCAGCCTGATATCTGGATTTCTGCAAGCACTGCTCCACGGCATGTCCACGGGAGCAAAGGAAGAGTGCTCTGGAGGTAACCCAGGGGTTTGGGTTAGTGGTAAGGTAATGGTGAAGGGATAGGGGAGCGAGTGAGTTGACTTCGTTAGAAAGGGGGTAATGAGGGGGTCAATTTGTGCATCAGGGTAGGTAGTTTGGGTCTGGAGACCAAAGAGGACACGATGACATGAGAAAATTGGTGTGGATAAATAGATTGAACGTCTCTATGAGGGAACAGCCAATATGACCAAGCTGAGGGGTTGGGAGGATGGAAATCAGATGAGGAGCTTGCAGTTGAAAACAGTGTGGTTTAGTGGAAAGAGCACGAGGCTCGGAGACAGAATCCCTGGGTTCTAATGCCAGCCCAAGTCACTTTGGCAAGTCGTTTAACTTCTCTGGGCCTTGGTACCCACTGAGGATTTGTAAAACGTGTTCTCCCCACTACTAATAATGTGTGCCCCATGTGGGACCTAATCATCCTGAACAACTGCAGCACTTAGTACTAGGTTGGCCTATAGTAAGCACCTAAGAAATACAATTAGTAATTTTCATTATAAAGAAATTTCAGAGTTGGTGAGGGTAGAATTGGTGAGGGTCAATAGAGAGGATGAGATAGAGTGTGTGTCCAAGTTGTTGAGTGGGTAAGGTGGGGTGGAGCAGGAGGTCAAGGAGAGGAGTGAGAGGAAGCAGGCAGCAGAAATGTCATTGGGAACATCCACATGGATATTGAAGTCTCCAAGGAGGAAGGGATGCTTTCTCATGATGGAACAGGGTTTTCATAGACTGCACCTGGCTAACAGGAGAGATTAAAGCAAAATTATCTGCAGATAAGCAGATCAATGCGGAGGGTGATATTGGAGCCTTCCTAGGAAATGAGAAGCTTCAAGACAAGTCTGCTTTACCATTTGCATGGAACACAAGGCGCAGATTTGGGAAAATGCTGTGGAAGAAAGTCCAGCAACATGTACCAACAGGTGGGATGTGAGAAATGAAAGAGACCAAAGAAGCAAAGCCCATGCCAAGAATGAGGGTCTTGGTAACAGGGGTACCAGGCAGCAGATAGCAGGGTATCAGTCCTGATAGGAAACCTAGGCAGTGGAATGGATATGGGAGGGAAAATGAAGAGTTCAGTTTCATTCTTATGAAATTGAAGCTTCAGGGAGACATTCCTGCACAGATCCCTGGGAGTCAAGTGAAAATGTGAGATGACAGAGGACGTTGGAATTTAATACTGTGAGACAGGTTGGGGAGATACTGCTTGGCCTGGGTAGCTGAAGCCGTAGGAGTGGATGAGCTCCCCAGAAGTACTAAGTGCAAAGTGAGAAGAGAAGGGGAAATAGAACAGAGTTTTGAAGGATACCCACATGTGTGTCCCCTGTCCCTGGCTCCTGTGTGCTCTGCTGACTCCATGCCCTAAACATATCTTTCCTTTTTACGTTTCTTCTTACCTCTCTAAAAGGGAAAATTGAAGAATGGACAGGAAGTGCACTAGGATCCAGAAAAAACAACAACAATGGAAATTATTGTGACAGTAATTCACTTGAACGTTTACATCCTCTCGATAAATGAACCCTCAGGGCCTGGCTTGTCTTTGAAGCACACACAGCCCTAGGTTGTGTCTGAATAACTGCTCCTTCCTAGTAACATCCCTTCTCAACAGGCAGTGTGGGATTGAAAGAAGTGAAGGGAAACTCTTTTTCAAAAGACGTGTCTCCAATCTGGTCCCTCCTTATCTACACAGGGATGCCACCAAACGAGTTAAATGGTCTCCTACCTGTGGGAGCTTGTAGAGTCCCAGGATGGTCGCCATGCTGAAGGACAGGGCAGACGTAGCTCCTCCGATGACAGCCACGGACTTTTCCCAACTCCTACAGCTGTAGTTAGGGATGGTCTGTCGTCCTCCTGACAGCCACATAAAGACACCCTCTATGGCTCTATCAGCATGGTGGTAGTTTTCGTGGACATTGAACCCCAGAGACACATTGGATAAAAGGCCAGGATCCTTGTTGATCTCCTCCATAGCAAACAGCAGGGCCAGGAAGTGCTGGAAGTCTTTGTAAACCCAACTGAAATGAGGCATAAGTGGTCGCCCCTAGGGTCCACCCTGAACCCCCACCCTGCATTCAAGGGGACATGTACTACCAAGTGAACAGATATTGTACAAAGTCCAGTGACAACAAGCATCACCCGGCCCTGGGCCCTGAATCACCTACACCAGTCAAGCTGCATCCCCTCCTGCATTACCTGTCCCAAGTCTTCCTATGTCCTAAGCTCCAGCTCTGATGCATGCCAGGTGAGGGAGGGAGTGGAAGGAGTAGAGTGACGTGTTTCTCCTTCAAACCCATGAGGATGATCTGAAGGACAATAACTAAGGGGAGAGAAGAAAGGACAGAGAGTCCAGTCTGTGTAGTGATGCTGAGGGTTCAGAATGCAGATTTGGATCTGTCTCAGGAGGGAGGTCAGAAACCCAGTGTTGGATGCAGTCACTGCCCAATCATCAGTCACCATTGAAACAGAGAAAACAAAAGAATCAGTGGGCCCTGAGCTTGGGAATCAGAGGACTTGAGTTCTAATCCCAGGTCTGCCAAATGACTGCTGTGTGATTTTGGACTGATCATTCAACTTCTTTGTGCCTCAGGTACTTCGTCTGTAAAATGGGGATTAAAACCTCATCCCTCGTACTTAGACTGTGAGCCACATGGGCGATAGGGGCTGTATCCAACTAGTGTTTAAAACAGTCTTTGACACATATTAAGTGCTTAGCTAGTACCACAATTAAATTAAATTAAATAAATATAACCACTGAGACCAAAAAAAAAAAAAACACCTACTGGGAAATATAGTTCTTCCTGTTACTATTGTACATGAATTGCAAATTTTCGCTCTGAAAAACTATCATGGTCTGCAGAGATAACAACCCTGTGATGACCAAGTCCCCATCCCTGTAGTAGGTGGCTGGATACTGTCTGTCCAGGAAGCAGGGAGTCTTCTCTTCCCCCCTGGTGGAGTGGGGAAGCTGGAGGAGCAGGAACAGGGTAAGCATAGAGAGCATCGAAATGAGGTGAGCCTAGGACCAGCTGTGAGGGATGATCAGCGTCAGGAGTCTGGCTCTTCTCCTCTAGCAACAGGACCTGGACTCCAGTCTCCACTCCCACCACAGGGAAACTGTCAGCAAGATGTGGAAGAGGCTGCATCCAGGAGAAACCGAGAAAAGGGGGAAAGGAGGTGCTTATGAACTTGTTTGAATGACGGCTCCAGTCTATTGCTGTGGTTTGCCTGAAGTTGGGAATGGGAGGAACCTTGGGTCGCTTCTCTTGAGCCCCATACGGGACAAGAGAAATCAGCCATGCAAGGGCCCTGGGGATTATCCTTGCCCGGAGCCCTGCACCTGCATTCCTGAAACTTTCTCACAAACATCAGAAGAAAAAACAGTTAGGAATTGTTCTCCTTCCTGGGTCCCCAGGAAGTTCGAAAAGGCATATAAGGCTGGGGGCTAGGGTATGATTCTGAAACTAGGGGATCCTCCCAGAGCTCTGTTACCCACCCAAGACAACAATGCCAGTCCCTGAATTTCATTCATTCATTCATTCATTCATTCAAGAGTATTTATTGAGCGCTTACTGTGTGCAGAGGACTGTACTAAGCGCTTGGGAAATACAAGTTGGCAACATATAGAGACGTTTCCTACCCAACAGCGGGATCACAGTCTAGAAGGTGGAGACACACAACAAGACAAAACATATTAACAAAATAAAATAAATAGAATAGTAAATATGTACAAGATAAATAGAGTAATAAATATGTACAAACATATGTACAGGTGCTGTTGGGAGGGGAAGGAGGTAGGGCGCGGGGATGCGGAAGGGGAGGAGGGGGAGAGGGAGGAGGGGGATAGGAAGGAGGGGGCTTAGTCTGGGAAGGCCTCCTGGAGGAGGTGAGCGCTCAGTAGGGCTTTGAAGGGAGGACGAGAGCTAGCTTTGCGGATGTGCGGAGGAAGAGCATTCCAGAACAGGGGGATGACGTGGGCCTGGGGTCGATGGCGGGACAGGCGAGAACGAGGCACAGTGAGGAGGTTAGTGGCAGAGGAGTGAAGGGTGAGGGCTGGGATGTAGAAGGAAAGAAGGGAGGTGAGGTAAGAGGGGGCGAGGTGATGGAGAGCCTTGAAGCCGAGAGTGAGGAGTTTTTGCCTGATGTGTAGGTTGATTGGTAGCCACTGGAGATATTTGAGGAGGGGAGTAACATGCCCAGAGCGTGTCTGCACAAAGATGATCCGGGCATCAGCGTGAAGCATAGATTGAGGTGGGGAGGGGATAGGAGGATGGGAGATCAGAGAGGAGGCTGATGCAGTAATCCAGTTGGGATAGGATGAGAGATTGAACCATTAAGGTAGCAGTTTGATTGGAGAGGAAAGGGCGGATCTTGGCGATGTTGTGGAGGTTAGACGGGCAGGTGTTGGTGACGCATTGTATGTGAGGGGTTAACGAGAGAGTGGGGTCGAGGATGACATCAAGATTGCGGGCTTGTGAGATGGGAAGGACGGTAGTGCCATCAACAGTGATTGGGAAGTCAGGGAGAGAGCAGGGTTTGGGAGGGAAGATAAGGAGTTCAGTCTTGGACATATTGAGTTTTAGATGGCGGGAAGACATCCAGATAGAGATGTCTTGAAGGCAGGAGGAGACACAAGCCTGAAGGGAGGGAGAGAGAGCAGGGGCAGAGATGTAGATTTGGGTGTCATCGGCATAGAGATGATAGTTGAAGCCGTGGGAGCGAATGAGTTCACCAAGTGAGTGAGTGTAGATAGAGAACAGAAGGGGACCAAGAGCTGACCCTTGAGGAACCCCTACAGTAAGGGGATGGGAGGGGGAGGTGGAGCTCACTGAGAATGAGCGGCCAGAGGGGTAGGAAGAGAACCAGGAGAGGACAGAGTCTGTGAATCCAAGGTTGGATAGGGGGTTGAGGAGAAGGGGGTGGTCCACAGTGTCGAAGGCAGCTGAGAGGTCGGGGAGGATTAGGATAGAGTAGGAGCCGTTGGATTTGGCTAGAAGGAGGTCATTGGTGACCTTTGAGAGGGCGGTTTCGGTAGAATGTAGGGGACGGAAGCCAGATTGGAAGGGGTTAAGGAGAGAGTTGGCGTTGACAAATTTGACGCAGTGCATGTAGACGACTCGTTCAAGGAGTTTGGAAAGGAATGATAGGAAGGAGATAGGGCGATAACTAGAAGGGGAGGTGGGGTCTAGAGAGGGTTTCTTTTAGGATGGGGGAGAGGTAGGCATGTTTGAAGGCAGAGGAGAAGGAACCAGTGGAGAGTGAGCAGTTGAAGATGGAAGTTAAGGAGAGGAGGAGGGACGGGGCGAAAGATTTCATAAGATGAGAGGGAATGGGGTCAGAAGCACAGGTGGCCGGAGTAGCACTTGAGAGGAGGGAGGAGCTGAGGATACTGCTGAGAAGGATGAGAGAGTAGCGGAGCAGGTTAGAGCGACTTTGGGGAGCTCAGGCCTGATGGAGTTAATTTTACTAATGAAGTAGGAGGCTAGATCGTTGGGGGGAGGGAAAGAGGAGGGGGAGGAACAGGGGGCCTGATAAGGGAGTTAAATGTACGGAAATGTACGGAAAATCTGACGGGGATGATGGGCATGGGTGTCGGTAAGGGAGGAGAAATAGTTTTGTCTGGCAGAGGAGAGGGCAGAGTTAAGGCAGGAAAGAATAAACTTGAAGTGAACGAGGTTGGCTTGTTGTTTAGACTTTCGCCAGAAGCGTTCAACATCTCGAGCATAAAAGCTAAGGAGGTGGACAGTGGCAGTGATCCAGGGCTGTGGGTTAGTGGTACAAGAGCAGCGAAGGGAAAGGGGAGCGAGCGAGTCCAGCTGAGTAGAGAGGATAGAGTTGAGAGCAGTAATCTGATAATCAAGATTGGGTAGAGTGGAGAGGAACGGGAGGCGAGGTAGGGTGTGAGGCGCTCAGAGAAATGGCTGGGGTAGAGAAAGCGGAAGTCTCTGTGAGGTAATAATATAGATTTACAGAGGAGAGGAGTGTGAGTGAGGAGGCAGGTGAGAAGATTACGATCAGAGAGAGGTATTTCAGAGTTGGTGAGGGTGGAGATAGTGCAGCGGTAGGAGATGACGAGGTAGAGGGTGTGACCAAGTTGGTGAGTGGGCGAGCTGGGGTGGAGCAGGAGGTTGGCAGCGTCAAGGAGAGATAGAGGACAGGCGGCAGAGGAGTCAGCAGGGATATCCATTTGGATGTTGAAGTCTCCGAGGATCAGAGTGGGCATGGAAAAGGAGAGAAGGAAGGTGAGGAAGGGGTCAAAATCGTTAAGGCAGCGAAGCGACTCTGGGCTTGGCAGCCTTCACATGGGGCAGGTGGCTGAGAGTGGTGACTAGGACAGTAAACGACCCTGAGGAAGCTGGCCATAGGCCTCACACACTCCTGCCCCCAGTAACCACATCAGAGGACCCTGTGTGTCGAGCCCGTCCCCACAGTCTAGGATATGTCCAGCGATCAGATGCTCCACCTTCCAACAAGACAGGACTGCATGGGGATGATAAATTTACTCAGTGCGAGAACCCTTCGGATTTCGCCATCTCATCCCCAACTACTTCAGCATAATGGGAGATTCTTGCTCTGAGGTCCCACGTACAAGATCCATTTCCACCCCACCTATTCTGCCATGAATTCCACACAAATACTCTTAGGACTCAGGGTGTGGGGAAGATAGCAGTTTCTGCTGGAGATTTGCCTTTCCTTGAAACTCCAGGGACAATCACAGCCTATCAGGTCTCTTTCACAGAAGTGGTTCTTGGGAGCAGTCGGGGGCTCCGGAGGCAGGCTCCCCTTTTGAAAGGTCCATTAGTCCACAGAAAGTCAAACCCTATGGATGGCCACTCAATCAATCAATCCAATCAATCATATTTTTTGAGAGCTTACTCTGTGCTGGTTACTGCATTAGGCACTCGGAGAGTTTAATACAACAGAGTTCATAGATGCATTATCCGCCCACAATGAGCTCACATTTTGAGGGGGGCTGGGGGGGCTCACATCGTGGGGAGCAGGGGTAAATCTCACCTGACTGTTTTTGAGGCAGCAGCGCAAGGTCAGAAGTGTGCAAGGACGCAGCAGGTCTTTATCAAGAATGGCCATGGGCCGTTAAGTAGTCCTCCAAAAGGCAGAAACCCACATTCCCAGAGTGCATGTCTGCAAAGGCAACACTGACTGTTCATTCTCAATCCTATTGGTCGTGGCCTGGGAGAGGCCTGTCTGGCGCTGGCAGTAAAGACTTCTGGGGTTTGTCTTGCCAGTCCTATAGGAAAACCTGCAGGGAAACCTTGTTCAACTGAGTGGATGACCAGAAACGTGACAGGTGACCATCAGTGTCATCGAGGACAATACAATGCATTTTGGGGAACATGATCCAACCACAATTCCTCATGGTTTGGGGAGATTCACTACTATGGATAACAATTCCCCCACTTGCCCGTGGCTTAGAAGGGGGAAGGCAAGGTACTGTGGGATCTTTGCCAGCCCCAGTTGATGAGGAAAGAATGTAAAGGCCATTACCTGGTCAGACCACAGGGATAGTGTGTCAAGAGTTTTGAGAATCAGCATGATCTAGTGAATACAACATGTGGCTGGGAGTCAGAAGGATCTGGGTTCTTTTCCCAGCTCTTCCACATGTCTGTTGTGTGAGCTTGGGAGAGACATGGACATGTTTGAAAGCAGAGGGGAAGGAACCAGTGGAGAGTGAGCGGTTGAAGATGGTAGTTAAGGAGGGGAGAAGGGATGGAGCGAGAGATTGGAGGAGAACCAGGAGAGGGTTCTGTCACTTTTCACTTAGCACTTGTCCTGAGTGCCTGAGAGTAGGGGAAGGTGAATTCCCAGAGGCGGGCTCATGGCAATTCCCAAATGTACATCTCCAGCCCTGATATTTCTCCCTCTCTGCCGTCTCACATTTCCTTCTGCTTTCAAGACATCTCTTCTTGCATGTCCTCCTGTCACCTCAAGCTTATCATGTCCAAAACAGAACTTCTTATCTTCCCACCCAAACCCTGTCCTTCCCCTGACTTTCCCATCATCGTAGACCACAGCACCATCCTTCCTGTCTCACCAGCCCATAACCTTGGTGTTATCCTTGACTCCTCATTCTCATTCAACCCACATATTCAGTCCATCACTAAAGGTGGTGCCAGTCCCACCTTCAAAACATCTTCAAAATCCGCCCTTTCATCTTCATCCAAACTGCCACCACGTTAATACAATCACTCATCCAAATCCATCTGAATTACTTTATCAGCCTCCCTGCCGACCTCCCAGCCCCCTGACTCTCCCCACTCCAGTCTATACTTCTCTCTGCTGCCTGGATCATTTTTCTACAAAAAATTTCAGGATATGTTTCCCCACTCTTCAAAAACCTTCCGTGATTGCCCAGCCACCTCCACATTCATTCAGTCATTCATTCAATCGTATTTATTGAGCGCTTACTGGGTGCAGAGCACCCAGTACTAAGCACTTGGGAAGTACAGGTCGGCAACATATAGAGACGGCCCCTACCCAACAATGGGCTCACATCAAATGAATACTCCTCACCATTGGCTTTGAAGCATCAATCAATCAATCAATCGTATTTATTGAGCGCTTACTGTGTGCAGAGCACTGTACTAAGCGCTTGGGAAGTACAAGTTGGCAACATATAGAGACAGTCCCTACTCAACAGTGGGCTCACAGTCTAAAAGGGGGAGACAGAGAACAAAACCAAGCATACTAACAAAATAAAATAAATAGAATAGATATGCACAAACAAAATAAATAAATAAATAAATAGAGTAATAAATATGTACAAACATATATACATATCTACAGGGGCTGTGGGGAAGGGAAGGAGGTAAGATGGGGAGGATGGAGAGGGGGACGAGGGGGAGAGGAAGGAAGGAGCTCAGTCTGGGAAGGCCTCCTGGAGGAGGTGAGCTCTCAGTAGGGCCTTGAAGGGAGGAAGAGAGCTAGCTTGGCGGATGGGCAGAGGGAGGGCATTCCAGGCCCGGGGGATGACGTGGGCCCGGGGTCGATGGCGGAACAGGCGAGAACGAGGTACGGTGAGGAGATTAGCGGCAGAGGAGCAGAGGGTGCGGGCTGGGCTGTAGAAGGAGAGAACGGAGGTGAGGTAGGAGGGGGCGAGGTGATGGAGAGCCTTGAAGCCGAGGGTGAGGAGTTTCTGCCTGATGCGCAAATTGATTGGTAGCCACTGGAGATTTTTGAGGAGGGTTGTAACATGCCCAGAGCGTTTCTGGACAAAGACAATCCGGGCATTGGCATGAAGTATGGATTGAAGTTGGGAGAGACACGAGGATGTGAGATCAGAGAGAAGGCTGATGCAGTAGTCCAGACGGGATAGGATGAGAGCTTGAACGAGCAGGGTAGCAGTTTGGATGGAGAGGAATGGGCGGATCTTGGCAATGTTGCGGAGCTGAGACCGGCAGGTTTTGGTGACGGCTTGGATGTGAGGGGTGAATGAGAGAGCGGAGTCCAGGATGACACCAAGGTTGCGGGCTTGTGAGACGGGAAGGATGGTAGTGCCGTCAACAGAGATGGGAATGTCAGGGAGAGGGCAGGGATTGGGAGGGAAGACAAGGAGTTCAGTCTTGGACATGTTGAGTTTTAGGTGGCGGGCAGACATCCAGATGGAGATGTCCTGAAGGCAGGAGGAGATGTCAACCTGGAGAGAGGGGGAGAGAGCAGGGACTGAGATGTAGATCTGGGTGTCATCAGCGTAGAGATGATAGTTGAAGCCGTGGGAGCGAATGAGGTCACCAAGGGAGTGCGTGTAGATCGAGAACAGAAGGTGACCAAGCACCGAACCTTGGGGAACCCCCACAGTAAGGGGATGGGAGGGGGAGGAGGAGCCTGCAAAAGAGACTGAGAATGAACGACCGGAGTGATAAGGGGAGAACCAGGAGAGGACGGAGTCTGTGAAGCCAAGGTTAGATAGCGTGTTGAGGAGAAGGGGGTGGTCCACAGTGTCGAAGGCAGCTGAGAGGTCGACGAGGATTAGGATAGAGTATGCGCCGTTGGATTTGGCAAGAAGGAGGTCATGCAATTACCTTTCTCCTCCGACATCACCTCCCTATTTTCCTACTACAACCTAGCCCACAACACATTTCTCCTCTAATGTGAACTTTCTCACTGTACCTCCATCTCGTCTATCTCGCTGCTGACCTCTCAACCACATTCTGTCTCTGTCCTGGAACGCCCTCCTCCTCAAATGCCACAAACACTTACTCTCCCCAGCTTCAAAGCCTTACTGGAGGCACATCTCCCTGACTATATTCCCCTTTCCTCTTCTCACATTTCCTTCTGCATTACTCTGACTTGCTTGCTTTGTTCTTCTCCCCTCCCAGACCCATAACGCTAAGTGTATGTATCTATAATTTATTCATTTATATTAATCAATCAATCAATCAATCGTATTTATTGAGCGCTTACTATGTGCACAACACTGTACTAAGCGCTTGGGAAGTACAAATTGGCAACATATAGAGACAGTCCCTACCCAACAGTGGGCTCACAGTCTAAAAGGGGGAGACAGAGAACAAAACCAAACATACTAACAAAATAAAATAAATAGAATAGATATGTACAAGTAAAATAAATAAATAAATAAATAGAGTAATAAATATGTACAAACATATATACATATATACAGGTGCTGTGGGGAAGGGAAGGAGGTAAGATGGGGGGATGGAAGGGGGACGAGGGGGAGAGGAAGGAAGGGGCTCAGTCTGGGAAGGCCTCCTGGAGGAGGTGAGCTCTCAGTAGGGGCTTGAAGGGAGGAAGAGAGCTAGCTTGGCGGATCGGCAAAGGGAAGGCATTCCAGGCCCGGGGGATGACGTGGGCCGGGGGTCGATGGAGGGACAGGCGAGAACGAGGTACGGTGAGGAGATTAGCGGCGGAGGAGCGGAGGGTGCGGGCTGTGCTGTAGAAGGAGAGAAGGGAGGTGAGGTAGGAAGTGGCGAGGTGATGGAGAGCCTTGAAGCCCAGGGTGAGGAGTTTCTGCCTGATGTGCAGATTGATTGGTAGCCACTGGAGATTTTTGAGGAGGGGAGTAATATGCCCAGAGCGTTTCTGGACAAAGATAACGGGGTGGGGGGGTGGGGGTTGACAGCACTAGGCGGAGCGGGGGGATAACACTCGACGGAGTAGAAAGATAACACTAGACGAAGCAGGGGGTGACAGCCCTAGGTGGAGCGAGGGAATAGCACTAGATGGAGTGGGCAGATAGCAGTAGACAACGTGGGGGGGGGCAACAGCCCAAGGTGGGGCGGGGGGATAGCATTAGACGGAGCAGTGGGAAAGCACTAGGCGGAGTGGAGGGATAGCACTAGACGAAGCGGGTGGGATAGCACTAGGCGGGGTGGGAGCTGAAGGGCTGGGTTCTAGAGATGTTCTGCAGGTAGAACTCATAGGAGTTGGTGACTGAGTGGAGATGTACATTGAAAGACAGAGAAGAGCCTGAGGTTTGGGGTCCCCTTTGTCCCTAGAGCTCTCTGCACCATTAGATGCCAACTGGTGGTCACCATCTGGAAATGCTGCTGCCCCCACAAGCTTCAGGATCTTCTGTGAACTGAGCGGGAGCTAACAGCACATGGGACCCAGGCTTCCCTTCTTCAACCTGCTCTCACAGAAAGGTTCCGAACCCTGTGCCCCAGTAGTCATTAATCATTATGGATTTGTCATGTGCTAGCTATGTGCCTAGCAGTGGGTTAAGAAATAGGGGAGGCAAAAGATAATTATGTTGAAAACATTCTCTGTCCCACATAGGGCTCACAGTCTAATTAGGGAGGGAGAAAAAAGATTTAATCCCCATTTTACAAATGAGCAAACAGGAACAGAGGGGTAAAGCAACTTGTGCAGGGTCATCCAACAGGAGAGGGGTGGAGCCAAGAATAGAAACCAGCTCTTTCTAATTCGAGGCCTGTGCTCTATCTACTAAGCTTCACTTTTTCTCAGATCCAGCATTAAAAACATTTATCAAGCATTTGCTTTACCAGCACAAAACTAGGGCTTAGGCAAACTGAGTATTACAGGCCTCCTGGCCCACAGGAGGCTCACACTGAAAGGAGCTGGGAAGGATGATAGGAAAGATTCGATTAAAAACTTAAATCCAAGTTACATGCAGCGACCCATGTTTCCACAGAGGAAATTCACTCCTACAGTAGCCCTAGAGCTCCTAGGGAAGTGAAGTGACTTGCCCGATGTCACACAGCAGACAAGTGGTGGATCTAGGATTAGAAAGTAGGTCCTCTGATAACCATGCTCAGTCTCTTTCCAATAGACCATGCTGCTACTCTGCCTATTTCTTGCCTAAAGCCTGCCCTAAATCATCCTGTCTCCAGCCACAGCCTCCTGCTCTGTTCTGTGCCAAATGGGCCTAGATCCTTAGGGTCATCCTGGCCCTACCCTGCCCCTAACTATTAACAGAATCATCCTACCCCTGGACGTGACTTTCCCCCGACTCCCAAGATAGGCCCCCTTCTGGACACGAAGAAGATGCACCCTAGTGATGTTGGATCTGGGTGAATGTCAGGCTAGTGGAAGGAGGGCTCCGATTGGTCACTCATGATTAAGAGCCCAACTACCCAAAGTGGCTCCAATACTGATCCTGCAGGAAAGGAAGCTGGTACCACTACCAGAACAGGGTAGATGTAGACACCCCATCCATGGTCAAACACTAAACCCCTCCCTTGACATCTTAAGTTTGAGGTGTCGTAGGGGACATCCAAATAGAGATGTTCTGAAGGCAAAAGGAAATGCGAGACAGGAGAGAGAGAGAGAGAGAGAGAGAGAGAGAGAGAGAGAGAGAGAGAGAGAGAGAGAGAGAGAGATCAGAGCTGGAGATTTAGATTTGGGAATCATCCACATAGAAGTGGTAGCTGAAGCCCTGGGAGAAAATGAGATCTACAAGGGAGTGCATGTAGATGGAGAATAAAAGGGGACCCAGAACTGAACCTTGAGGGACTCCCACAGTTGGGGTGGGATAGGCAGAGGGGGAGTCAACAAAAGTGATTGAGAATCAGTGGCCATGAGTGAGCGGCTCCACTTCTGATCCTACAGGACAGGAAGCTGATACCACTACAGGCACAAAGTGGATGTAGGCACCCCATCCACAGTCAAACCCCAAGTCTCTCCTTGTCCAGAAAATATTGTGGGTTCCCAGAAACCCTTGGGGAAATATTCCCCTCTCACAGCCTCTATTTTTCAAAGAGTTTAATAGTTTCATCCCTCATCCCCAATTCATGTTCCCCAGTATCCCAAACTTCCTACCAGCCCCATCTGCCCTGACTTCTCCCCTTCAAAAGCTCCACAGAAACTGAATTTGAAGAGTGGCTCAGTGGAAAGAGCAAGGGCTTGGGAATCAGAAGTCATGGGTTCTAATTCCATCTCTGCCACTTGTCAGCTGTGTGACTTTGGGCAAGTCACTAAACTTCTTTGTGCCTCAGTCACCTCATCTGGAAAATGGGGGTTAAGACAGTGAGCCCCATGTGGGACAACTTGATTACCTTGTATCGCCCCTAGCACTTAGAACAGTGCTTGGCCCATAGTAAGTGCTTAACAAATGCCATCATTATTATTATTATTGTTATTATTATTAACAACTTCCACCTATGGGAGAAACTGATCTCCACTCCAGAAGATTGTGAATACTAATGGGAGTGAACTTGAACATGAAGATGAGCCTGAAGAAACAGAGCACAGGGAGTTGAGAGGAAGCTGTAAGCTAGGACTGGAAGCTCCTTGTGGACAGAGAAAGTATCTGCTACCTCTGCTGTATTGCACCCTCCCAAAAGCTTAGTATAGGGTTTTGCACCAGCAAGCACTCAATAAATACCACTGTTTGTTTGACTGATTGAAAGAAATCTATGAAGAAGGACCTTGGTAATTACAGTTGAGCCTTGTGGAGACAGTTCTGGTGGATGAGGCAAGAGGGGGAAATCTGGAGGAAAAGGAGTAAGGCCTGAAGAACAGAGAGCAGGAGAGGACAGGATGGGAAATGGGACCGAGGGACTGAGAAGAGTTTCAATCAATCAATCAATCAATCAACCAATGGTATTTATTGAGTACTTACTATTTGCAGAGTACCATATGAAGCACTTGGGAGTGTACAATAAAACAAACTTGGTAGACACATTCCCAGGCCATATGAACTCACAGTCTGGGGGAGCCTGGCTCAGTGGAAAGTGCCCAGGCTTGGCAGTCAGGTGTCACGGGTTCTAATCCTGCCTCTGCCGCTTGTCCAATGGGTGACTTTGGGCAAGTGTCTTCACTTCTCTGTGCCTCAGTTACCTCACCAGTAAAATGGGGATGAAGACTGTGAGCCCCACCTGGGACAACTGATCACCTTGTATCCCCCCCAGAGTTTGGAACAGTGCTTTGCACATAATAAGCCCTTAATAAATGTCATTATTATTATTATTATTGTTATTAGAGGAGGAGATAGATGTTAATGCAAATAAATATATTATGGATATGTACGTACATGCAGTGAGGAGGAGGGTGTAGTGAATATAAAGTGCTTAAAGGGTACTAATTGAAAGGTGATTTGGAGTGAGAGGGAGAGGGAGTAGGGGAAAAAAGGATGTAATTGAAGTAAGCTCCTTGGAGAAGATGTGGGGAGTGTGGTGGTCTGTTGTATACAGAGGGAAATGGAGCTCCAGGTCAATGGGAGGCCTTGGGCAAGGGGTAGGTTTTAAAAGAGATGACATAGAGCTACAGCAATCAAGTTGGCACTACAGGAGTAAAGTGTGAGGGTTGGGCTATTGTAGGAAATCAGGAAAGTACTATAAGAGGGTACAAGATGATTGAGGGTTTCAAAGCTGATAGAAAGTTGTTTCTGTATGATAAGGAGATGGATGAGAAGCCACTAGGGGTTCTCGTGTGTAGAGAAAAATGATCCAGGCAGGAAAGTGAAATACAGTCTGGAATTGGGGAAACCATGAGGCAGGGGGGTCAGCAAGGGAGCTGTTAGGATAATGAAGGAGTGATAGGATTACCGTGGTAGCAAGTTAGATAGAGAAGAAAAGATTTTAACAATATTGTGAAGGTTGAACCAACTAGATTTTGTAAATGAATATGTGGGTTGAATGAGAGAGAGGAGTCAAGGATAAAACCAAGGTTAACAACTTGTGAGTCAGGAACTACAGTGGCATGGTCTATAGTAATGAGAAAGTCAAGAAAGGATAGGGTTTGGGTGGAAAGAGAAGGTAGGCTTTGGATATGGTAAGTTTCAGTTGACAGCAGGACATCCAAATAGAAATGTCCTGAAGGCAGAAGGAAATGTGAGCCTGCAGAGAGGGAGATAGATCAATGCTAGAGGTGCAGATTTGGGAATCATCTGCATAGAGTTGTGGCTGAAGCCGTGAGACTGAATGATTTTCCAGGTGAGTGTAGATGGCGATTAGAAGGGACCCAGAACTTATCCTTGGGGGACATCCACAGCTAGGAGGTGGGAGGCAGAGGAGGAGCCCAAGAAAGAGACTGAGAAAGAGTGACCACATAGATAGGAGGAGAACCAGCAGAAGACAGTGTCAGTGAAGCTGAGGCTGGGTAACATTTTGAGGAGAAGGGGGTAGTTGATGGTGTGGAAGAAAATTTAGAGATCGAGGAGAATTATAAAGGAGTAGTGGCCATTGGATTTGTCAAGCAGGATATCATTTGTGACCTTTGAGAGGGTGGTTTTTGTACAGTGAAGTAGATAGAAGCTAGATTAGAGGGAGTTAAGAGAGAACTGGAAGAGAGGAACTTGAGATAGTGGGTGCAGACAACGTGCTCAAGGAGTTTGAAAAGGAATGAAAGGAAGGAGATGGGGCAATAACCGGAGGGAGTCGTGGGGTTAAGGGAAGGTTTTTTTAGGATAAGGGAGGCATGAGCATACTTGAAAGCAGTGTGGAAAAAGCCAATGGACAGCAAGCAGTTGAAGATGTCCGTCTGGGAGGGTAGAAGGAATGCAGCAAGTGTTTTGATAAGGTGGGAAGGGATGGTGTCAAATGCACAGCTAAAGGGGGTGGATTATGAGAGAACATAGGAGATCTCCTCTTTATGTACTGTTGGGACGGGTGGGAAAGTTGCAGAAGGGGCAGGAACTGGCGAGGAGCAGGAGAGATGTTAGGGAGATAAAGTATGACAGATTTAGTTTTCTCAATAAAGTAGGTAGCCAGGTCATGAGTGGCAAGGGATTGGGGAGGCAGAGGGACATGGAGCTTGAGGAGGAAGTTAAACAACTGGAACACCTGATGAGGGCCATAAGCATGGGTGTCAATAAATATGGAGAAATTTGCTGGGCAGTGGAGTTGGCAGAGTCCAGGCATGCAGGGATGAACTTGACTGAGGAAAATGATCCAGCAGATAATCCAGACAGCAGAGTGGAGTGTGGTCTTGAGTGGGGATAGACAGGAGGCAGGGAGGACAGCAAAGAGGCTGATGCAGTAATCAAGGAGGGGTAGGATTAACGCGGTAATTACCATGAATTACCATTGGTTGTTATTTGGGCAGTTTGAATGGAGAGGAAAGGGAGGATTGTAGCAGTGCTGTGAAAGTTGAACATCAAACTTGGTGTTATCTTTGACTTCTTGCTCTCAGTCAACCTACATATTCAGTCTATCACTAAATCTTGTTGGTTCCACATTCGCAACATTGCTAAAATCCATCCTTTCCTCTCCATCCAAACTGCTACCAAATGAATTCAAGCACTTGTCCTATCCCACCGAGACAATGGAATCAGCCTCCTTGCTGACCTCCCAGCTTTCTGTCTCTCACCATTGCAGTCCATACTTTACTCTGCTCCCTGGTTCATTTTTCTACACAAAAATGCTCAGAATGTGTTTCCTCACTCCTCGAGAACCTCCATCTCCCCATCAAACAGAAACCCCTTACCATCTACTTTAAACCACTCATTCACTTTCTTCCCTCCTACCTCACCTCAGTCCTTTCCTCCTTCACCTCATCCAGCACAATTTACTCCTCTAACGCCAAACTTCTCCTTCTATTTCTTTCTCATCTATCTTGCCACAGACCTGTTTCTGGCCATGGATGCCCTCCCTCTTCGCATCCTACAATTACTCTCCCCTCCTTCAAATCCTTCAAATCCATAGCCAAGGCTATGTGTTTGTGAGACAGAAGAATGATGACGTTGTCTATTAGTGATAGGAAAATCAAGGGAGGACAAGATTTGGGTGCCAAGATGAGGAGTTCTGTTATGGACTTGTTAGGTTGGAGGTGTTGGAATGGCGGGATATCCAAGAAGACACATTCTGAAGGCAAGAAGAAATGTGAGACTGTAAGAGGGAAAGAGATCAGGGCTGGAGATGTAGACTGGGAATCCACCATATAGAGGTGGTACTAATAAAAATTATGGTATTTGTTAAGCACTTACTATGGGCTAGGAACTGTACTAAGCCCTGGAGTAGATACAAGCAAATTGGGTTGGACCCAGTCCTTGTCCCACGTGGGCTTACAGTCTCAATCCCCATTTTCCAGTCACTGAGATCACTGAGGCACAGATAATTGAAGTGATTTGCCCAAGGTCGCACAGCAGAGAGGTGGTGGAGCCGGGATTAGAGTTCTCCAAAGTAGTGGGTGTAGATGGAGCATAGAAGGGGATCCAGAACTGAACCTGCCACCCATAGGGGATGGGAGGCAGAGGAGGCGTCCACGAAAGAGACTGAGAATGAGTAGCCAGAGAGATAGGAGAAGCAGGAGAGAATACTGTCAATGGAGCCAAAATTGGGTAATGTTTCCAGAAGAAATGGGTGGTCAACAGTGTCGAAGGCAGCTAAGTGGTCAAGGAGGATTAAGATGGATTAAAGGCTGTTGGATCTGAAAGGAGATCATCTGAGACCTTTGAGAGGGTAGTTTCTGCGGCCTGAAGTAATGGAAGACAGATTGAAGGTGGTCATGGAGACATTTAGAGGAGAGGAACTTGAGACAGCAGGTGTAGACAACACACTCAAGGTGCTTGGAGAGGAATGGTAGGACAGAGATGGGGTGATAACTAGAGGGAGTTGAGGGGTAAAGGGAGAGTTTTTTTAGGATAGGGAATACCTGAGCATGTTTGAAAGCACTGGGGAAAAAGCCATTGGAGGGAGAACAGTTGAAGATGGCAGTCATGGAGGGAAGAAGAGAAGAGGAAAATGCTTTGATAAATTGTGAAGGCATGGGGATGGGTGCAAGTGAAGGGGGTGGATTTTAAGAGAAGGCAGGAGATGTCCTCTTGAGATACTGAAAAATGGGAACGATGGGAGTTTTGAATAAGGTGCAGAAATGGGGAGGGAATGGACAGGAGGGGAGATTAAAGGGAGATCATGCCTTGATGGTTTCAATATTCTTAATGAAGAAGGAGTCCAGGTGATTAGGGATGAGAGATGGGGAGGCAGGGAGACAGGGATTGAAAAACAGAGATACTTTCATCCTGATGGATCAGTCCATAATTCCAACAATCTATGGTACTTGTTTAACCCTTTAGGTTTACAGAGGTCTACCTGAAACCCATAAGTGATTACAATACAATAAAATTGGTAGGTGTGATCCCTTGCCAAAAGGAGCCTACAGTGTAGATGAGGAAGAGAGTAAGATAAAGTACATATACGGGAGGAGACAGAGGACAAAGGATATGGACTTATGTGCAGAGGAGCTTTGGGTGAGGCGAATAGTAAAGGGCTTAAGGAATGCAGACCCAAGTGTATAGCTGATGCAGAAAGTAGGGTAAATAGGGAAGGGAAATGAGAGTCGATGCCTTCTTTCTCCTTCCCAAGGGTTCCTTCTAGTCTCCTTCTAGACTGTGAGCCCGTTGTTGGGTAGGTACCGACTCTACATGTTGCCAACTTGTACTTCCCAAGCGCTTAGTACTGTGCTCTGCACACAGGAAGCGCTCAATTAATAGGATTGAAAGAATGAATAAGAGTTATGTCCCACTAGCCTGTATCAGTAACCTTGATCTCTGTCATCCCCTCCCCCATTATCTGCCCCAGATAATGAGGCAGGAAGTCCCTCTCTCCCCCGAGCTGTATGCATCTGCTCAGCTCAGGAACTTCCATGAGTTCCTACACCACCTCCACCAGACTCTGCCCTGCATGGAAAATTGCCCAAGACTCTTGGAGTCATGTGCACAGAGCAGCCACTCCACTGCACCCCGTCCTAGCCTGGAATGTTCCCCCGGGCAACCAGGCAGATGACAGCAGAAGTCTCGGTCGGAGTCGAGATTGGAGGCGGCATGGAACCCAGGAGGCCATGGGACAAACACCTCAGTGATCCATGGGAGCATCCAGTCCTGACAATGATTCGGGTTGGCTACCAAATCCCTGCTGGATGTCTCTGACAGGATTTCTGTTTTCTTTGCTCCTGCCACTGTAGTAAAATTAGGGTTGAGAAAAATGTTAGACAATAAAAGAAACAGCCTTGAACTAATGTCCCTGGGATAATTTCCTCTTCAACGATTCCCCGGTGTTCTTGGTGGGCTGCAGTAGGATCACTTAGCACTTGGGGCTAGAGATGCAGACGAGAAGCCATGTCCCAGAAGCGAGGATGCAAAAGATCTCCATTGTCTTCTGTTTGGTAATCTGGTACATGGGAGGAAGGCGGCCCAGATGCTGCAGAACATCAGCAGGCCAAACATGATGAACCTGGCCTCGATGAAGCTGTTAGACACTCTCCTTGCCAGGAAAGCCACAGTGAAACTCACTAGGACCAGAGTGAAAGGGGAGAGAATTTCCTAGCCAGACGGAGGATGTAAGAAAAGGGTCAACAGTTAAAGAAATAAGATGGAGTACAGTAAACACGTTCCTGTTAAAGGATCAAATTGGTATGGACTGGGTTGCAGCGGGAGATGTGCAAGAATAAGCAGGAGGGAGATGGTTGATTCAGTGCTTTAAAGCTGATGGCATGGAGCTTCTGCTTGTTGTGGAGAAGGATGGGCAACCCTTGGGGTCGAGGAGTCAGAGGCTGAAGGATTTTTCAGAAATTGATCTGATTAGGAGAGTGGAGTATGGACTGGAGTGGGGAACAAATGGAGCCTGGGACATCATCGAGGTGGCTGAGCCAGAAGTCAAGGCAGAAAACTATGTGCGCAGACATGCATGGTGGCAGTTAGGATGGGGACCGTTTGGCAGGTTCTAGATGTGTTGTGAACGTAGACCCAAAAGGAGGTGATGACTGATTGGAGATGGGCATTGAAAGTCACAGAAGACTCTGAGGTCTGGGATCCCCCACGCCCCCAGAGCTCCCTGCACCAACAGACATCGCTCGGGTGGTCACTGCCTGAGAAAGCCACCACCATTCATTCATTCATTTATTCAATCGTATTTATTGAGCCCTTACTGTGTGCAGAGCACTGTACTAAGCGCTTGGGAAGTACAGGTTGGTAACATATAGAGACGGTCCCTACCCAACAACGGGCTCACAGTCTAGAAGTGGGAGACATACAACAAAACAAAACATGTGGACAGGTGTTAAGTCATCAGAATAAATAGAAATAAAGCTAGATGAACATCATTAACAAAAGAAATAGAATAGAAAATATGTACTGTACAAGTAAAATAGAGGAATAAATCTGTACAAACATGTTTTTACAGGTGCTGTGGGGAGGTGAAGGAGGTAGGGCGCGGGGGATGGGGAGGAGAAGAGGAAAAATGGGGATCAATCCGGAAAGGCCTCCTGGAGGAGGAGAGTTAGCTTGGCAGATGTGTGGAGAGAGGGCATTCCAGGCCATGGAGAGGACGTGGGCCGGGTTCGACAGCAGGACAGGTGAGAACGAGGTACAGTGAGGAGGTTAGCTGCAGAGGAGTGGAGGGTGTAGGCTGGGCTGGAGAAGGAGAGAAGGGAGGTGAGGTAGGAGGGGGCAAGGTGATGGAGAGCCTTGAAACCGAGAGTGAGGAGTTTTTGCTTAATGCGTAGGTTTACTGACAGCCATTGGAGATTTTTGAGGAGGGGAGTAACATGCCCAGAGCTATTCTTCTATTAGAAACTCCCTCCCTACTGGAGGACTGTGCCACCCATAGCTCCATCTTGACAGCAGGGCAGGTCTAGGCCTTTACCTCTGTCCACATTAGCAAGATGAGCTTCAAGGTTGAAGAGATTCATTGAGCAGTTTTTTTTAAATGAGTAGTAGTTAGATTCTCCCCTTGTACATCCTGCCCTGAGCTGTGCGATGCCAGGGGGCTGTGGCTGTAGGGCTTCGAGCAGACTGGACATGCAATTGTGGGAGATGGGGTCCTCAGGACTCACTCAGGTTTCCTCTGGGGATGGACAGAAGAACCTTGTACTCATAGGAGCGAAGTGGCACTGACAAGCTTCAGGATCTACTGTGAACTGAGCAGGAGTTTACACTACATGGGATTCAGGCTCCCCTCCCTGAACCGCTCCCACAAAAAGGTTCCCAGCCATGTGCCCTAATAAAAACTGATCATTATGATATTTCTCTGTGCTCACTATTTACCCAGCAGTGGGGAAGACCAAAGATAATTATGCTGGGAACAGTCTCTGTCAAATATAGGGCTCACGGTCTAGGGGAGAGGGAGAAAAGGTATTTAATCCCCATTTTACAGATAAGGAAACAGGCACAGTGGGTGTAAGTATTTTGTGCAGGGTCAATCAGTTGATTCACTGATTGAGCAGGGTCACCCAGCAGACAGATAGACAGATTAGGACCCACCTACTTCTGACTCAAGGCCCACGGTATATCCACTAAGCCTCACTGCTTAGCCTCCCAGCACCAGAAATATTTATTGAGCATTTGCATTACCAGCACTGAAACAGGAGCTAAGGAAACCAAGTTATTCATGCCTCCTGGCCCACAGGAGGCCCACACTGAAAGCGGGTGGGAGAGTCGACTGGGAAGATTCACTTCAGAACTCAAGTCGAAATCAAATTCAGTGACCTGTTTACAGAGGAGAGTGTACTCCTGTAGTAGCCCTAGGCTCAATTTCCCGATGTTCTCCTGAGCTCAGTTTGGAGGCCTACCGCCAAACCTTCTGCCCTAAAACTCAATCAATCAATCAATTGTATTTATCGAGCAATTACTGTGTGCATGGCAGTGTACTCAGCAACTGGGATAGTATAACACAACATAACAGACATTTTCCCTGCCCATAGTGAGAACTCTCCTGAAGTCAAGGTAGAAGCAGATGGGAGTAACATCATCGAGGAAGGCCTGGGCACTGTGCTGTGTCCAGGTGCCTATCTGTCCACCCATCAGAACCCTCCCTCCAAGTCCTCAAGCGTCCCAACATGCCCGTCTTCCTGAGTACAACCGCTGTTCTGGGGACAGTCTCTATAACAACCGATTGTTTTATTGTTGTGCTGTACTTTCCCAAGAATTTAGTATAGTGCCCTGCACACAGTAATCACTCAATAAATATGATTAAATGAATGTAGTGACCTAACCTGAAGGATTCTGGGAAAAGCAGTCAGAGTTAAGGGCTTGGGGTAAAGGTGGGGTCGTCCTTCTGGGAATACATAAGAGAGATAAGGGGCAGTTCCCCAAAGGCTGTTAGTCATTGTAAATAATTTGAAGTTTTACTTTCCATGAAGTGGGAGCTCCTTGTAGGCCAGGAACGTGTCATTTCATAATTACGTACTTCCCAAGAGCCTTGTATAGCGCACCTTTCAATCACTTACCAGTAATAACAATTGTGGTATTCATTCATTGCTTACTAAAGGCTAAGCACTGGAGCAATCACTGGGGTAGATACAAGATAATCGGGTGAGACGCAGCCCCAGTACCACATTTGGTCTTACAGCCCAAGTGGAAGGGAGAATAGGTAATTACTCTAGATTGTGAGCTAATCTCTAGACAATAGGCTCGTTGTGGGCAGGAATTTTCACTTTTTATTGTTGTATTGTTCATTCCCAAGCACTTAGGACAGTGCTCTGCACATAGTAAATGCTTAATAAATGCAGTTGAATGAATATTCAATCAATCAGTGCTACGCATTGAGCACTTAATTTGGGCAAAGCACTGTACTATGCATTTGGGAGAGTATAGTCAAGATGGTAGGCATGGTGCATGACCCACAATCCTGCTTTACAGCTGATGAACCTGAAGAACAAAAACGTTAAGTGATTTGTAGAAGTTCTCACCACACTAAGTGACAGAGCAAGGATGAGAATCCAGATCCCCTGCTTGCCAGACCTGTGTTCTTTCCAAAGGCAACAATGATTCTCGGTAAGAGATTTGGCACCTGTCAACAAGGAGCTTTACTCTCTGAGAAATCAGGAGGGAGAGAGTACCAGAGCTTGTCTGGGTTCAGAAATAATGAGAGCAGCTCTGGATGGCTACACCTTCAGAGTTCTCCCCTTAGCATCAATTCAGGAACACCCAAATCCCAGATGGAGTCGGGAGGAGGAATCTCAGATGATAAAATACATCATGTCCTGCTTTTTTCTATCCATTTTGCTCACGGGTCTGTGGCCTGGGACTCGTGGCCCAGAGCTCATGTCACAGCTACGTTTGCTCTGTCAGTGAAGGCGGCTTCCACCTCAGCCCACAGTGGGGCTGTGTTTTGAGCCTCCACCCAGGCGCCGCTTCTCAGTAGTGCAGGACGTTCTCCCTGCCTGGGGATACAGGACGAGGCTGTGGGTCAGAGAGAGGTGGGAGCTTGGTTGGCCAGGTGATAATGGGCTTGGCTGGCCAGGGTGAGGGGCAGAACTGGCTCAGGGATTAATCCGGTCCTAAAGACTATAGTTGGGCACCAGGAGTCAGCTCTGTCTGAGAACTGTTCTGGCCCTGAACCTGGGTTGTTTCCAAGCAACAATTCTGTCCCAGGCCACATCTTTTCTGACAGCAGTCCAGCCTCGCCTGCTTCCAGCAGTCACGAAGGAATTGCTAGGTTCAGGTTTGTAGCTAGGACAGCCCAAAGCTGCAGGATACAGTTTGGAAAGGCAGTTTAGAGGGTGAAAAGTCGTGCTCACGCTCTCACTGGACTCTCGGTTCTGTTGTTAGAGAAGATGCAAGAAAGATGGAGTCCCTTTCCTAGGCAGTGATATTGGGGCAATGTCTGTGTTGATAATACTACTACTAATAATAATGGTATTTGTTAAGCGCTTACTATGTGCCAAACAGTGTTCTAAGTGCTTGGGTAGATACACAGTTCACAGATTTGATCCCAATTTTACAGATGAGGTAACTGAAGCCCAAAGAAGTTAAGTGACTGCCCAAGGTCACCCAGCAGACAAGTAGCAGAGCCAGGATTAGAATGCACGACCTATGACTCCCAAGCCCGTCCCCTTGCCACTTACTCATGCTGCTTCTTCAAGGTACACCCAGTGTGGGAAGCAGTGTGAACTCACAACTTAGGTCAGGATGTGGAGATTGACCTCCTCCCAGAGGGCTGTCCTGCCTAGACAAAGAGCCCTCTGCTGTGTGGACAGGAAAATGGAGTCTGGGATGGCCAGTCTCGCTTCCTGACACTTTAAACCTTATTATTTCTTCCAGTCTCCTACCTGATGCCACAGTGCTGACCTTTTCATGAAAACCTGGATAGACACCAGTGACAAGGAAAACACTTCTGAGCAGTTTCCCCGACCTCTGACTGGTCCCTTGGAGCAAACCTAAGGCAATCTTGGTTTCTTGCTGAGGAAGGATCCAACTGCCTCCTCCCCTACCTGTCTCTTTGGTCCCCAACCTGAGCCACTTGGCCTCAGCCCAGACTGGGGAGCTCTAGGGATCGTTTCTGCCTGGGAGCTCCACACCTGTGACCTTGCAACTTCGACCAAAACACAGGCTTGAAATAAGTTGTCATCTTCCCCTCAGTCTTCTTGACCCTGAGTCCTCAGGAGGTCAATGGCAGGAGGGCGAGGGAGTTGTTTGCCTTGCCCACAGTGTCAGTCCCATATGTGATCATGGAGTTGGCAGGGGTTGCATCAGGCAGGAGGCTGGGAGAGGTGACAAAGTCAGAAAGTGTCAGTGAGAAATGGGGAACGGAGAACTTCCTGACATCCATCCCCCATTTCCCAGCAGAGGACGTTGTGGCCTGTGTAGACAACCCCCTAAATCACAGGCGAAGTGTGGTGGGGCTGGGGGAGGAATTCCTGGCAGGGCTTGAGCTGTGGGGTCACCCTGATTCCATCACTCCCCACAGTCCCAGCACCAATCACACATCACCCCGGGGTTTTTACAGTCTAGTCCTGTATGAGCCTTGTGGGCAGAGAACATGTCAGCCAACTCTGTACTTGGTACCAATTGCTTAGAATAGTGATCTGCACACAGTAAGCATTTGTTAAATGCAATTGACTGATTCATTGATTGATTCAAACCTGCTCTGTCTACCCTATCCTAAAGAAACCCACTCTTGACCCCCACACTTCTCTCCAGTAATCACCCTATCTCCCTCTTACCATTACTCTGCAAATTCCTTTAACAAGTTGTCTACATTCGCTGTCTCCACTTCTTGTCCTCCAATTCTCTCTTTGCCCCTCCCCCCCACCCCGCGAACGGGGTTCTGCCTCATGTGCTACATGGAAACTGTCCTCCTATGAGTCATCAGTGATCTTTTTGACAAATAAAATGACCTCTACTCCATCCTAATCCTCATTGACCTTTCAACTGCCTTGAGCACTTTCAGTCACTCCCTTTATTTAGAAACATTATTCAACCTCTGCTTCATTGAGACTGCCCTCTTCTGTTTCTGCTCCTATCTCCATGGTCACTCCTTTTCAGTCTCTTTCATGTGCTCTTTCCCTGCCTCCCAACCCCTAACTGGGAGTCCCTGAAGGTTCAGTTCTCAGTGCCCTTCTATTCTTCATCTCCACCCACTCTCTTGCAGAAATAGTTCAATCCCATGGCTTCGAGTGTCATCACTATGCAGATGATTCCTAAATCTATATCTCCAGTCCAGATGACTCTCCTCTGCAGTCTCGAATTTTCTTTCACCTTCAGGACAACTCTACTTGGATGTCTAGCCAACACCTGAAATTTAATATGTTCATAAAAGAACTCTTCATCTTCCCACCCAAGTACTGTTCTCCACATGCCTTTCCCTCCATTGCAGACAACGCCAACACCCTTCTTCTCTCACAAGCCCTTAACTTTGGCATTATCTTCAACTCATCACTCACATTCAACTCAAATATTTAATCTGTCAAGAAATCCGTTAGTTTCAACCTTCACAGCATCACTAATAATTGCCCTTTCCTCTCCTAGCCAAGGTGTTACCAGATTAATCCAAGAACTCTTCCTATCCTACCTTGATTACAGAATCATCCATTTTACTGACCTCCCTGCTTCCTGCCTCTTCCCGTGCCAGTCCATACTTCACACAGCTGCACCAGTCATTGTTTTTTTAAATGGCATTTGTTAAGCTCTTACTATGTGCCAGGCACTATACTAAGCACCAGTGTAGACACTAGCTAGTAAGTTTGGATACAGTCCTTGTTCCGGATGAGGTTTACAGTCTTTGTCTCCATTTTACAGATGCGGTAACTGAAGCATAGGGAAGTTATGTTATTTGTCCCAGGCCACACAGCAGAGAAATTGTGAAGCAAGGATTATAATTTAGGTCTGTCTGATTCCCAGATCGATGCTTTATCTCAAAACTTTTTCTACAGACCCATTCAGTCCATGTTCCCCACTCCTCAAGAACCTCCAGTGGTTGCTACTGTGAGCCAAATGATGCTAAAGGAATGAAGTGAGAAGGGTTTAGGAAATCACTGAGGTACGCTAGGAGGGGGCAAGCTGATTGAGTGATTCCAAGCTGATGAAAATGTGTTTCTCTTTGATGTGGATGTGGATGGACAACCACTGGAGTTTATTGAGGAGCGAGGAAATATGGATTGAACGTTTCTGCAGAAAAATGATACGGGCAGCAGAGTGAAGTACAGACTGGACTGGAGAGAAAAAGGAGGCTAGAAGGTCAGCAAGGACGCTGATGGCATTAGTCAAGGCAGGATAACAATAATAATAATAACGGTATTTGGTAAGCACTTACTATATGTCAAGCACTGTTGTACATACAAGCTAATCAGGTTAGACACAGTCCCTGTCCCACATGGGGATAAGTGTCTTAATCCCATTTTACAGATGAGGTAACTGAAGCACAGAAAAGTTAAGTGATCTTTACCCAAGATCACATAGCAGACAGGTGGTGGAGTCAGGATTAGAACCAGAGGAGGAGCATGGCATGAGAGGCAGCATGTGATAGTGCATAGGACTTGGGCCCGGTAGTCAGAAGGTCATGGGTTCTAATCCCAGCTCCACCACTTGTCCACTTTGTGGCCTTGGGCAAGCCACTTCTTTGTGCCAATGTTACCTCACCTACAAAATGAGGATTGAGACTGTGAGTCCCAAGTGGGACAGGGGCTGTGTTCACCCCGAGTTGCTTGCATCCAGCACTTAGTACAATGCCTAGCACATAGTAAGCACTTAACAAATACTACTATTATTATTGTCATTATAAACTCAGATCCTTCTGACTCCCAGGCCCGTTCTCTATCCACTAGACCAGGATAAGTACTTGGATCTGCCTAGCAGCAGTTTGAATGAAGATGAAACGGTATATTTTAGTAATGTTAGGAAGGTAGAAGACATGACAGTGACAGAATGAATATGTGGGTTGAATGAGTGAGGTGATTCAAGGATGATACCAAGGTTACAGGCTTCTACAACAGGGAGTATGGTGGGTCTGTCAACCGGAATGAGAAGGTTAGGGAGAGAACAGGGTCTGGGTATGTACATAAATAATTCTTTTTTGGAAATGTTAAGTCTGAGGTGTCAGAGGGACATTTAAGAAGAGAAGTTCCTGAAGACAAGAGGAAATGTGAGATAGCAGAGAAAGGGAGAGGCCATGGCTGGAGAGGTTAATTTGCAAATCAAGTATGTAGAGATGGTAGTTGAAGCCATGGAAACAAATGAGTTTTCCAAGGGAGTGGGTATAGATGAAGAAGAGAAGTGGAATCAGAACTGAGTCTTTATGAACCCCCATAATAAAGTGGTGGAAAGTAGAGGAGGAGCCTGTTAAAGAGACTGAGAAAGAGTGGCTGAAGAGATAGGCAGAAAACCAGGAGAGGACAGTATCAGTAAAGCCAAGGCTGGATATTTTTTCCATGGAAAGTCTGTAGTCCATGATGCTGGAGGCCACTGAGAGATCAAGGAGAATTGAGATGGTGTAGCAGTCATCGGAGACCTTAGAGAGGACCCTGTCTTCATGGAATGAAGGGGCAGAAACGAGATTGGAGGGATTCAAGGAGAGAAATGGAGGACAGGTGGAGACAGTGGATGTAGGCAACTCACTCAAGGATTTTGGAGAAGAATGGGAGAGGAAGGAGATAAGGTGATAACTGGAAAGACCCACTGAGTCAAGAGAGAGTGTTTTTAAAATAGGGGACACATGAGCATGTTTGCAAGGAGTGGTGAAGAAGCCATTGGAAAATGAATGGTTGCAGATGAGGGACAGAGAAAGAAGAAGGGAGGGGGCAAGTGTTTTGATAGGTGTAAAGGGATGGGGTTTGGATGTAGGTGGAAGGGGTAAATTTTGAGTGGAGGCAGGAAATCTTGATATAAGGCTGGGAAAGATGGGAGAGTTGAAGAGCGGGGCAGGAGGAGGGGGGGACTGGAGAGCAGTGGGATGAATTTTAGGGAGATAATGTCTGTTGGCTTCTATTTTATCAGTGAAATAAGTGGCCAGGTCGTTAGGGTCAAGAGATAGTGGAGGCGGGAGGACAGGGGATTTGAGAAGAGAGTAATTGCCTGAAATAGCTGATATAGGATGAAAGTCAATAACAAAGGGGAGGAGGGTGAATGGGCTGGTGCTGCTGCCTTCATTATTGGAATTGGTTCTCCTGTCCACACAATGAGGGTTACGATGTTGACAGGGTTAGGAAAGGCAAAACTCCATCTCTAGTAGGACCCCTTCCATAAGAGGCCAATTTCAATCTATGCAAATATCCATCTGTAATTTATTTTAATGCCTGTCTCCCCCTCCAGTCTGTATTCTTGTGGTACTTTGCACTGGCTTCTCCCAAACGCTTAGTACACTGCTCTGCCCACAATAAGCACTCATTAAATACTATTGATTGATTGATTGGTTAGGGCTTCTATGGGGCATGGCCAGGGGTACTAAGTTTATAGCATAGAAAAAAGGCACGAAAGACAGAGACAGAGAAAAGAGGCAGATAATTGAGGTATATACATGGAGGTATACACCCAATCTCCTCAGCCGAACACCATTCCTTTTACTCTCTCTATGTCCCAGATACCATTACATACTCTTCTTCACCCAAAACAGCTCCCATTTGCTCATCCTGTTGTAGCCACATATTCTTTCTCCTACTCACACTTCCATACGTGGTCTTTCACCTTCTCACACAAACTCATATTCATTCATTCACGCATTCAATTGTATTTATTGAGCACTTACTGTGTGCACAGCACTGTACTAAGCGCTTGGGAAGTACAAGTAGGCAACATATAGAGACGGTCCCTACCCAACAGCGGGCTCACAGTCTAGAAGGGGGAGACAGGCAACAAAACAAAACATATTAACAAAATAAAATAAATAGAATAAATATGTACAAATAAAATAGAGTAATAAATGTGTACAAATATATATACATATATACAGGTGCTGTGGGGAGGGGAAGGAGGTAAGTGGGGATGGGAAGGGGGAGGAGGGGGAGAGGAAGGAGGGGGCTCAGTCTGGGAAGGTCTTCTGGAGGAGGTGAGCTCTCAGTAGGGCTTTGAAGGGAGGAAGAGAGCTAGTCAGTCATATGCCTGACTAAACACAGTCTCATATGCATGTGCTCTTAAACACTCAAACACAAGCTCACATTGTCACCCCTCACTTGTCCACAAAAGCAGGAGAAAATTTGGAGAGGCTCCCAAGCCAAATAGGGTTTATTGTGCAGAAGCAATCGAAACAGACTACTACACCCTGGGCATCATCAAGAAGTAGCAGCATGGTCTAGAGGAGAGAGCAAAGCCCTGAGAGTCAGAGATATCCGTGTTCTAATCCCGGATCTACCACTTGTCTGTTGGGTGACCCTGGGCAATTTTCTTAACTTCTCTGGACCTCAGTTACCTCATCTGAAATTGGGGATAAAACACCTATTCTCTCTCCTTCTGATACTGTGATTCCCATGTGAGACTATGACTGCTTGTGAACTGATTATTTGGTATTTTCCCCAGTACTTAGTACAATTCTTGATACATAGAAAGCATTTAACAAATACCACAATCAATTAATCAATCAGTCAATCGTATTTATTGAGCACTTAATTGCATGCAGAGTACAGTACTAAGCACTTGGGAGAATACAAAATAACAATATAACAGACTTATTCTCCACAGTGAGTTTATAACCCAGAGGATTAAAGAACGAAAGACTCAGCTATGGAAATATTTTAAACCATGTTATTTAAACCTTCATCTGGAATATTTTATGGAGTTTTAAGACGGCACAGTAGAGCTGGAGAAGATGAAGCATTAGGAAGGGGCAACAACTTTAGAGGAAAGAGTAAGACATTCAGCCTAAAAAAATGTAGCCTGAGGCCAAAGAAATCGAGGAGGGTGTGAACAGAGCATTCATAACATTTTTGAATACTCAAAACGGACATCACTCTGAGGAAGGGACAACAAATGAATTATAAACAGAAAAGTCAAACGATTCATTCAATCGTATTTATTGAGTGCCTACTGTGTGCAAAGCACTGTACTAAGCGCTTGGACGCAGAAGGAGTCACTTTTCTATGTGGTAAGAGTGGGCAAATGGAAAATGCTTGCCTTTATATGTTGCCCACTGGGTACATATTAATTGATATACCCCATAAGAGGTGAGACCAATTAAGACTATAAAGAACACAAATGATTCACTGAGGCTAATTGTCTCTCTGATAGTGGTGATATGAGTTTTGGAGACAAAGATTGATGGTTATCAACTTTTCACGTCCATGTTAATAATTCCAAGGGAATTCCTACCATCCTGAAATTTCCTTTCTATATTCCAAAACTATTCTTCTAATTCTCTGTGGACTTATCTTCTACTTTCTTCTCTTGCAGAGCAGGAGTGGCAAGAAGAGGCTCCCCTGGAGTGCTGGGTGACACTGGGCAATTTTCATAACTTCTCTGGGCCTCAGTTACCTCATCTGAAATTGGGGATATAACACCTATTCTCTCTCCTTCTGATACTGTGAGTCCTTGTGTGACTATGAATGGATGGACTGGATTGTGTACAGTCCATCAATTCATCAATCAGTGATATTTACTGAGTGCTTACTATGCGCAGAACACTGAACTAAACACTTGGGAGAGTACAACAGACTTGGTAGATATGTCCCCTGCCCTCAAGGAAGAGTGATGTGACTGGGCCTCTTAGGTTCTACCTCAAAGCAGAGTTAGCAAGAAAGTCTATGTACCATTAGAGCCTGAGGTCAGAGAGGACTTTTGTTACCCCACTTTCCTAGGGTCTCTTCCCAGGTTCCTCTTGAAAAGAACCCCTGGGGTCTTGGTGGAGAAAAAAAAAGAGAAACCTGATCTTGGCTGGCTGTAAACAGAACCAAAGGAGGAATTTGAGAGTTCACTGAATAATTGAATATAAATTAGCTGTTCAATTGAAAATCACAGTTGTGACTAAATAATCATTTGTAAACATGGACTTATGTGAGACCTCTGACTTTTATGAGTCAGAAGTCTTCAGAAGTGCTTTTTTGTTTGTTTGTTTTTCTAAGCACCAGGCACTATGTGTCGGTTACTGTACTAAGCTCTGGAGTAGACACAAGCTAATCAGTTTGAATACAGTCCATATTTCACATGGGGCACACAATCGTAATCCCCATTTTATAGATGAGATAGGCACAGAGAAGTTAAGACACTTGCCCAAGGTCACCCAGAAGCCACGTGACAGGGATGGGATTAGAACCCAAATCCATTGACTCCCAGAACCAACTTCTTTCCACTAGGCAACACTGCTTCTCAAAAGTGTAAGTGTTCTTGAATGTGATCCCCGGATTTGGGTCCCAGAAGCAGGGACTGAAGCAGAGTACCTTGGACAGGAACTAGGCATCATGATCATTCATTCATTCAATCGTATTTATTGAGCGCTTACAGTGTGCACAGCACTGTACTAAGCGCTTGGGAAGTACAAGTTGGCAACATATAGGAACGGTCCCTACCCAACAGTGGGCTCATTGTCTAGAAGGGGGAGACAGGTAACAAAACAAAACATATTAACAAAATAAAATAAATAGAATAAATATGTACAAATAAAATAGAGTAATAAATACGTAGAAACATATATACATATATACAGGTGCTGTGGGGAGGGGAAGGAGGTAAAGTGGGAGGGATGGAGAGGGGGGAGGAGGGGGGAGAGGAAGGAGGGGGCTCAGTCTGGGAAGGCCTCCTGGAGGAGGTGAGCTCTCAGTAGGGCTCAGACAAACTATCACATTCTCCTCTCTAAATTGAGGAGTGTGAGCTCAGGAACAAGCTCAGCTCCTAGCTTCGGGCTCTGGGCGGTAGATCCAGGGATACTTGATAACAAGGGCACTGGGAACCTGGGGACCAGAGCAGTGGGTAACCAAACGAGTGGAGAAATAGGGTTTGCCCAGGACGAAAATGTCCCCTTCTCTGTTTCTATGGGATCTTTTATGCAAGAGTCCTGCAAGGGGTGGTGAAAGGATTGCTCAGATCGGGAGGGAAAGCTGTGAGATGGAACTGTGGGGACTATTAGTAATCCTGGAGCATAAGGAGTTCAGGATGGATAGATAAGCTACTTCTGGGAGATAGAGACGACTACAGGGAACAAAACATGCATTGAAATTGGCATTAGCCAAGTTTCTTAAATTGGAGACCCAGAAAGCCAATCTGAGACTGTGAGCCAGGTGTGGGTCAGTTGCAGAATTGTACTTTCCAAGTGCTTAGTACAGTGCTCTACACACAGTAAGCACTCAATAAATATGATTGAATGAATGAATGGAGAAAGCTGCCTCTCATGAGAGGTTAGCCTTTGCCCTAGGCAAAGGGTTTATAATGTGTTATTTGATAGCCATGCCAAGGATGAATGTGCAGGGATTGAGTGCAACTTCTGTGTTCCCGCTTGTATAAAATGGTTTATGATGAGATGGACTAGCCTATGTTGTGAAAAGGGTATGTGTCTTTGGTAAAGAAGAGCTTAGAACTCTTGGGGTGGCTTCAGCGGTTGGGCATTAATCACCTGGTTTGAAATTTCTATTCTGTCTCCTTTCTCTCAGAAATTCTTGTTATAATCTGGTTCATAGAGGGGAACCTAATATATATTTTTTATTTTCTTTAGCGCCTCCTTGGGAAAAAAGGAAACCTCCTGGGGCTGGAGCTTGAAGGCACCTACATAAGCAAATACAACTCACATTCCTTCTCTCTTTCTCTATGCCCATAGTGATACTTGAGGACTTCAATATCCACACAGATGTTCCTGATGACCCTTCTGCTGCCAGACCTTTATCATTCCTCAATTCCATTGACCTCCTGCTCCACCCCACCTCACTCACTCAGCAAAATGGAAACATACTTGATGTCATTATCTCTAACCACTGTACAATCTCTCCACTCACCATCTCTGAAATTCTACTGTCTGACCAAAACCTCCTAATTTACCTCCTCTTCCACACAACTCCTCCCCTGATATCTGTACTATTCCTCCACTGAGACCTCTGATCTTTGGATCCCATCCAATCTTTCCAACTCATAATGCCGTATTTAGTCTCCATACCCGAACTACCCTCCCTGGATGACCAACTACATGCTCTCAAAAAAAGTTCTCTATTGTACTCAACTCACTCGCCCCCTTCCCTTTGCCAAAAAGGTACCACTAACTCACAGCTTTGTATCACCTGCACAATCCACCTCCTTTCCTCCTGTGCTCGAGTTACAGAGTGCTGCTGATGGAAATCTAAATGTAAGGCCTACTTTATTCACTTCAAGTTTAACCTTGCATGCTTTAACTCTGCTCGTTCCTTTGCCGGGAAAAAAATGTTTCACCCACCCTTATTCACACATACATCCATTGCCCCTTGTCATTTGTTCCAGAATTTTAACTCCCTCCTCAATCCCCCTCTCCCCTAATTCCCCCACCCGTTGCCCCCAATGAGCTGAGGGGCATTAAGAACTTTATTACTTATTTATTACTTATTATTACTTTTTTACTACTTTATTAAGAAAACATCAGGTATGAGCTCCCTAAAATCAACCCTGCCCATCCTCAATCCCTCCTCCTTCCCGCCCGCTTTTCAACTCTCCCATCCTTCCCAGCAGCATCTCTACAGGAGAGCTCCTGTCTCCTCTCAAAAGTCAACCTCTCCACCTGCACATCTGACCCTATTCCTTCGCACCTTATCAAAACTCTCACCCCCTCCATTCTTCCCTCCCTAACAGCCATCTTCAACACTTTGCTCTCCAATGGCTTCTTCTCACTGCTTTCAAATATGCCTATGTCTCTCCTATTCTAAACACCCCTCCCTTAACCCCAGAGCTCCAACCAGATATCGCCCCATCTCCTTCCTACCAATCCTAACCAAACTTCTTGTCTACACTCCCTGTCTCAAATCTCTCTCCCCAGTTCCCTCATTTACCTCCTCCAGTCTGGCGTCCATCCCCTTCACTCCACAGAAACACCCTCTCATGGGCACAAATGATGTCCTTTTTGAAAAATCCAATGGCCTCAACTCCATCATAATCTTCTTCATCCTCTTAGCTGCCTTCAATTCTGTGGACCACCACTTCTCCTAAAAACATTATTCAATCTTGGCTTCACTGACTCTGCCCTCTCCTGGTTCTCCTCTTACGTCTCTGGCCGTTCATTCATAGTCTTCTTCATGGGCCCCTCCTCTGCCTCCCAGCACCTGACTGTGGATGTCTTTCAAGGTTCAGTTCTGGGTCCCATTCTTTTTTCCATCTACACCAATTCCATTAGGGAATTCATTCGCCCCCATGCCTTCAACTACTATCTCTTTCATCTGCATACATAGACAGATCAAGTCTACATTTCCAGCCCTGATCTCTCTCCCCCTTTCCAGTCTCACATTTCCTCCTGCCTTCAAGGCAACTCTATATGAGTATCCTCCCGTCACCTCAAACATAACATGTCCAAAACAGGGCTCCCTATCTTCCACCCAAAACCTCTCTTCCCCCTGACTTTCCCATCACTATAGGTGGCACCACCTCCCTGTCTCATAAACCTGTAATCTGGCATTTTCTTTAACTCCTCCCTGTCATGAAATCCTAATTTCAATCCATCACTAAATCCTGTCAGTCCCACCTTCACAACATAACTAAAAATGAGTCCTTTCCTCTCCATTCAAAGTGCTACCACATTAATACAATATAATCAACATCATATCCCGCACTGATTACTACATCTGCCTCCTTTCTGACCTCTCAGCTCCCGTCTCTCCCAACTCCAGTCCATACTTCACTCTGCTGCCTGGATCGTTTTTCCACAAAAGCGTTCAGGGACATGAAACAAACAAAAACTCCTCACTTTTGGTTTTAAAGAACTCCATCAACCTTTTCCCCCTCTTACCTCACCTTGCTACTCTCCTTCTACATTCAGCCTGTAATACAATAGCTCCTCTAGTGCTAACCTTCTCACTGTGCCTCGGTTTTTCCTGTCTTGCCAACGGCCCCTTGCCCATGTGCTGCCTCTGGCCTGAAATGCCCTTCCTCCTCTCCCCCCTTTCAAATCCCTATTGAAGGTTTCTTCAAAATGTCTTCTCAGACTAAGTCCCATTTTTCCTTATCTCCCACTCCCTGCGTGTTGCTCTGACTTTCTCTATTTGCTCTTCCCCCCTTCCCAGCCCCACAGCAATCTGTAATTTATTTATTTGTTCTGTTGTCTGTCTCTCCAGCTCTAACCTGTAAGATTGTTCTGGAATGTGTCTGTATGTACTCTCCCAAGCACTTAGTACAGTGCTCTGCACACCTTAAGTGCTCAGTGAATGAATGAAATATTAAACTGGTTTTATTGTGAAGTAGGGATGCAGCGTGGCTTAGTGGATCAAGCCCAGGCCCGGGAGACAGAGGTCCTGAGTTCTAATCCCCATTCTGCCACTTGTCTGCTGTGTAACTCTGAGCAAGTCACTTAACTTTTTTTGTACCTCAGTTACCTTATCTGTAAAATGGGTTTAAAACTGTAAACCCATGAGGGTCAAGAATTGCATCCAACCTGATTATCTTGTACCTACCCCAACACTTAATATAGTGCCTGACACATAGCAAGCACTTAACAAATGCCACTTTAAAAAAGGTAGAAACTTCATTATTTGGAAAGCTAATTCTCAAATGATTACATGTAAAAAATACAAAAGAGTTTATTGGGTGAAGAGAATTTACAATAACTCTTATATCTTAGGAATGCCAATAGGGGTAGAGTGAGAAGGTTAGCATTAGAGAAGTGAAGTGTGCAGCCTGGGTTGTGGAAGGAGAGTAGTGAGGTGAGATAATAATAATAATAATGATGATGGCATTTGTTAAGCACTTACTATGTGCAAAGCACTGTTCTGGGGAGGATACAAATTGATCGGCTGGTCCCATGTGAGGCTCACAGTCTTAATCCCATTTAAGAGGATTAAGATTCTCAACAAATAAAACTCTTCAACTGTTAGTTGCTGTGACTAGGACACAGGTTAATTCCCACAGGTCAACACCACCTACATCCTGGTGCATGTTCCCAGTCAATTTCCAGTTGGGTCTCAGCAAGATTAGCTCAGAATTGTCACAGGCTTAGGGAGGTAGCATGGCCTAGTAGAAAAAGCATGGGTTTGAGAGTTAGAGGATGTGGGCTGTAATCCAGCTCCTCCACTTGTCTGCTGTGTGACCTTGGCAAGTCACTTAGCTTCTTTGTACCCTCAGTTATCTCATCTGTAAAATGGGTATAACAACTGTTAGCCTCATGTGGAACAGGAACTATGCCCAACCTGATTATCTTACATTTACCCCCAATCCTTAGAACAGTGATTGGCACATGGTAAGTGCCTTAACAAATACCATTACTATTATTATTATTATCATTACTATTGCCATGGCATTCTCTGCTCATTATACAACAATCCTACCCTTAACTTGGGAAGTTAGTTTCTCACCTTCCAGCTCAACACTAACCCTTTCCTTCTTCAGTAGTAAACATATCAAAGTAGGATTGACTTTATTAAACCATCATGTTTAT